>NC_083101.1:99816690-100147777 GCF_949774975.1 Lagenorhynchus albirostris | reverse complement strand
AAAAATCTAGACTCTTATTTGCTTAATTCTTTAAAATGTCTTTACATAATTTATTAGTCAATATTTGACTATGAGGATCTTGGTGTTTATTTTTAATCTAATGTGTATCAGCAGAACACTGCAGTGGGGCACAGACACAGAGAGGTATAGAGAAGCATGTGACGGGCTATCCAGATACAAGCACTACGTGAAACAAAACAAAATACAAACTCTGCTTTACACACCTCTTAGGACATCCCACACAGTCGCCCACCAGCAAGAGAGGAGAGTTCTACAATGAACTCAGAAGGGCCCTGGATAGACCTGTCTGGAGGACTACAAGGCCTATATAAGGGTCTGAGAGCTAACACGTGTTGAATTGGCTTACTCTGTACCAGGCACCATCTATGCCCTTTGCATAATTTAATTCATTGCTCACAACAGTGCTATGTGGTGGTATAACTGTCATCCTCATTTTATAGATGAAGACATTAGAGAGGTTAAGTGACTTGCCCAAGCTCAAACAGCTAATAAATGGCAGAGCCAGTTCAACCTTTCCTCCCCTTCCAGAGCCCAGCTCAAAGACCCAAGTAGGAAGGGGGTCAGGCCACAGCAGGGCAGATGCCTGATTTGTGTTTGAGACTGGGGTTTCATAAGACAATGGCTCAGCCACTTGGGGGAAGTGGCCCTGATTCCAGAGGAGGCAGTCTGGAGAACCCCACCTTCATGATGCCCTTCATTTAGGTAGCACTTGATACTTTCAGAAAGCATTTACAAAGTGCCCATTTCTTTGCAACACCTCCCTTTGAGGCAGGCTACACAGAAATAATTATTCCATTGGATCTTCCCTTACGTCACACCTGCCTGCAGTGATGGAGCCAGAACTCAGATCTCTCGTCTCCTGCCTGCACTGGGTCACGCTGGCCCATCCCTGCACACACAGAAAGCCAGCCCACAGTTGTCCCCAGTGAGAATGAGGGCGGCTCCAAACACCCACCCACCGCAGTGACAGCAAACAAGCATCTCTGCCCGTGGAACAAGAGAAAAGCCAGACTGAGGACACATACGACTATATTTTGTACAGAATGAGTAAATGCCTCCAGAAACACATAAGAAGGAAGCAAGTCCTAAGTAATTTATTAAAATAGCCAAAAAAAGATAGGCATTCCATCCCAAACTCTCCCTCCTCCCATTAGCCTAGCATAGCATGGTGGTCATCAGGGCAAGTTTTGGGGTCAGACTATCCGTTCGAATACTGGTTTGATTACTTGTTAGCTGTGTGACTCTAAGCAAATTGGTTAACCGTCTCTCTGTTTTAGTTTCTTCATCTGTGAAATGGGGATAAGAGCTCTGGTCTCACTGAGGCCTCAGAGATGAATTAATCCATAATGAGGTTAACCCACGTAAAGCACCTAGCGCGGTATAAGGCTGGTGGAGGTGGGACCCCCTGCATACAGGTGAGGCATTCTAGGAACTCCAGCTCCAAAAGAACCAGATTAAAGGCTCTCCTCATCTCCTCTAGCCATGGGCCCCAGGGTCCAAGGCCACAAAATCACAGGTCCTGCTGCCGGCCTTAGGTGGTGACCTTTCTCTACCACCCAACACAATTTCTAGACAAAATCAGAAAGGGCCACTCCATCCTGTTTGCCCAACCCCTACCCTATGAAGGGAAGGGAGGATGTCACAATGTCCATCAAGTGACCGCGGGTCCTGGCTGAGCATGGGCCCCCGCTGCCCTCAGCCTGCTACCACCATGACCATCATTGAGCAGGCTACTGCACAGGTGAAGCTGAGGCTCGGGGTGCATCTTTGAACCCAGATAGGGAGCTCTGTACTGTTAGGCTGGGCTCTGCCCTATGCCAGCTGCTCCATTTGCCAGGGATGAAGGATAGGAAAACTGAAGTGTCACCTTCAGTCACCACAATGGCCACCAAAGCAGCCCGGCGGGTCACATGCTGCTGGTAGTTGAAGGGGCTGGTCTGCTGAGGCATAAGGGCAGGATAAAGGCGGTGGAGCACATGATGCCAAAGGCCAGTCAGATGTCACACACGTCCCCAAAGGGCTAGTAGCCAGCTGCCTGGGTTGGCACTTTCCAAGGCATCACCAGCAGAGCCACCAGGAGGTCCAAGATGACCTTTTGTGCACGCTGGTGGCAAAAGTGCAAGACGCCAGCACACACCAGGACGTTTCTCAGCAGCGTACAGGTGAGAAATCAGAGGAGCCCCGCACTGACGCCAACGCGGAGCGGGCCTGCCTCACCCCTGCTCTGCCCTCTGCCGGACTAGGGCCTTGGTCACCTCTGGTGCCGCCGTGAAGGCTTCCTGGCTGGGAGTTCTGGAGGCTTCCGAGCAGGGCCGAGATTTGGAACAAAGGCCAGGTCGTGAGGCCAGGACGGAGGCACCAGCCTTCTCCCTTAAAATCAACCAAATGCACCCCCGGCTTCCTGCGGGGTCCTTCTCCCTGCGCTGAAGAGGTGCCCCTGGCAGGATCCCGCTGTTGGAGGAGGTCCTTGCACAGCGCAAAGAATAGGACGTCCTGGATTTTTACCCGGTGAAGGGAGCAGGGAGGTCTTGGTCCGTGGTTCCCGGACTCCTCCCAACGTCGAGGAAGACGCCAGTACGGGCCCAGTAAGGGCCCAGAGTCTGCGCCAGGGACCGACGTGGGGACATGAAAGGCCTGGGCGCAAGAAACGGCTGGAGAGGGAAGCGTTATGTGGGACAGGCAGGGCCCGACCGGGGGCGCAAGGATCCGATAAGAGCGGACTTTCCATCTTGCTCGGTCGCCTTCCCCCGAGGACCCGACTCCGGAGACCCGACTCCGGAGACTTTTCTGACCGATGGTTCCCCGCGCCTGGCATCCAGCGTTCGCAGCAAAACGAGACACGCGCCCCACTCCAGAGCCCCGCGGCCGGGTACCCACACGCCCACTTCCTCTGGAGCGCAGGATTCGCTCGCACCTCCTTCCCCGGGGGTCCGGTGACCCAGAGCTGAGCTCCGCTCCTGCGCCGAGCCTGCGTCGCAGAGTAAGCGCCAGTAGGGACAGGATCGGCTCTCCCAGAGGGCTAACTGCGCGCGCTCCAGGCCCCTTCGCGACCCCTCCCCGAGTCCCCGCCCCTTCCCCGAGTCCCCGCCCCTTCCCCGAGTCCCCGCCCCTTCCCCGAGTCCCCGCCCCTTTCCCACCTCCCCAAGTGCCTGCCCTCTACCAGCCTCACGGGCACCCCACCGAGTAGAGACTGGACAAGAGCGACTCTGAACATAACTCCGACTTTGGAGGCTCTTTTTCTAGAAAGATCACCTCTTCCCACCATGGCTCCGCGCTGGACTCTGGAGGACCAGAAGCAATGTTCTATTGCTATAGCGGTGTTTTGAGACGAGGGAGGGGCCTGCGGGAGCCTGACGCCAGAGAACCCCGTATGCAGTATCAGTGACAGAGAATCAGAACAGGGCGCTAAGGAATCTCACCTCTTCCCCCGTCATCCTCTCATCCGAGGACGATGCCTGCAGCTCGCTTCTAATCCTGGAAACCGGTAAAGACATCTGAGATTTGGGTCCATTCTATAAAGGGCCCCACCCCCAGAAGCTCTAGTTGGTGCTCCTGGTAAACAAAAACAAAAACAAATTCGGTTCTGGTTTCTGGAAGTTTCTCTTCCAGTCCTCTCCTACAATCAAAGGGAATTATTCATATGAAACTTGCAGAAAAGCTGCAGTTTTCAGGAAAAAACATGGTATGTGTGTGTGCTTCATAAATCTGGTAGGATGATCAGAATCACAGCCAACTCTTGCCCTAATTGGGACTAGAGCAGAAAAAGAGGAAAGGAGAAGAATGCAAAAATTAGATTCGCCCAGCTAAAGCCTCTCTCCATCATTAAAAGGGGTTCTTTACCCAGCTGCACTGTGTAGGGATGTGGAGAGTTTTCCCCACACCATCAAGCAATTCTTGGACACCTGCTGGGTGTCCTACAATTCAACTCCGTGCTAATAGTATCTACTGGGAGATAGCATCAGGTCCCAGAGGTTAAGGGCTCGGTCCCACAAGAATGACCTCCCCTACCCAGCTTCAGATGCCAATCACAAGTCCAGGTTGTTACCTATACTTCTGACGGACTGGCTATAAATCAGAGATTCCCACACCCCCTCTTTGGGTTCAATTAATTTGCTAGGGCAGCTCACAGGACTCAGGAAACCTGCTCTGGTTTATTACAAAAGGCTATTAAAGAATATGAATTAACAGCCAGATGGAGAGATACATAGGGTGAGGTCTCAAACAAAGGCGCTTCTATCCTTGTGGAATTTGGGGCCCCATGTGGTGGCATGTGAAAGCATTTTGGTTACCCAACCTGGAAGCTCTCTGAATCTTTTTGGGATTTTATGGAGGCTTCATTACCTAGGCAGTATTGATTAGATCATTGGCCATTGCTGATTGAACTCAACCTCTATCCCCTCTCCCTTCTCTGGGGGTTGGGGCGGGGGTGGGGGAGAATGAATGTTCTTATCATGTGGTTGGCCACCTCATTAACATAAACTCAGGTATGGCTGAAAGAAGTTTTTATAAACATCAAGACATCTTTTTTGGTCTCATTGCTTATGAAATTCCAAGGGTTTTAGGAGCTCTGTGCCAGAAACAGGGACAAAGACCACGTATATATTTCTTATTATAAATCACAACCACAATCATCCACTGGTAACCCTGGACAAATTATTTACCATTTCTTTTTAAAATTTATTTATTTATTTTATTTTATTTTAAAGGGCTTCAAATACTTGGCTTTTTATTTATTTATGGCTGTGTTGGGTCTTCATTTCTGTGCGAGGGCTTTCCCTAGTTGTGGCAAGCGGGGGCCACTCTTCATCGCGGTGCTGGGGCCTCTCACTATCGCAGCCTCTCTTGTTGCGGAGCACAGGCTCCAGACGCACAGGCTCAGTAGTTGTGGCTCACGGGCCTAGTTGCTCCGCAGCATGTGGGATCTTCCCAGACCAGGGCTCGAACCTGTGTCCCCTGCATTGGCAGGCAGATTCTCAACCACTGCACCCCCAGGGAAGCCCTATTTACCATTTCTAAGCCTCTGTTAACTCATTTGTGAAGTAACAGTACCTGTCTCATTGGGAAGATTAAATACATTCAAAGATCTTAGCACAGCCAGAGAGTCATGGAGATGCACTGTCCAGGGCGCCCTTCAAGGATTTGCTGCCCAGCTGCAGGGAGTGCAGTCAACAGCCTCCCAGCCAGCTGTCAGCTCCTTCTAGGCTGCCCCAGCTGCAGAGAGCCACCCAGCTGAGGTCAGGCCCTTGCCAGGAGTACCTGATGACTGAGGGAGAAGGGTAGGGATGGATAAAGGCCTAGCTGTTTCTGCTTGATACGGGACATTCACGGACAATACTTGCTCTAGAATTTTCCACCAGTGTGACCAAGAGTTTAGGGGGCCTGCATTGTAGATTGAGCTCTTCTCCCTAATCGTGCTTCTTGCCCTTTTCCTTCACAGGTGGTGACCCTGATACCCCAAACTCTGTCTCCAGGCCTGCTTCTAAAGAGCCCAACCTGTAGTGTCCAGCAGACAGTAAGCACCCAATAAATGTTAGCCACTGTTCATTTTTTTTATTATTGCATTAAAATAGGAACCAGAGTCCAAGATTGGGCATTCTCCTCCCAACCCATCCAACCGCCGCTCTACAAATTCCTAGTGCTATACTAATCCTTCATTGTGCTGATACCTTGGAATTACCCTTTGCTATAGACTGAACGTTTGTGTCTTCCCCAAATTCATATGTTGAAATCCTAACCCCAATGTAATGGTATTAGGAGGTAAGGCCTTTGGGGGGCAGTAATCAGGCCGTTAGGGTAGAGCCCTCATGAATGGGATTAGTGCCCTTATAAAGGAGATGCCAGACAGCTCCCTTGCCCTCTTTTCATCATGTGAGGATATGAGAAGGGGGCCATTTCCAACCCAGAAGAGGGCTGGCCCTCACCAGAACCAGACCATGCTGGCACTCTGATATCCGACTTCCAGCCTCCAGAACTATAAGAAATAAATTGTTGTTGCTTGTAAGTCACTCAGTCTATGGCATTTTGTTATAGCAGCCTGCACTGACTAAGACACCCTTCCTCTGACTTTAAGTTCCTGAAAGGCAGGGCCCCAAACTAAAGCTTCCTTCTTTCCTCCTCTGATCTGTTAGCTCACATGTAATAGGCACATCACTTGAGTTTGTGTTTTGTTTTAAAATTTTATTTATTTATTTATTTGGTTGCGCCGGTCTTAGTTGCAGCAGGCGGGCTCCTTAGTTGCGGCTCACCGGCTCCTTAGTTGTGGCATGTGAACTCTCAGTTGCAGCATGCATGTGGGATCTAGTTCCCTGACCAGGGATCGAACCCAGGCCCCCTGCATTGGGAGCTAGGAGTCTTAACCACTGCACCACCAGGCAAGTCCCTTGAGTTTGTTAATTTTTAACTTTCCTGGGTCGAGAACTGCAGCATGGTACTTCTGTGTGGCTGAATTCTCTTCCAACATGTATAATCTAAATACATTTCTGTTATCCTAGGCTAGCCCATTATTATCCTAGGCTAGCCCAGTAAGCAGGCCTACACTCATTACACTGTGCAGAGGGATGGGAATCCACTAGCTGAGGTTTGATCCGCCCTGCAGTTCACAACATGCTTTGGGGGGTACCTTGGGGGTATCATGTCACCTAATCACAGCACTGGTTATCTCACAAGGGCCCTAAGTCTGGCTCCTTCAGGAAATATAAGGCAGCCCAGAGCTGCGAATTTTTTCTGCACAGTTGACGTGCCTGCTATAAAACACCAGTCAAGAAAGATTACCGTTATGGTGCATATCAGCAAAGGAACAGTGTGAAGGCTGTCCTGGTTTCCCTAAAAACTGGAAACCGGCCAGCCAGTTAGGAGGTGGCTTTCTACACACAGAAGTCTGTGTAATCACAGCACTGACAGCCAGAGGAAGCTGAGCTGCCAGCTCAAAGCACTGACACACCCGACTACCACCCACCCACCGCCGACCACGGGAAGTGGCGTACTTTGGAGTTACACGGTTTTTGAGAGCCTGCCTTAAGAGGAGCCTGGTGTACTGAGAGACTACCAACGCGGAAGACAGCAGTCCTAAGTTCCCCTGTGAACTCTGTGCCTTGGGCAAGTCACCAAAGCTTCCGTGTCTTCATCTGTGAAACGGAGGCTTTGCCACCAGTTGCTGAGACTCCTTCCAGCTCTCATGCTCGGGTGTCTATTGTTTCTGTGCAGGAGGAGGGAAGGAACCACACTTTCCCCCAAGAGTAGCTGCAGCTTGAGTAAAATGAGACATTGGCGGAGAAAACAGTGAAATACTTCAAAAGAAAAGAGAGTTGCCAAACTCCCCCGTCAACCGCAAAGCCAGGTTGCTTTTGGATTCCTGCGCGTGAGCAGCTCTGTCAGTGGCCTCACCCTTCTGAACAGCTTTGGTAGCTCGCTCTCTTTTCCGATGGCCTTGATGACAGTGCCAGTGGACTGAACCAGAATACCCTGACCTCTTCCCGGGGTCTGCTCAACCTCGGACACTCTCTCTGCCCTTTGGGCAGGCAGTGATAGTCACAGCAGTTTCACCCTTCCTGGGCCCTCTCACAACAGGGTGCCCGACCTCGGAGCCCACGCAGCCGCAGGGCTCTGGCTAAGAGCCGCCTTCTGGGAGGCCCAGCAGACTCTGAGGCTGAGCCCGTCCCTTTCCTCCCACCCCCACCTGCCCTCCGCACACCACATTCATGTCCCCAGCGGGCAGGGACTGGGGACTCTCCAGCCACCTTTCCAGGCTTGGCTTTGCTGTGGCACTGCCCTGACTCCCGTCACGAGGCAGCAAGGGTTCAAGAGAAGGGAGAAGCAGACCGCTCAGAAGGGCCCTAAGACCATCAGAATTTCCAGATCACCTTGCCTGTCTGCGTCTCTTTATGAATGAGAAACGAGAGGCCCCGTGTTTCCAAAGCCACCAGTTAGTGGCGGAGTTGAGAATTGGAACTAAGTTTCCTGACCCACATCAGGACCAGTCCCTATCTGATTAGCTACATTTTCTCTCCCTACTTGATCTCAGTGGAATTAAGGATAGATGATATTCTAAAACTTGTAGATTGCTTGACACGATTTAAAAAACCCAAGGAAGTATTCAAGGGAAATGAGAGCTTGGCCGTCGTCTCTTCAATGAACTTGAAATAGCTGTTCCCCGAATGTCCTTGCTGTGTATCTGGACCCCATAGGGAACTTCACTCCCAATAGGACAGCATCTGAACCTGATTCATCTGGGCCTGATCTCTCTCCACATAGAAGAAAACTCACCAGCTCCCTTATGAAACCGAGTCAACTCCTTCAAGAGGAGAGAATCCTGAGGCCAGACCCAGGCCCCGCACGGGAATCCAATGCCGAAAGTGCAGCCACCACCAGACGGCGGCTCGTCCTACTCTGACCCAAGCCCAGGCTCAACCTCTTTATTTCCTGTTGCACAGCAAAGAACCAGGATCAACCATTGAAGCAAGGACTCCTTATCAGCTCAGCTCAGCGAGAGAAAGATTACACTTCTGGGGGTGGAGAGGGTTCCCTACTACATCCACACACACGCACGCACGCGCGCGCACACACACACACACACACACACACACACACACACACAGCCTATCTCCACTCTGTTCTGTTCAAACCGTCTCTGCCCCTGGCTCCTCCAGACGCCTTTTGCTGGTTGGTTCACCTGCTAACGTACCAAGTGCTGCAGCAGATCTTCTAGCCTGTTCTAGCTCTGCTCGCAAGCTCAAAACCTGTCTCCCGCCATGGACGGCAAACCCCATGCGTGTAACAGGCACTGAGTAAATACTGGTGCCAGACTAAAATATGGTACGATCACACGGGCCGAGGAAAGTGGGTCATCTAGAGGGAAGAGGGAAAGGAAAAGAGTAAGGAAAATGATGACACATTCTTAAACGAAAGAGGCCATTTAATAACAGCATCGGCGTGAGAGCCATCAGGTAGGCTGACCACTTTCCCAGCAGCTAGGGACTCCCGCTAGGAAGCCGGTCAGCCTTCTCCTGGTGGCGTCAGTGAAAGAACCCCTGTGTGTATGCTGGAGGTGAGGGTGGGGATGCAGGAAGGAACAAGGCACTTTATACAACCTAAAAAAGAGACGAGGACAAGGCGCTCAGGGTTTTTCTTTTAATCATTTACCAGATAAAAAAAGAAAAAATAGTGATTGTTTCTCTTCACCCCCAACATTTCAGTTTCCCAAGGCCGAGTGGGAGAGAAACTTGTTGAACAGTGATTTGTGCTCCTGGCCTGGAGCAAATTCCTCCCCTCTGTTCTCCGCCACCCTAAGCAGGAGGGGCAGGGCCGAGGGCCAGGCAGGCGTCTGGGACTGCGCAGCAGAGCGGCAGTGTGGCTGCTTTCTTCTCCCTGCTGCCAGCACGCTCAGGCCCTCTCCTGCCTGTCCCCCTCCGCCATCCTCCCCCAGTCGTCAAAGGAAGTAGAGGACGGGCCTTCAGGAGGTGGGGCCGGGCGCAGCGCAGGACCGGGGAAGCACACAGCAGACGTTGCCGAGGCCACTGTCTTCTGCTTCTATTGCACATCCTGGCTCAGATCCCCTGCCCCGAGTGGTGGGCTACAACGTAACATGCTTCTGAAATTCAAATAACCTGCTGTTGTCTGCCAGGCTCAAGAAGGGGGGGGGTGCTGTTGTGCGGCTTCTTCTGATTTATGTATTTAAGTTAATATTTAATTCATTCACCACGGGGGCAAGGCAAAGATGATACCTTTTTAAGAAAGCATATGGGGTTTGGACACCCGGGGCTCGGTAGTCACCTGGGCTTCTCCTCGTCAAGTTCAAAAGACCAAGAGTAACCATTTCTCCAGTCAGCAGATCTTCTTTTGCATAAGATGGAAGAGGCGGCAGTGGCCACCAACCCCACAAGGCCCCTCTCCAACTGTCACGACCCTTGAGCCACTCAGGGGTTACCTCTCTTTCTGAACACCTGGAGAATCTGAACCCCTGGGGAGAACCTTTCACATTGTGTGTTTCTCCGTAACCTGGCAGCTGTTTGATTCTCCTTCCTCTCGCGACCGATGGAAACAGAGAGGGGCTGGGAAGAGCTGGGTAACGGACCTACTGACAGAATAAACTCCTCTAAACACAGTGAGGGTGGGGGACGAGGACAGATTTTGATTTGGCAAAGCTGCACGAATCTTTCGCCTTCGCTGGCTGGAACAAAGCTGGTGGGGGAAGACAAACCTAACTGAGCCCGTGGCGGGAGCCGCAGGCTATGAAAGATGACAGGGCAAACACAGAACTGTATAAACTGTGGCACTAGAAAGATGAGAATGCAGGGCCATGAGCCCAGCTGGCAGCACGCCTCGCGAGCACGCTTCCAGAAATTCTATCTGTCCCGTAGGAAGTGGTAGCATCCAGATACATCAGAGTGGTTGTCCTTCCTCCTCTTTCCAACACATCCGAGAGTTTCTCATTTAAATAACTATGTACACACACACAAGCCTGGTCTCTCTTTGACACGAGGGTCCTTCACTTGAGGGTCCTACAATGGCTTTATAGAGTCGGTTCCAATTGTCTTTTTGGAGATTTACTGCTTGGGACCAAACCTGCAAGGAGAAGAAATGACTGAACTCTACACCAGGTAGGTCTTTGAGATGAAAGCATCCCAGTGTTTAAGGGACCAAGTCTGAATAAGGAGCCCACAACTCCCTCACCCGACTTCGGTACCCCGGCAGATTGGGCAATGGGGCTGGGACACGTTAACCTCGAGCCTCGCTACTGTCAGCCAGAGGACCACAAGCCCACCAGCAGCCCTGGGAATACAGCTCCGTACCTCCCTCTGATAAGGACAGTTTCTCAAGTTCGGCTTCAAGTTCAGCGTCCGAGATCCTAGGGTTAGGCACACTGTTGGTATAAAACGTCTCCTGGGGGTTGTCGGGCAGATCCGAAGGTTCTTTGGTGGTGTCCTGAAGGAGGATGTCCAATTCCTTCTCCAGTTCCTCACTGTCAAAGTCTGGAAAGAAAAGACAACATAAGGACACATAAAGCCCAGGGAGGAAACGCATTACTGAGTCAAGGATTGAGGACTGCAAACCCAGCTCGGCTTTACAAAAGATGCCCAGGCCTCCTTGAAGGTTTATTAAAAAAATCGTGTGAGTTGGGAGGCAGACGACACCTTCAAGCAGATATGCTTTTTCCATACACAGAGCTAAGTCATTAAGGAGGTGTATTTTGCTAACACCATGGAATGGACCCTGCTTCTCCTTGCCCTCGAAGAGGCCTAGGGAGTAAGGGACGCCAGAGCACCAAGGGGTCGTTAGCACAGCCTATCAAGGAGGAAATGCCAATTCCTTCTCCTTACTCCTGTGGAGAAGCCCCAGAGAGAGGGGAGGGTGGGCCAGCCCTGCCTGCACCAAAAAGAGCAGACCCACGGCCAAACCTATCACAGCACAAGGAGCTGAAGTCATCTTAGAGAGGAAAGAAGACGGAATCACCATGTCAACTCACCTAAGCCATTGGTTACCCCACCAGCCAGAGTCTGAGAAACTTCGTCCTGGGTGTCACACAGCTGTAAGAGAAAAGCACAACGCCTTGAACTCTGAATGGTCTTTGGGTCTCAGTGTTCAGGGTTACAAAGTAATGCTGCCCCATTGGAGAATCAAGGAAAGCGTCCTCAAGTTCACAGGGTAAACAGTCTGGGAAAGAAGGAAGTACGGTGAAGTCACTCCTGTCCTCAGGAACTGCCTTGTGTAGGTGTGTCCTCCCACCCCCTCCTGTACCTCTTGGATCTGATCCACAAGGCTCTCTGCCTTCTCCACCGTGACATCCTTCATGGAGAGTTTCAGTGCTCCTACCCCGGCCTGATACGCATTGAAAACCTAAAGAGAAGGCAAAGTTATCAGTGCAGATAAAGAACACTGGGCAAAATACAGACAATATTGTTTCATCTCCAAAAGAAAGCTTTGTGGTTTTCTTCCCCCACCCATGCATGATTCACTCCATGTCCACTGAGGCCAAAACTGCCCAATAGGAGAGGCAAAGGCAGTCCCAAGCATATCCTGAAAGAACCCAGGCCTCCTCCAAACAGCAAAGCCACAGCGGAGGGGATGAACGGCGGACACCGCAGAGACCAGCCAAGCACTGGGGCAGAGGGGCAGTGGCTACCATCTGATCTGTCTGCGAGGCATAGATCCGGTCCAGGATGCCTTGAACAGTGTCCAGCTTGGCATGCAGGGCTTCGATGCGCTTCTCCGTCCGCTGCTTGGCCTTGAGAGACCTCAGGGCCTGGGGGGGGGCGGGGTGTGGAGACATGGTCATGGTCAGGGTCAGACCGGGCAGGCTAACGGGCTAGAGGAAGAGAGCCCTTCCCAGATGATAAGACCACCCCAGGTTTGTAAAACAAGCTGTGGTGTCTGGGCCACCCGCAGACTGTTCCCCTCGAGAAGGTCACTCCCTGAACTGGAGCTCCTCTCGCTGTGGGCACAGGTACACAGCTGTGGGGGGAAGAGAGAGAACTCACCAGCTGCTTCTTTCCTGCTCGGCATGCCCGGCGGGCTTCTTCTTTATACCTACGAACAAAGGGACAGCTCAAGATGACGAGGCCCGAGGATGCGGGTGGCAGGGTCCTCAAGTGTCCCCAGGAGCAGCACTTTTAGTGAAGGTACTTTCAAATCTGAAGATCAAATTCATTCCACCCAATGGCCAGAAAAACGATGCCCAACAGCCCACTGCCAAACCCCTGCAGCAAGCAGAGATGCGGGCTGGGCGGGTCTGCCCCTGGGAAAGGCAAAGGACCAAGAAGCTGTTTCACCCACAGCGGGGGCGGGGCGGGCGGGGGGTGCGGTGTGCAAACACGCTGACAAGGCACCCTGAAGACAAATTCCCATCCTGGGAGCCAGGAGGTAGGGAATGACTTCCTAACACCACCAATGACGCTGGCCTTCTCACAACATGGGGTTTCTCCCACTGTAAGAGGGCGTGAACAAGCCCATTCTAATTCCATGTCTACATACCCTACTTTTTGGAGAAGTGGTAATGTGCCTTTAGCAGGGACGCCTTGCATAGTCATTGGAGGGGAAGAGCAGAGGTCCCTCAGCAAGACCCCTGGAAGGCAGAGACCTGTCTCCTTCACTACTCTATCCCCACGTCCCCAAGACAAGGCCTAGCTCAATAAACACTGGCTAAACGGACACTGGCACGGAAGAGCATAAACACAGTGTTAAAAGCTGTACTCTTTGGGGGAGGAATTCATTTTTCTCTCCTTTGTGATAGTCTGTGCTTTCCATGATGGCTGCACTGAACAGTCAGTACTTTCACAATTAGTAAAATAAATAAATAAATAAATAAATAACCTTTTTTTTTTTTTTAAGCGCCCACGGACACCAGCTCTAAGGGCCAGGGTGGAGGTCAGGGGTGCTCAGCTCAGGGGGAGTTACCTCTCTGCTTCCTGGGATAAGGATTCCACCTTGCACGACAGCAGCTGTTCGCTCTGCATCAGCTGGTAAACCCCGACATCTACGTCGTTGACAGGAGAGACCTTGGCATGTGGGCCCCGGGCAAACTTCACAATCTGAGGGACAGGGACAAATTACTGCTGCCCCGACCCCAAATGCTGAGAAATCAACAGGCAGGGATGCTGGCAGGCACGTCAGTACACACTGAACAAGTGCTCGGCGAGGCAGGGAAGGAACAGCGAGTTTCCATACCTTCTCCCCATTCTGCTCAAGGACGGTGACTCGCTTCTCTTTCTGCAGCTGCAGCAACACCAAGTAGAAGGTCCTCTCATCCAGACAGGAGCCCGCACAGAGGGTGCTCAGCTCTGACAGGGCCACCACGGGGTGCGAGGAGAGAGGGGAGTTCTGATACAGACGATACACCTCCTCAGCCTTCTCCTGCAGGGAAAGAGAAAGGTGCTTGCGGGCCCTGATCGCTGCCCACGGAACCCAGAGAGCCCTGACCCCGTGCTTCAGATCCACAATCACACAAGGCAAGAGCAGGGGAGCTCTGACCCTGTCTTCAGCTTTGGAAAAGGAAAAAGGATTTGTGTTTTTTTAAACCTCGGAGGAAAGTCTGGGGAACACGGATAAAATGAGGTACGTAATATATTGGGAGCCAGGTGCGTGCTTGCCCTTCCAGCTAGGACTTCATGTCTCTGCAGCTCCCTGGCCCGTGGTCCCCCAAGGGGAGAATGAGGTGGTGTGGTGTGGTGCAATGGCCAGGAATGAGAGCCAAGGCCTGGTGGTTGGCCTAGCCTGTGTGACCCTGGACCAGTCAGTTTCATTGGTCCTCAGCATCCCACTCACCAACTGGAGAAGGTGGATGAGATGATACTTAAATTCCCTGCCAATCCTGGTCTCTCCTTTTTTTTTTTTTTTTTTTGCGATACGCGCGCCTCTCACTGCTGTGGCCTCTCCCGTCGCGGAGCACAGGCTCCGGACGCGCAGTGGCCATGGCTCACGGGCCCATCCACTCCGCAGCACGCGGGATCCTGCCAGACCGGGGCACGAACCCGCGTCCCCTGCATCGGCAGGCGGACTCCCAACCACTGCGCCACCAGGGAAGCCCCTGGTCTCTCCATTTTTATGCCAAATGGCAATCCTGCAAACCGGAAATTATTGAGTCTATAAAGAGTCTTATGTGACAAATGGGTGGGATAGGATTTTTGTGAGAAGTCTAAGAAATACAAGTTCCAAAAAACAATGCCACTGTCTTCCTCTTTCATGGAAATTACTCTCTCGGTCTTCTGTAAACAAGAAATATTTACTGAAGTATGCACAGAATGCTATGAAAATACAGGGAAGGAATACCCAAGGAGTTCAGCAATTGCTCAGAAAAAAAAAAAAGATTGTTGAGCAGAATCCTGTAGGGTGAACAAGTCATTAGGTGAAGTCGGTGGGAAAGGCATCGTGGGAAGAGTGATGGTCACGAGTCCCTCAACGGCAGGGAGTCTGAGTCCAGTGTGGTGTTTATGGATGCGGGTGGGAAGGGCTGAGACAGCAGAAGCCCTTCTGCCTCATACAAAGTGTAACGTATCTTCTATGCTGTCCTTTACTCTGCAGATGGTGGGTAGTCCCTGAAGGGAAGGCCACGGCTAGATTAACAGAGATGTAGCTGACGAAGGGGAAAGGATGGATGGTAGGAGTTAGGCTCAGAGGCAGGGAGACCACTGATACAAGAGAATACGAGGGACTGAACAGGGCAATGGGAATAGGGACAAAGAGGGAGGGATTCAAGCAAAAGTTAAAAGATACAACTGGCAGTCCATGGTAACTGGGTCTGGGGGGAAAGGCAAAAGAGGAATCTGGGATGATTCCTGGGTTCTGGCTTGAGTGACTGGGTGGATTAACAACAAGAATTCAGGAGGAAAAGCATACTTTTAAAGGCAAGACAAAACATTCCGTTTTGGACATGTTGGTTTGGGATGCTTGAGATTGTACAGGAGATAACTGGATATAAAATTCTGAAGCTCTGGGCTTCCCTGGTGGCGCAGTGGTTGAGAGTCCGCCTGCCGATGCAGGGGATGCGGGTTCGTGCCCTGGTCCAGGAAGATCCCACCTGCCATGGAGCGGCTGGGCCCGTGAGCCATGGCCGCTGAGCCTGTGCGTCAGGAGCCTGTACTCTGCAATGGGAGAGGCCACAGCAGTGAGAGGCCCGCGTACCGAAAATAAATAAATAAATAAATAAAAAATCGAAGGAGATGCCAGGACAGGAGATATATTAATCTGAAAGTCCTCAGCATATAGAAGGTAATTAAAATCGCAAGTATAAGTGAGTTACCCAAGAAAATGCAGATAGCAAAGTTATAAGCTGAAGGAAGACCAACATTCAAAATGTTCGGGAGATGAAGGAACTCACAAAAGCGATCCAGAAACTGCTTGGGGAGAACCAAGGAGAGCCTGCACTGTAGTGAAAACAAGGTCAAGGTAACGGAAAATTTTAAGGAGTGAGTGGTCAACAGTATCCAAGGCAGCAGAGGAGTCTGATAAGACAGAAACTAGAGCTTTCATTAGATCTGACTGTGCTGTCAGATAAAAACATTTACTACAAATCTACTGTAATAAGAACGGTGTGCCATCCACACACACACACATTAATGGTACACAACAGTAACAAATGATGTTAAGACAACTGGCTACTCATTTAGAAGAAAACAGCTTTTCTCTACCACATATACAAAACTACATACCGAATTATTAAAACTTAAATTGAGAAAATGAAAGTATAAAATACTTCGAAGAAAATATTTTAAAAATCTTATAGGGCTTCCCTGGTGGCGCAGTGGTTGAGAGTCCGCCTGCCGATGCAGGGCACACGGGTTCGTGCCCTGGTCCGGGAATATCCCACATGCCGCCGAGCGGCTGGGCCCGTGAGCCATGGCCGCTGAGCCTGCGCGTCCAGAGCCTGTGCTCCACAACGGGAGAGGCCACAACAGTGAGAGGCCCGCGTACCGCAAAAGAAACAACAACAAAAAAGACATCATAAATAAAAATTAAAAGCAAACAAGAGACTGGGAAACAATATTAACATCCCTAATACTAAATATATTATGTATCTATCTATCCCTAATAAAGAACTCCTACAAATGAATATAAAAGACAAAGAATCCAAAATAAAAAACAGGCAAAGGATATAAAGAGGCAATTCACAGAAAGGAATATGTAAATGGCCACTAGATAGGTGAAAAGATACTCAAATCACCAATAGGAAGTATCATTTTTGTTCATCAAATTGGCAAAATTTGAAAGATTGCTGTTATCCAGGGCTGGCAAGGATGTGAAGAGACTGGACACTTCAATGCAATCTTCGTGAAAGTGTAAATTTACACAAGCTTTTGAAAAGCAATTTGGCAATTTCTGTTAAAATTTAAAATGTACACATGCACTTCTAGAAATCAATTCCATAAAAATAAAAGTAGAAGTACATACGTGTAGGCACGAGGCTGTCAGAGAAGTGTCTTTGTGCAGTAGGGAGAAATTGGAATGACTCAAATATCCATTTGGTAACTACTGCATAAATTGTGGCGTGTTTATAGATTATTCCGCAGCCATCCAAAAGAATGAAGTAGAGCCATATTGGGTAGGGACCTGGAAGGATGCTCATGATATACTAAGGTGAAAAATAAAAAAAAAGGAGGGTGCAGACTAACAGGTGAAAGCAGATTCCATTTCTGGAAAAAAAAATGCAGTGTATGTATATCCATATGTATGTATGTGTCTGTTCATTTATTTACTTAACTAACATTTACTGACTCTCTACTAGGTGCCAGGCACTGTTCCCAGAGCCCATGGAACTTCTCCTTCTGGTAGGGGAGACAGCTTATACAGTAGATAAGTAAACAGTAAACAAGATTTCCAGGAAGTATTAAATGCAAACAAGAAGATACCATGGAAAGTAATATAATAGGCTCAATAAGAAAAGATGTGTGGGGTTTCCC
The DNA here is from genome assembly GCF_949774975.1 of Lagenorhynchus albirostris. NCBI lineage: Eukaryota > Metazoa > Chordata > Mammalia > Artiodactyla > Delphinidae > Lagenorhynchus > Lagenorhynchus albirostris. The sequence goes on along the minus strand of NC_083101.1, from coordinate 100,130,369 downwards.
TGGTGGCGCAGTGGTTGAGAGTCCGCCTGCTGATGTGGGGGACGCGGGTTCGTGCCCCGGTTCGGGAAGATCCCACATGCTGCGGAGCGGCTGGGCCCGTGAGCCATGGCCGCTGAGCCTACGTGTCCGGAGCCTGTGCTCCGCAATGGGAGAGGCCGCAACAGTGAGAGGCCCGTGTACCGCAAAGAAAAAAAAAGAAAAAAAAAAAAAAAAGAAAGAAAAGATGTGTGTGTTCTTACAGACACAAGCAGGAAGGGAATGGACCCAAAGAGATGGAAATGGGATGAATAGAAAGGAAACTTTAATTTCTTTCTTTAAATTTTTAAATAGCAAAATCTATGGGCAATTTTTACTTTTTGGTATTTTTTTCAAATAAAATTAAAAGTTGCTGGCTGCTTTCTGTGTTTAGACTTGGGAAAATCAATTTACCGCAGAAACAGGCTTTTTTGTTTTATAAAAATACCCAGATAAGACCCTTTATTTTCACACATGAAAACAAGCCTCTAACCCAGGAGAAAACCATATCTTTGAAGTCACCATATATTTGATAGCAGATGTCACCGAAAGGGAATAAGTGTTAAGTGTTCTATTCAGTGATGTAAGCTGGGTACAGATTCAACAGTCCATGCCCCTGAAGAGCTAAATTTATTTTTCTACCTAAACAGGATTAGACTACTCTGCTGTCAGAAATTATTGTTGGTCCTTAGAAGGTCTATGTAATTCCACTCCCACCCCCATCTCTGCGTTTGCTCTCAAAAGACTGAGTCCAAAATCACATCTGTGGGGATAAATGGATCTACCTCTCTTTGCTCCAGACTGGAGAACACCGGAGGTAAACGACCGCAAGGAGGGATGGAGGTGGCCCAGAAGCACCTGAAACGCCCCACGGTTTCTGTGGGGTCTTGGCTGAGCCCCGGAGGTCCTGGAGGTCAGGGCCCTGGGAGGGGAGGGGGTGCAGCGCAAAGGGGGAGAGGTGCTCCCCTGAAGAAAGTGCATGCTGTTCAGTCAAAACTCCCGGGGGACAGAGAGAGCTGGTAGATTTTGGAGACCTGCTCCCCAGGCCAAAGGGTGGTGCTGGGGGGTGTCTGTGGAGGTGAGGAGAAACTGGAGCTTCTCATGGGGCGGGGGCGGGGGATTCCGACCTGCGTCCAGCAGTGTGGAAGCCTCCAGGGCTATGCAAGGGCCCTGAGGTTGGGCTTGGTCTGTGAGTTTCAAAAATAACCACTGTCTCCGAGTCTACTTCTGCCACCTGGTGTTTAGTCAACTTCATAAACACACACACGCACACACTTAAGGTTACTATAACCTCACCCACAGCAATCGGGTGGAACGATGGCGGTGAAGCAGGTCTGCCCTGGGTTAAAGGGTGTGTGGGGGTGAGGACGTGGGGACAACAAAGCTTGGCCGAGAAGGAGAGACAGAGCAGTGACTAGGAGGGGCCCCAGGTCCCACAAGGAGTCATCCTGAGATGGGAAAACCAGAGTGGATTTAGAGGCTGAAGAAGGAGAGCACCGACAGACAGGGCAAAGGAATATACAGATCTGGAGGGTCACAGATGCCACAAAGGGTAGGGACAGACTCGCGAGCACACGTGGAACACAGGAAGGACACTTCATCCTCTGAGCCTGGGGAGAAAGCAGGGCTCAGAGGAAGTCACACTGGAGGTGGGAGGACAGACAGCTGAAGGCACGACTAAGGGGATTCTACCTTCTCAGTGCAGTGACTGCAGACAATGCAAGGCGTGTGGGAGGGCCGGGGAGGGGACAAGAACACTGGGCTGCCAAGTGGCTCCCAGGGCCCTCCTAAAGCAGGGGACCTTGAAAGGGGCCCCAGGCTTGGCGATACAGCGATTTTCTCTGGCAGGGATGGTGGACCGTGGGGCTTATCTAAGGTGGCTGATTTGCTGGTGTCTCTGGTGTGGCCCGGACGCTGCAGAGGCGCCCGAGGGTGTTGCTAAGGGAAGCAGTCAAGCATCAGCTGCATGCTCTGGGCTGCGGACGGAAGGCAGGCCAGGAGCAAGCGGAGTGACCAGGAGAGTAGGAAGGGATCAAGGGCCTGGTGGCTTCTTTCATGGAGGTAAGTAAGTACAAAGGGAGGACATCTGAGCCCAGTTCGCTGATTTAGGGGAGGGCAAAGCTGAAAGTCTAAGGTCCTCAGAAAGAAATTTTTGTACATAAACCACAGAAGGCAAAGCATTTTCTAAACTTTAGTTTATCATTAACCCCTACAAGTACGGAAAAGAATCAACTGTGTGTTAACTGACAATTCCTAGACAGAGGCTCACCCTTGAAATGTACAGGTCCAACTAACAACTAAAGACTACAAAGTACAGCGAAAGGGAGGTTAGATAAACTCAGTTATCAACTCTGTCACCATGTAAAAAAGATCCGTTCTTTTTCTAACTATTCACCCAAGCAACCCAAGGAACGTGGAGGGTCCTGCCACCACTCCAGATGACACCCAGACCTCTTGCTTCTGAGTACCCACCTTCAGAAGCTCCAAGGCCACGAGCACCTCCTCGGCAGGAACCTTATTATCCCCTAGCATATTGGAAAGAGTCCACTTGAGGGGCTTCAGCAGGAAGACTCCGACCCCCCAGGAGATCCAGCTGCTGTCTACACTGGCCATGAAGTCTGACTCCCGCTGCAGCTCCCCTCGACTGCAGGCAAAGAAAGAAAAAGACACGTAGTAAGGCTTACTGCAATGTCCCCACCGCCCTCCTTACCCCCAGAGAGGAATTTGGTCATCATCATAAACACCATTTACCGGGCACCTACTCCGTGCCGGCTACTGTGAGCGGTACTGTTTACGCTCCAGCTCTAAGCCTCACAATTTTCTGCAAGAAAAAACTGAGGGACTGAGAAGATGACAGAGGCCAAAGCTAAACTATGATTTGGTTCCAAAATGCAAGCTCTCCACTAAGACTACAGAGAGGCACAGGAGGCCACACAGCCTATGTTGAGACTTCCCGTTACAAACGGAGCTCAAAACGATAAAATGAAAACAACAATAATGGATTAATGTCAAGAGCAAGACATGAGGAAGAATACAAAGACGTTCAGAGAAAGGGTTTTCTGCTATTCCTAGGCTTGGGTGGGTGGAGATAAGACATAAGCATTTCATGGTTCTAGTGTTAAGTAGCTAAATTTACTGAATGCTTCCCCTGGGCCAGTCACTATGCTAAGGGCTACATAAGGAGTATCTCTTCAAATACAATAAATCTAAGTACAATTATCATCACATTTTATAACTGGTCAGACTGAGGCTTAGGGAGGGGCATATAATTTTTCCTCTGTCACATAATTTTGCACGTGGCAGAGCAAAGATTTGCACCCAGGCCATCTGGCCCTCATGCAAAGCTGTTAACTACTCTGCTATGCTGCTTCTATGGAAAAATATCTCCCTGAGAAATTCTTCAGGTCCCAGACCCCATCAAGCCCCAAGGGGCATCAGTGGAGTGCCAGCAGTCAGGAGAGGAGAAATCGAGGTACTAAAGGTCTCTGGGTGGGAAGTGGCAGAGGACGGTCCTGTTGTAATAAGGAAGCCCAGACTCTTCCTGCCCCTCACTGACTTTTTCAGCTACTGTCTCCCCACGTTGGGCATGAACTCAAACTGTCCACAGCACACTTTCCTAGAAAGGTGAAGTTCCAGAAATGGCTTGCCCTATCAATGTCAGCCAAGGGAAGGGGGCTGGGGAGAAGGGAGATCTCTTAACCAGGAAGAGCAGAGAGCTGAAAGCAACATATCAAAGTTGACTTTCGTCTTCCGTCACGGAGGGAGTCACTGTGCTGGCGAGGCTGCTCTGGGTATGACATATACAACGTGAAGTGCAAATGCTTTAGAATCAGAAGACCCGGGGTCCAGCCCCGGCATGGCCTCTATCCAGCTGTGTGACCCCCAGCAAGTCGCTCGACCTCTCTGTGGCTCAGCTTCCTCTTCTGTCTGCTGAGGATAATTCTGCCACCTCACCCACAGGACTGCTGAGGGAGCCAGACGGTGTATGCATAATGCCTGCACGCTGCGAAGTGCAGTACGTCTGTTTCATGTGCATGCTACCGCCTCAGGAACCTCCAAAACCCTGCACCTGTCGCACAGGTAGCACCTACAGGACCTTCTTGGGTCACCAAGAGAGGCCAGACACATGACCTGTGGCGGGGATGGGGTGGAGGCTGCTGGCAAGACCCGTACAGGCCTCTTCCCCACCACTACCTTCTTCTTAGCTCTGCCCTTCCTTAGTTCAATAAATCCTGTCTCACAGACCTTCTGTTCCGGGGTTATTCAAATGTGGAAGCCCCTACGAAATAACTACATAACGGGATTCCAGTCCAGACAAATCACTGGCACCTCCGCCAGGCTAGCCTCTTCTCTTACCGTCTGGATCTCATCTAATCTCTCCCTCTAACTGAGGGGCTATACTGGCCCCTCAATCTCCCCCCATACCCCGCCTCCCTCTCCCTCCAAACACCCCTAACCCGGCCTCCTTCTTCGCCCAGTGAGCAAACACAGACGGCTCCTGGAGGCCAGACCCCGGGCTGGTCGCGGTGCGCTCCGGAGAACGACCTGGGTCCCTGCCCGCGCGGAGCCGCCCCGCCCCCGGAACGGGCCCGCCCTCACCGCAGCAGGTCCTGCAGCACGGTGGCCAGCCCCAGCGGGACGCTGCCCTTGCGCTGAAAGGCCTCCTGCAAGTCCCGCAGACGCAGGCGCACCACCCCCTGGCGGCGGCTGTGGCTCAGCACCAACGGCGCCCAGAAGCCCATCTTGCTGTCCCAGTCGGTGCTGTTCACTTCGCGACTCCTTTTGAAAGCGGAGAACAGGAAGGACATGCGCTCCTCATCCTCCTCCCACTCGGGGGGCAGTAGGCCCGCCGGGTCTCCCCCGGCCGGGGCCTCGGCCTCCCGCTCCGGGGACCACATTGGAACCCCAGGCCAGCCGAGGCTCCACACACAGCCCTGGCCCTGGTCCCCTTCCGCCCTGGTTCCTTCCCGGCTTCCGTTCCTGGGCCGCCTCCTCCTCTGTCATTACGTCACCGCCGCGTGAAATAAGTCCCTGCCTCCTCACAGCGCATGCGTTTCTCTACCGGCTTGCGCCAGGAGGCGGGATGATGACCATATTTTCCGAGAAACTCAGAGCGCTTGCGCCGACCCCTCCTCCCGCAGCCTTTGTGCGGGAAGGAGAACGTAGCGCTTGCGCGGCGGGAAAGTGCGTGTCGTGACCTCTCGGTAATCGTGGAGTTTGGCGTGGTGTTGTATAGAGGCAAACGATTACGCTCAGACTTGCGGTGGTTTCAGGTAGTAGGACTGGAGAGTCCCGCTAAGGGGCGCCAAAGGCACCAGGATCGCCCGCGTGGATCACCGTTTTGTGCTCCTCGACCAGGCGTTCTTACTTCGGACATATAATTTAAACTTCCAAGTTAGCTTCCGTTTATGGTCATATCAGCGGATAACCGAAACTGTTGGTCACGCAAGCTCTGTGACAGTATATACGCCGAATTACAGGGATATATAAGGTTCTACTTGCTCCCCACCTTCTGGAGTAGTCCCTCTGTTTCCTTCTCAGAATCAATATCCTATGGATCCCTTAAGATCCAGCTCAATTCTGATCGTCCTTGAGGGACTTCCCTGGCGGTCCAGTGGTTAAGACTCCGCTGATTCCACTGCAGGGGGCATGGGTTCCATCCCTGGTGAGGGAACTAAGATCCCACATACCACGCGGCGCCCCCCCCCCAATCTTCCTTGGAACCGTTTCCGACTGTCCTGATGATCTCTTTCCTGGACTGAACAATTTAGCATTTACTAATCTGTGTCCTGATATTTAAGCAATGGCTTAAATATCTACCACGCATAGTGGTTCTGTAGAAATATTTCATAAACTGAAAGGTGAGTAACTTCACTCTTGCCCTTCTAATATCTTAGGATCTTGTTCGAGTCTCACAAAAAAAATCTCATGAGCAAGAAACACGTCCAGTGTGTTAAGAATAAATTGGTTTTCTTTTTAACTGAACCCCTTAAAAGGCGAAAGGAGACCTCCGCACGCATACTGGCTCTCGGGACTGCGGGCGGCGAGGCTGCGCGCTCTTCTCGGAGCCGCTCGCTGCAGGAGCGAGTCCGGTGCCCCGGCCCGAGCCTGCGAAGCCGCCGCCGCCCCGCGACGACCGCCGCCGCCCCTGCCCTGCCGCCGCTGCCTCGGGACCAGCTGTATGATTAGGCCATAGTCTTCAATGAGTGGACATATTCCTCAGTTCTGTGGTGTTCTTGGTCACACGTTTATGGAGTTTCTGAAGGGCAGTGGAGATTACTGCCGGGCACAGCATGACCTCTATGCAGACAAGTGAACTGTAGAAATTCATTATACTCCACAAAGATGCCCCCATAAGAGTGGTTAGAAACAGTGATTATTTAATGTCTGTCTATAAATCTCATTTTGTGCTGTTATGGAACACCTCCATTTTGAAAATCTGCATTGTACAGAAGCACATGTTTTTTAAGGTCTCCAGACAAAAAAGCCTTATAGTTAATTTTAATGTTTGCACTTTGGGGGTAGAAATACTCTGTTATTGTAGCTAAAACAATTCTTAATCATAAAATTTCTGAAATTCTTGTAAGTTTTTTTCATACTTACCTGAAGTTGTTTACCAACTTATTTTTGTTTGAAGTGTGATTCCCAACCTCTCTTGCAAAAAAAAAAAAAAAAAAAAACAGGAAGTGGGTCTCTGCTAATGAATTGAACAGACGTTTAATATTTGATACGCCTTTTGAGCTCTGTAACTTAATATTTGGATACTTGACAATTTGTTTTATTATGTAATGGATAAAATGGTGATGTGTATTAACGTTAGCTCAACCATATATTTATACTGTCTGGGAACATGTGGTTATAGTTCTGTGGGAGAAATACTTTGTCATTGTTCACCAGCTTGTAAAAATCTAGTGTGAGAGCTTAAACATTAAATAAGTGATGAAATGCAAAAAAAAAAAAAAAAAAAGAGTGAAAGGAGTTTCTTGTTTAATGAAACCAGGTAACAATCATCAGAGTTGAATGTAAATTTGACTTCTGCCTCTTACTGGCTGTGTGACCTTGATCAAGTACCTAAACTTTCTGAGCCTCTTTTGTAAAATAATATATCCTAATAGGGTTGTTTGAAGGAAATGTTATGATGTATGTAAAATACCTAGCACATAATGTAATAGGTGCTATCACTGAGTGGCAAGATGTTTAGTAGTTGGGACTCAGTGTAAGGAAGAATTTTAATAAGCATTTTGAAGGAGGGGAAGGGATATGATTGGTTACATGAATGAATGTATCCATTGATACTAATGTGTTGTGTTATAGTATTACAGGTACTTTCACAGTCAGTATCTCATTTAATGCTCGTAACAAGTGACAAAAATTTTCCTCGATCCCGCTCTGGACAGGCTCCTCTGAAGCCTCTTCTTAACTATACCTGTCCACCTTGGTCCATAAAGACATGAACAAACATAGTTTCTGGAAGCTCGAGGCATATTCATTGGATGACCCTAGCCCCCCCTTAACACGCCTACCTAAGAAAACTCAAGGTTGTCAAAAAATTTACTGTATGTTCCAGCCAACACCCGAAGACAGGGCTCCTGTCTCCTGGCCTCTGTGGGAGGGGAGGAGTCTTACTTTGATAAGCCCTAGTTAGCAAACCCAAATGAGTTTTACAGGGATCAACCCTCCCTTCCTGTAGTTTGTAATTTTTCACTGCCCTGTCCCTACTGAGACACCCTCACCCTCTTCCCTCGTTCTCCCTTTAAAGAGCCCAGTCACCTCTGTACAAATGGAAGTTGAGTACAGTTCATCCTGGGCTCTCTTCTCTATTGCAGTAGTATATTACTGATTAAAATCTATCCTGAGCACTTTAACTGGTGTCTGGCTTTGTAAACAAAGACCAGACTTTGACACAACCCTGTGAGATGTTTTGGCACTTTTTCCATTTTTCAGAAGAGAAACTTGAACCACGACTATTTTGAGTCTGGTGGAGAACATTCCAGAAAAGAAGAGTAGTATGTAATGTGAGCAAATGAGTTGTACCCTGAGAGCCATATTTTGGCCGTGCTCTCATGTCCTATAAAATGGCCGGTTGGTTCGTGTCATGAGAGAGACCAGGTTGTTTTGTCCCCTAGGTCTCTGAGTCTGATAAAATAGTCCTGGTCCTAAGCGTTCTCAGGAGAGCAAAGTTGTGCACCTGTGACCACCCGTATCTCAAAGTGCCACTGGGTTCCTGACACCTCTGGGCACAGAGTTCTCTGCTTCCACCTGTTGGAGATTGGAAGAGCTACTGGGAGTGGTGGAGAATGGAAAGAAAGCTCTGCTGATCTTGAGAGGGGCGATTGGGTATATGGCAAGCTCTTTCATACTGCCGGGCTTGCAACTGCTACACTCTTCCTCTGCCCTGCAGGACTGGCTCTTTTTCATCCTTAGGTCACAGCTTAAAGGTCACTTCATCAGAAAGGCCTTGTCTGAACACCCCATCTAACATAGCACCCTTGGCATTTTAGAATGGATGGGTCAGTTTGACAACACCTGCTGGGTTAATCGTAACATCACAAAAGGAAAGACAACCCAACATTACTTGCCTCCCGAAGTAATGTGATGGGAAGTACACAGAACCACCTGTGAAGTATTTTTGTCAAAAAATTGAACCTTAATCTGATCAAGGTATTAGATCTAAGTACTAGTTGATGGAGGTTAAAAAAAAAATCAGAAGGTAGAGGAACATGTTAGTGAAAACTGAGGTTGCAATTAGCAAAATCCAGACTGGGGTATTCTACTAGATAATGACCTTGTTTCTTCAAAAAAATAATGGCAACAAACAGACGTTTAATGGGCAATGCTATTAGATCTGATTTGGGTCCAATTTACACAAACAACCATAAAAACCCATCTATGATCATTAGATACTTTCAATTTTAAACTGGGTATTTGATGATATTAGCAAATTGAGTGCAATGACACAGTGATTATGTTTTATTAAAAGTATATCTTATAGATACATCTAAAGTATTTATGAGTGAGACTGTATGATACTTGTGGCAGGAGGTTGAATGGAGGACAGTAGAGAAGTATCAGTGAGTATAAATTTCATATTTTGTACTCAGCACATGGCTCGACACTCAGATATTATTCAATTTTTAAAAAAATAAAGAAAGAAATCACCTGGACCCGCATTCTTGTTTCATCTCTATTAGTAAAGAGCTGCATGGCCTCAGACAAGCAGGTTTCCTCTCAGATTCCTCCTCTGTGAATTAAAGGTTTCTATGTCAGGATCTTGAGTTTTTTTCGAGCGCCCACCTTCTGCTTCTGAATGTAGTATCTACTGTAGATGTGTGATTGCAGAAGTTCTTTAGTTCTGCGGAGTCTGAAGAAAGAATGCCACCTAACATCAGCGTATCATGGCAGCGATATTTATTTACTGATGCTCCAATATGTTTTTGGCCGGACACCGAAGCAGCCTCACTTCAGCCATAAAGCACAAACTCTCCAGATGCTACTACAATGCTTCCATGCTGCACGATGCTCCGTGTCGTCTCACCTGCTTATGGGGGATGCTTCATCATTTTTGTAGAAATATGCATGCCCTGTTGCATTATCCAGTTATTTCTAGTTCTTATCTCTATGATTTACAGCCATCAGGACTTGGCTAAAAGAGGACTGAGAAGGAAAATACATTATTCTTAGCCTACAAGGTTTATAGGGGAAGAAGCCAGGCACCGCTGTGTTATGGGAGACTTCCCGATCTTTCTTTCCTCTTCCTTCCTTCCTGCTCCAGGCTGGATTGGGTGTCCCTCCTTATTTTTCTATAACCTGTGTACCTCTCTATTTTTTAATGTGCCACATTGTTTTCTAAGTTTCTATTTGTGTGCCTGTCTCTCTGACTAGCTTAAGTGCCTTCCTGGTAGGGACTGTGTTCTTAATTATGTTTGTGTCTAGCACAGTGCCTGGCACATCCTAAGGACTCAGTTTGTTGAATGAATAAATGAATGAATTTAATTGATCAAACTATGAGTAAAGAAACAATTTCATCAAGGCCTATCCTTTACAGCATAAGAATATTTATCCAAATATAATATACTAATACAGTAATTGAATCTTTTATTTATTTGAATGACTATTTGTTTCTTAGCTCTTTTGGGATGAAATGCCTCTAAATTTAATTGCCTGCATGTTCAGACAGAGGGGTTAGAGCAATCACAGATGTGGGAAATCCCCTTTCTTCTTTCTTCAAAGCTTGCAAACCATACGAGACAGTTGCTATCTACTCATTAACAACCATGATCTTCTAGAATGCCTCAGTGACCATTTGTGAAACTATTCAGTTTTACTCCGAAGAATTTATCCCTTTTTAATCTCACTGTCTTCTCTTCCACTCTTTCCTTCTAAATTGTTCTATATTTCCAGTCCAGCATGTAAGTGGAAGTCATCACTTTGTCCTAACAAGAAAAGAGCTGAAAAAACAATAAATGAACAACTCTTAGATCCATCAGAGAATTGAGATCAAAGGGCAAACTTCTACTACAAAAATTGGAGAGACAGACAGGCAGATACAGAGAATCACAACTTACTAGAGCAGAAACCTACAGGCAAAATCCTCCTTGGGAACCAGTATCAAAGTAGGAAAACCAGAACTGTATGTGTGGATAAATCTGAAAATTAAAGACACCAAGGAAGGCCAGTCTTAGAGGGAATCCTCAAACTATTGTGAGTTTTACTTCCAGGAGCTCTACCAGGTTCTCACAGTGAAGATTAAAAACAAAAACAAAAACAAAAACCTCTTGCTTTCTGCAGGGAAAGGGGGAAAGTATCATTTTGAAGTAGTGTTAGATTTTTTTAAAGGCCTGCCTTCAAGAGAAACTTTTTTTTTTCCACCAGCACTACGCAGTTTTATTAACCATTCAAGTACAGTAGCATCTGGTAAGATCTGGACAAAATTGGGATTTAAAAGTTTCGGCATCTAACAGTTTGACAGAAGTCACTACTTACTCTTCTCACAAATGTGTTTTCACAGAGCCAAAACAGTACTAGCCATTAACGCAGTACACCAAGTGTACTGAAGTAGAAAAGGTGCGACAAGAAAAATAGATACATTAGAAAAACGCCAACACTGTAGAAAAAAGAGTAGAACACTTTCAGTTTCTCCCCTTTAGCCCCTAAAACAATATCATACAGTAAGGATCTACCTATACAGTCCTACCTCAGCCTCTAGAATATTTGTCAAGAGGGCAAAAATAAAATGACACTGGCCAGTACAGTCTTTGGATAAATGAGAACTGGAGGGGGAGGGGGAGTCTCATCAGCAGGATCTTTTCATGTCTTGACAGCTCATTTCTTCCTATTTCTGAATAACATTCTCTTATCTGAATGTACCACACTTTATTTACCCGTTCACCTACTGAAGGACATCTCGGTTGCTTCCAGGTTTTGGCAATTATGAATAAAGCTTCTGTAAACATCCATGTGCACGTTTTTGTGTGGACATACATTTTTAACTCATTTGGGGTAAATACCAAGATATAAACCTTAGAATCAGTTAATTGATATCCACAAAATAAGATTTTGACTGGGATTATGTTGAATCTGTAGATCAATTTGGGAAGAATTGACATCTTGACAATATTGAGTCTTCCTATCCATGAAAATAGAACATCCCTCCATTTATTTAGCTCTTCTTTCATCAGTGCTTTGTAGTCTTCCTCATACAGATTTGAATATATTTTGTTAGATTTATGCCTAAGAATTTCAATTTTGGGGGTGCTAATGTAAACTGTATTGTGTTTTCCACTTTAAAATCCACTTGTTCATTACTGGCATGTAAGAAGGCAATTAACTTTTATATGTTAATGTTGTATCCTGCAACCTTGCTATAAATGCTCATTAGTTCCATTGAGGGTTTTTTTTTTTTTGAGTCTTCTGGATTTCCTACATAAGCAATCATGTCATCTGCAAACAAATACAGTTTTATTTCTTCCATCCCAATCTGTATACCTTTTATTTCTTAATGCATTAGCTATGACTTCCAGCATGGTGTTGAAAAAGAGTGGTGAGAGGGGACATGCTTGTTTTGTTCCCGATCTTAGGGGGAAAGTTTCTAGTTTCTCACCATTTAGTATGATGTTAGCTGTATGTTTTCGGTTGATGTTCTTTATCAAGTTGATGAATCCCCGCTATTCCTAGTTTGCTGAGAGTTTTTATCATGAATGGGTGCTGGATCTTATCAAATGCTTTTCTGCATCTTTTGATATGAACATACAGTTTTTTTCTTTAGTTTGTTGATGTGGTGGATTACATTGAATGATTTTCAAATATTGAACCAGCCTTGCATACCTGGGAAAATCCCACTTGGTCATGGTATATAATTCTTACGCTTGGCTAGATTTTGTTGGGGCTTTTTGCATCTATATTTGAGAGATATTGGTCTGTAATTGTCTTTTCTTGTAATGTCTTTGTCTGGTTTTGATATTAGGGTAATGCTGGCCTCATAGAATGAGTTAGGAAGTATTCCCTTTGCTTCTATCTTCTGGAAGAGATTATGGAGAATTGGGAATAATTTCTTCTTTAAATGGTTGGTAGAACTCACCTGTGAACCCATCTGGGCTTGGTGCTTCCTGTTTGGGTAGTTTATTAATTACTGATTTGATTTCTTTAATAGATACAGGCCAATTCAGATTGTCTATTTCTTCTTGTGTAAGTTTTGGTAGATTGTTTCTTTCAAGGAATTTGTCCATTTTATCTGGGTTATCAAATGTATAGGCATAGACTTGTTCATAATATTCCTTTACTATTCTGTCAGCATCCCTGGGATCAATAGTTATGGTCTCTGTTTCTCTCTCTCTCCCCCCAACCCCGTCCCCTCAAACTTGCGAGAGATTTCTCAATTTTACTGATCTTTTCAAAGAGCCAGCTTGGTCTGGTTGATATTCTTTACAATTTCCTGTTTTCAGTTGTATTGCTTTTTGCTCTAATTTTTATTTGTTCTTTTCTTCCTCTTACTTTGAATTTAACTTGCTCTTTTTTTCCCTAGTTTTCTAAGGTGGAATCTTAGATTATTGATTTAAGATCTTCCTTCTTTTCTGACATGTGCATTCATTGCTATAAATTTCCCTCCATGCACTGCTTGTGCTGCAGCCCACAAAGTTTAATAAATTTTATTTTTATTAATTTTATTTTAATTAAATTAAATTTTTTATTTTAATTAATTAATTTTATTTAATTAATTAATTAAATTTATTTAATTTCTCTAAATCCTTTCTCATTCGACCATGTGTGGTTTAGCAATTATAGTTTAATTTCCAAGTGTCTGGGGATTTTCTAGATGTTTCTGTTATAGATTTCTATAGTTTTATTCCATTGTGGTTTGAGAGCAGACATTGTAGGAGTTTTATTCCTTAAAACTTGGTAAAGGGTGTTTTATGGCCCAGAATGTGATCTATCTTGGTGAATGTTCCATGTCAGCTTGATAAGAATGTGTATTCTCCTACTGTTGGATAAAGTAGACTATAGATGTCAATTAGATGCAGTTGATGAATGGTGTTGTTGAGCTCAGCTAGGTCCTTACTGATTCTCTGCCTGATGGATCTGTCCGTTACTGATAGAGGCTGCTGAAGTCTTCAGCTATAATAGTAGATTCATTTATTTCTCCTTGCATTTCTGTCAATTTTTGCCTCACGTATATTTTGACACTCTGTTGTTAGGTGCATTCACATTAAGGATTGCTAAGTTTTCTTGGAGAATTGACGGTTTTTTTTCGTTGCATGTTGCGCCTCTTTATCCCTGATGATTTTCCTTACTCCGAAGTCTGCTTTGTCTGAAATTAATATAGGCATTCCACCGTTCTAGTTTTAACGTTAGTATATTTTTCTCTACAGCTCTACTTTTTGTCTATCTGTGTCTACATCGCTTTTTTTCTTTTCTTTTCTTTTTTTGCAGACATCATACAGGTGAGTGTTGTTTGTTTTTATCCACTCTGTCAGTCTCTGTCTTTTAGTTGGGGTATTTAGACCACTGATGTTTTTAATTATTATTTATATAGTTGAATTCTATATCTATGATATTTGTTACTATTCTCTATTCATTGCCTTGTTCTTTGTTTCTTGTATTGACTTCCACTTTTTCTGGCTTCTATGGGTTTAATTGAACATTTTATATGATTTCATTTTTAACCTCTGTTAGCATCTGTTTTACATTTTTTTTTAAACTTTCTGAGTAGTTGTCCTTTGGTTTACAATATGCACTTAAAACTAATCCAGCTGGACTTCCCTGGTGGCACAGTGGTTAATAATCCGCCTGCCGATGCTTGGGACACGGGTTCAAGCCCTGGTCCGGGAAGATCCCACGTGCCGCGGAGCAACTAAGTCCGTGCGCCACAACTACTGAACCTGCGCTCTAGAGCCCACGAGCCACAGCTACTGAGCCTGAGCCCTGCAACTACTGAAGCCCGTGGGCCTAGTACCCATGCTCTGCAACAAGAGAAGCCACCCGCTCTGCAATGAGAAGCCCACGCACTGCAACGAAGAGTAGCCCCCGCTCGCCGTAACTAGAGAAAGCCCGAGCGCAGCAACGAAGACCCAATGCAGCCAAAAATAAAATTAAAAAAAAGAATCCAAGTCCTTTTTCTAACAACACTATATCACTTCACAGGTAGTGCAAGTACCCTATGGCAGTGTCATCCCAATTCCTTCCTCCCAACCCTTATAACACTGCTTTCATTCATTTCACTTATCAAGAAGTTACAATCACTAGATACATTTTTGCTAGAATTATTTTGAACAAACTGTTATCTGTTAGATCAGATAAGAATAAGTAACCTTAGAATATAGTTTGTCTCTAATCTGAATGAGATAGTTAAACTTTATAGCAATATAACTAAAAAATAGTTGTCACTGCAGAATCAGAAAGTGTATTATAATTATATTTACTAGTGGATAAGCTGCATGATGACAGTCTTTTGTTGTTGTTGTTGTTCGCCCTGGGTGTCCAGAGTCTAAATATTTACTGGTCCATAGTCAGTGTTCAATAAAGAACAGTTGAATGTAAAACTTTCTTTCAAAAAAAAAAAAAAGAAGTAGGGACTTCCCTGGTGGCACGGTGGTTAAGACTCCATGCTCCCAATGGAGGGGGCCTGAGTTCGATCCCTGGTCACAGAACTAGATCCCACATGCATGCCGCAACTAAGAGTTTGCATGCCACAACTAAGGAGCCTGTGAGCCACAACTAAGACCCGGAGCAACCAAATAAATAAATAAATATTAAAACAATAACAAAGATCTAAATAAATTAAAAGGTATTTATACAAAAAAAGAAGTAAAAGAAAAGATTTTAATTTGCCTTGTTTTATTCCTTCTCTAAAGCTCTTCCTTTATGCAAATCTGAGTTTCTGACCTATATCATTTTCCTTCTTTCTGAAAAAAAAACTTTTTAAAAATGTATATTGCAAGGCAGGTCTACTAGCAACAAGCTTCCTCAATTTTTTTTTGTCTGAGAAAGTTGTTATTTCTCTTTTACTTTTTTTTTTTTTTTTGGTACGTGGGCCTCTTACTGTGTGGCCTGTCCCGTTGTGGAGCACAGGCTCCAGACGCACAGGCTCAGCAGCCATGGCTCACGGGCCCAGCCTCTCTGTGGCATGTGGGATCCTCCCGGACCGGGGCACAAACCCGTGTCCCCTGCATTGGCAGGCGGACTCTCAACCACTGCGCCACCAGGGAAGCCCTCTCTTTTACTTTTGAAGGATAATTTTGCTCGATACAGAAATCTAGGTTGGTGGGAATTTTTTCTTTCACACTTTAAATATTTTACCCCACTTCCTTCTTGCTTACTGAAGAAAAGCTCAATATAATTCTTATTCTTCCTCCTCTATAGGTAAGGTACTTTTTCCCTCAGGCCTCTTTTAAGATTTTCTATTTTTCTTTGGTATTCTGCAGCTTGAGAATGATATGCCTATGTATAGAATTTTGGAGGTATTTATCCTGCTCGGTGTTCTGCTAGTTTGGTGTCTGTCATTAATTTTGGGAAATTTGAAGTCATTATTGCTTCAAATATTTCTTCTCCTTTTCCTTCCAGTATTCCCCTTATGTATATGTTACTCCTTTTTAATTGTCCCACTTCTTGAATATTCTGTTCTGCCCTTTTCATTCTTTTTTTTCCTCTTTGCACTTTGGTTTTCTAACTTTCTGTTGACATTGATTCAAGCTCACTGATTCTTTCCTTGGTCATGCCCAGTCTATTCATGAGCACATGAAAAGCATTCTTCATTTCTGTTACGGTGGGTTTTTTTGTTTGTTTGTTTGTTTCTAGCATTTCTTTTTAATTTTTTCTTGAAGTTTCCATCTCCTTGCTTACATTTCCTATCTGTTCTTGAATGTTGTCCACTTTTCTATTAGAATCATTAGTATATTATTCATAGTTGTTTTAAATTCCTGGTGTGATAATTCCAACATCTCCACCACATCCATGTCTTATTCTGGTGCTGGCTCTATCTCTTAAAACCCTATGGGTTTTTTTTTTTTCTTTTAGTATGCCATGTAATTTTTTGTTGAAAGCTGGACATGATGTACCTGTTGAAAGAAGAGCTAAGTAGGCCTTTAATGTGAGGTTGTATTTTTGTCTGGCTAGGAGTTAGAATGTGTTTACTATTTGCTGTAGCTGTTGCTGTCAGAGGCTAAAATTTTGTCTGTTGTGCTTGTTTATCTATTCTCTGTCATCTTTGGGTTTCCCTTAATCCTTCCTTGTAAATAAGGTGTGATACCTTCTCTATTCATTTTTCTTCCTTTCTCTTCTCCTCCTCTACCTTCTTTCTCCTGATTATCCCAAGGTTTTTTCCCTCCAAAGTAAAAATACAAGTCCTTGGTGATGTGAACATTTTTAATATGTCCTGTCAATACCACACTTTATTACAATTGTTTTACTGTCTCCTTACTAGATTGCAAGTCTCTTGGAGGAGGTACTGCATATTTTAATCTTTGTATGCATTATGTCTGGTACATAATCAATTCTCAATAAATAGTTATAAAATTAAGTATGCAGGGTCTAAAAAATATTTTCACATTCTCTGCTACTGATACTTCCCATTACATATCTCTTCCTTCCAGGTAAAATTTATGTCTTTCCAGTGGTTCTTAACTCTAATTCATAATAGAGTCTCTTTTAGGGAGATTTAAAATATATGTTTGGTTTACAGAAAATATTAAAATGAATGGAAGGTAGGATATCTCAGCATACAAGTGATGACTATAAAACAAGAACCAAAAGGAAATTCTAGAACTGAAAATTCCATTAGCTGAAATAAATTCACTTGAATGTTATTAACAGAGTTTGAATATTGCAGAAGAAAGAATGAGTGAACTTGAAGAGAGATTTGATAGAAACCATTCAATCTGAAAAGCAGAGGTTAAAAAAAAATTGAAAGGAAACAAGGAACAGAGTCTTGGTGACCTTTGGGACAATACCATGGAATATATTTGGAATTGGAGACTGAAAACAAATGGCTGAACAAATGAGAAAAAAAATGGCTGTAATTTTCTCACGTGTAGTGCAAAACACCAAGTTACAAATTCAAAAAGCTCAGAAAATGCCAAAGAAAGATAAATATAAAGAAGACACCACCTGGGCACAGCATAGTCAGTGGCTTTGTGCATGAAAAACCTTTTTTTTTTTTTTTGCATTTGTAAGACCACCGAATGACAACTGACTTAAACAGTGGAGCTCAGAATCTTTGAAGCCGTGAAAGGAACCTGCTGAGTCATGATTCATTTATATCCAGTGAAAATATTTTTTAAAAACAAGGGCAAAATGAAGAAATTGTGGCAGATCGTATATTCCAGATAAGGCTACAACAATAAGTGTAACTAGAATAAACATTCCAGTTATAAGGCTGAGATCCTCCAACTGGAAAAAAAGCCAGCTGAAATTATAAGCTGTCTAAAGCATATGGACTTTATTTTTTTTTAACAAATATACATACATATTCTTTTTTTACATTCTATTCCATTATAGGTTATTATAAGATATTGAGTATAGTTCCTTATGCTGTACATTAGGTCCTTGTTAGTTATCTACTTTATATATAGTAGTGTGTATATTTTAATCCCAAATTCCTGATTCCAGATAGAATGAAAGTAAAAGATGGGAAAAGACATACAATGCAACCAGTAAGTATAAGAAAGCTGGTGTGCCTCTCATTGTTTCAAACAAAGTAGATTCAATATTAGGCATATTAGCAAAGATAAAGAAGGATGCATAATGATAAAAGAGTCAGTTCATCAGAATGACATAATGCTCAAAAATATGTGTATACCTAATAACAGAGCTTTAAAGATTTGAAGCAGAAATGGGCATGATTAGTGGGAGAAACAGACAAATCTACAGTCATAGAAATTTTTAACACCCTTTGCTCAACAACTCATAGAACAACTAGTGAGAAAAAAAAATCAGTAAAGTCATAGAAGTTCTGAAAAATTCCTCAACTACTTTGACCTAATTAACATTTATAGAGCACTGTACCCAACAACTGTAGAATACTCATTCCTTTTAAATGCACATGGTATATTCACTAAGGTAGATCATATTCTGGGCCATAAAACAAGTTTTGATAAATTTAAAAGGTTTGAAATTGTACCAGAGTATGTTTTCTGGTTGCAAAGGAATTGAATTAGAAACCAAAAACAATAAGATATTTTTTAAAAAACTTCCATATCTGGAATTTAAAGAGCATATCCATGAATCAAAGGAGAAACTACTAGAAAATATTTCAAGCTGAATGATAATGATACTGCAACATATCAAAATTTATGGGAAGCAGCTAGAGTAAGGGTTAGAGAGTGTAAATGTTTATATTTGTAAATAAGAGAAGGTTAAAATCAATGATTTCATTTGCTATTTGAGAAGATAGAAAAAGTCAAAATAAACCCAAAATAAGTAGAAGAAAGGTAAAAACAAAGAGAAGAAATCTATGAAATAGAAACAGAAAATGAACCTGAAAAAGAAAGAAAATTAATGTAGATCACATAGTTATTTGAAAAGATTAATAACATTTATAAATCCCTAGCAAAATTCATCAAGAAAAAGAGAGAAAACTCAAATTACCAAAGTCAGAATAATAGGATATCACTATGATCATTAAAGATAATATGAGAATAGTGTGAACAACTTTATGCCAGTATATTTGACAGCTTAGATAAAAGAGACAAATTCCTTGAAAAACGTCACTTGCCAAAACAAATATACGAACAAATAGAAAATCTGAATAGCACCATATCTATTAAAAGATTTGAATTTATTATCAAAAACCACACGCACACTCAAACAAAAACATAAACAAATAGCCTTCGGGTCCAGGTGGTGTTATTGGTGAATGCTATCAAACCTTTACAAAAGAAATAATACCAATCTCTAAAAGTCTCAAGAAAATTGATCTTATTTTATAAGGCCAGCTTGATACTGATACCAAAACCTTACAAAGACATCATAGAAGGAGAAAATTATAGACTATTATCTCTCGTGAATACAGACACAAAAAATCCTTAAGAAAAGTGTTAGCAAATCAAATCTAGCAAATATGTGAAAAGGACAATACATCATGACAAGTGAAATTTAGCCCAGATATTCAAGGTAGGTTTAACATATTAAAGTCCATCAATTTGATTCATCATTTTAATAAAGGAGAAAAGCCATAAGATCATCTCAATAGATGTAGAAAAATATCATTTGACAAAATTCAAAACTCATTCATGATAAAAATTTATACCAAACTTGGAACGGAAGTTAATTAATCTGATAGATGGTATCTATGAAAACGCTACAACTAACCTCATATGTAACAGTGATATACTGGATGCTTTCCCTCTAAAATTAAGAATAAAACAAGCAATTCTGTTTTCACCATTTCTATTTAACATTGTACTGGAAGTCCTAGCCAGGGCAATTAAGCAAGAAAGACAAAAGGAATAAAGACTGGAAAAGGAGAAGTAAGACTGCGTTTAGTTGCAGACAATATGATTGCTTATGTAGAAAATCCTAAACAATCTACAAAACAACTAGAAATACATAAATTTAGCAATATCATAGGATACACGATCAATGCAGAAAAATCAGTTGTGTTTCTAAACATCAGCACAAAAACAATTTGAAAATAAAATAATCTAAAGCAATTCCACTGAAAATAGCATCAAAAACATTTGGGAATACATTTACAAAAGATGTGTACAATTTGTACACAGAAAGCTTACAAAATATTGTCAAGATAAAGTAAGAAAGATCTAAAACAAAACCATCTCATTGATTGGAAAACAATATTGTTAAAATGTCAATTCTTCTCATCAATCACCACATTTAATGCAATGCCACTTAAAATCATAGCAGGATTTTATTTTTTTAACATCTTTATTGGAGTATAATTGCTTTACAATGGTGTGTTAGTTTCTGATCTATAACAAAGTGAATCAGCTATACATATTCATGTATCACCATATCTCTTCTTTCTTGTGTCTCCCTCCCTCCCACCCTCCCTAGCCCACCCCTCTAGGTGGTCACAAAGCACAGAGCTGATCTCCCTGTGCTATGCGGCTGCTTCCCACTAGCTATCTGTTTTACGTTTGGTAGTGTATATATGTCCATGCCACTCTCTCACTTTGCCCCAGCTTACCTTTCCCCCTCCCCGTATCCTCAAGTCCATTCTCTAGTAGGTCTCACAACAGGATTTTTTAATTGAATATTTTAATTTATATAAAACTTATATGGAAATGCAAACAATTCCAGGAAAAAAAAAACAGTTGGAGGACTTAAACTACCTGATTTCAACACTGTATAAAGCTACAGTAATCAAGGCAACATGGTATTGGCATAAGGATAGAAAATTAATAGATCCATGGAACAGAATATAGAGTCCAGAAATGGAACATATATATAATCAATTGAATTTCAACAAAGGCAGTAATATAATTCAATGGGAAAAGAAAGTCTTTTCAATAAATGATGTTGCAACAATTGGATAAACATATGGAGAAGAATGAATTTTAATTCCTACTACCCTGGCCTCACAAAACTGATACAAGGGGTGGAGCTGGAGGCTCCCAGGTTCCCTTCTCTCCTACTCAGTCCCCAGCCCTTCAGTCACCCTGTGAGCAGGACCTAGCCTTGTGCCGCTCTCTGAATACTGGACTCCACAGAACTTGGGCCCAGCAGAGTGCCCAGTGTGTAGGGACAGCTGGAAGGGCCTGACCCACGCAGAGACCCCCCTCTTGGCCCATTTGGTTTCACGTGCCAATTAGTATCCAGCAGTTTTGTTTCCCAAGGGCTTTAAAGAATCTACAGAGAAGGAAAACCCCGAAGAAAGGCTTAATAAAGTGGATTCCTCCAGCTTGCCTGACTGCAGGAGCAGCAGGGTTAAGAAGAGATGGCATGAAGTCCTGAGTGCGAAAGTCAGATGACAGACCTGGAATTACGGGAACGTGCAAGGTGGTGACGGGGGAGGTCGGGAGCCTAATGGTGACCTGAATTCAGATCCACCGCTTGCTGCCTCTGCGACCTTCATTCTGTCCACCCACGTGTTCATTGAGTGTCTGCTCCAGCCAAGCACCTGGTTACTGAGACGCTAAGATCAAGCCTCTGGCTCAGAAGCTTAGCACTGGGACAGAGCTGCAAAGTGACTCTGAAGGCAGTGATATTCATGCACCCACCCTGCCAATAAGGGTGGAAGGAGCAGAAGCTGAGAGTGGGCAGAAGGCTGTAGTGAGAAGCCCAGAGCGGTAGCTCGGGAGCGTCGTTGGCCCTGGTAAGGGACCCGCTTCAGGAAGGGTTTTTAACGCCAACTCCGTCTTTTGTCCAGTTCAGAGGAAGAAGGAGCTTCTTATTCGCCCGGCACTGATTGCGCAATACCCGCGTAAGACTAGGCGGGGCCACCAGCTCTCCTCATTCACCCCAAACCCGCGAGAGCGGTGCTTCGGCACCGCGGTATCCCGCAGACTTCCAGCAACTAGCAATCAGAAGCGGACTTTCTCGCGTTCAGCAAAAGACACTCTCGATCCCTGATGGCGCTGCCGGCTGTCCCCTCGAGGCCACCTGAACAGCGAGCGCTCCCTGACCGCACGAGGCAGCGGGGACGTACCGCGCCGGCCGCCTCGGGCTCCCGGGCCTCGGTTCCTAGTCCCAGGCCTCCGTTCCGGGGCCCCAGGGCTCTCATCTTCGTCCTTTTGGGTGTCCTGCAGTCGGTGAGTCCCTATCGCGGATCCTGGCTCCGGAAGGCGCGCTTGGCGGCCGGGAAAGGGGGTGGGCGGGACGTGGGGACACGGTGGGGTGCCTGCCCGAGTCACCTGCGGCCCGGGTTGTCTGAGCGGGACCAGCAGTGGGCAGAGTTGGGAGAAGGAGCAGAGTCATGACCCGGCAGGACCGACCGGGCCCAGAGGGAGAAAAGCCCGCATTCCTAGGCTTGTCTGGCTGCCCCCGAAGTAAATTCCAGAGAGAAGAGTTGAAAACTCCTTAGCAAGCCTTGATATGGCCCAGCCCTTCCCTCTCATTACCTTACTCCGCTTCGCACCCCCTCTCTCCTCCCTCTCCTTTCCTTTCCAGCTTCCTCCCTCCCTTCCCCTCCCCTCCCCCTCCCCTCCCCTCCCCCTCCCCTCCCCTCCCCCTCCCCTCCCCTCCCCCTCCCCTCCCCTCCCCTCCCCTCCCCCCTCCCCTCCCCTCCCCCTCCCCTCCCCTCCCCTCCCCCTCCCCTCCCCCTCCCCCTCCCCTCCCCCTCCCCCCTTTTATGCCTCTGTTTAAATTCTAAAACATGCTCATTGCATCTATTCTTCCCATTGATTTTTACAGATAAGTAGCTTTCCCATCCGTTGCATTCAGCACCGGTTCTTGGCTGCTGTGAGCAATTTGCCAAATTCCTTCCGGGCACTTTCTTCCACAGCAACATACAGGGCTTACAGGGTAAACCACCAGTAATCATACAGCTAACCCCAGGGGCTCTGTCTTTAGTTTAGGAGGAAAGGGTGTGAAGCTTTTATTTTTATTTCCATTTTGAGATCGAAACAGGTAAGGTGTGCATCCTGGAAAAACTATTTAATGGCTGCCCTGAGCTAGGAGGCGGAAGGCTTTAGTGTTATCGTAGCTTGTCTTTTTACCTATACAACAACCATCCAAACCCACAAAAATCTCAGAAGAAACAGACCTCAGACCACAAGAAGACCTTGAGAACAAGTCTGACGCACTATGTCACAGCTGCTCAGGTTAAGAGTAAAAGACAAACACTGAATGATATTACCTATATGTGGAATCTGAAAAATACAACAAACTAGTGAATAAAACAAAAAAGAACCAGACTCACGCATATAGAGAACAACCTGGTGGTTACCAGTAGGGAGAGGGAATCAGGGAGGGGCAATATAGGGATAAGGGGAAAAGAAGTGTTGTTATGGGATTATATGAAATCACGCGTGTGTGAAACGTTTGAAAATTGTAAAGCACTAGAGAATTTAAAGAATCTTTAAAAAAAAAAAGAGTAACGGTGTAGCTTTAGGGTGTGTTTGTCTCGTCAAGCCAAGAGTAGTGTTTGTTTGGTTGACTCTTATCAGGAAAAAGAGAGAGTGAAGATCAAACTAGACTGTTTTGCAGTCTAAGGGGGGGGGGCGGGGGGGGGGGGAGGGCAGGAAGCGACGGGGGCGGGAAGCAGGAGAGGGAAATCCCTGTTCATGATTCATCTCTGGGCAGAGCAGGGTCAGTAGAGTCTACACAGGGCTCAACTTAACACACTTCCACATCTCCTCCTTCCTTCTCATTTCCTCCCTCTTTTTTTTTTTTTTTTTTTGCCATGCTGGCAGCATGTGGGATCTTAGTTTCCTAACCAGGGATCGAACCCTTGACTCCTGCAGTGGAAGCGGGGAGTCATAACCACTGGCCTGCCAAGGAAGTCCCCTCGTTACCTTCTCTCTTTTGTCCCACGCTGCTGCTCCAGTGCAGCCCTCCTGTCTCCCTCCTCTGTCTCTGTCTCTGTCTCTCTCTCACACACACACACACCCCGCCCCCACAGACACACAGGTCTGTGGGTCGGCAAAGCCTCAGATCTCCACCACACCCGGGTCCCTCAAACAGGGTGCAGTGGGGATTACACACTAGGAAGCCTCCTCCTCGCCCACCCCCTCCCCCTTTTACTTTGACTTCGTTCTTGTCTGTGATCCTGTCCGTGTGGACTTTTCACCCCATGTCCACCAGTGTCCCTGCCACCAGTAGCATTGTCACCTCTGTCTTGCAGCCCCTCCAGGCTCTTTTCACCTTGGTGACCTTGGTGGTGTTTATGGGGGTGCGGGGGGGTCTTTGTGTCTCTGCCTCAGCTCCCTGTGGCCGGAACTGTCCCTGCACAGGGCTGCTCAGCAAGCTCCAGACGTGCCTCCCCTGAACGCACATGGGTTCTAAGATGCCTGCACTAATGCTGGTATGATGTCCTTGTCCTGTTCTAGGGGGTATTTATGGTGGGAAATATGACTGGCAGGTTGGGAACAGAACAGAGGTAAACTGAATGTCCTGTTGAGGGATTGCCCAGGTCCAAAGGCACCATGGAGTCAATTTCAAGTTTTCACTTGATGTTACCAAAGATTTTTAAAAAGGCACCATTTGTAGTGTTAAAAGTGTCAATTCATCAGGAAGACATCTTAATCATAAATATTATGTGCCTAATAGTAGAGCTTTAAAATATCAATACATAAGGCAAAAACTGATGAAATTAAAGGACTATCATATCACCCTTTAATGAAAATGAGAAAGGGTAGTAACACTATCAACCACCATGGGAATTGCCCCGCAGTCCGGTGGTTAGGACTCTGTGCTTTCACCGCAGAGGGCACCTGTTCACTCCCTGGTTGGGGAACTAAGATGCCGGAAGCCCTGCGGCACGACCAAATTAAAAACAAACTTAAAAAAAAAGAACAAAAAAAAACCTATCAACCACCTTGACTTAATTGACATTCAGAGAGCACACTGCAACATCTAATGAAGTCTCATTCTTTTTTGACGAACGTGGTACTTTCATCAACATAGACCACATTCTGGACAATTTTAAAAAGTCTAAATAAGTTTAAAAGCAATGAAATCGTATAGACTCTGTTCTCTGACTTCAATGAAATTACATTACTAGTCAAGAATGATCTCTAGAAAAAAAACCTCCAAAATTTGAGTTTAAAGCAACATACCTCCAAAGCATTCATGGTTCTTAGATGAAATCAAAAGAGAATTTTTTTTAATTTCAAAATAAATAATACTGAATACATACCACATGGAAATTTGTGGAAGACTGCTAAAGCAGTGCTTAGAGTAAACTGTGTAGTTTGCAATTAAAGACCTTCCTTCTGTTAAAAGAAGAGGGGGTTGGGAGAAATAGGGAGTAAAATTTTAAAAAATAAAATAAAATCAGTGACTGGAAGATCCGCATTAATCACCATAAAATAAGTGCAAATTAAACTCAAAAGAATAAGAAGGAAATAATAATATGAGTAGAAATCAATGAGATAGAATACAAACAGTTAAAGGAATTGACAAACCAAGCATTGATTCTTTGAAATAATCAACAAAATGAATAAAATAAAATCAATAAACCAAATTTTAAAAGAAAAAAAAGCAAAAAAAAAAAAACCCAATATAAAGAAGTAACGATGGGATATTATTACAAACTCTGCAGCCATGAAAAGGATAAGGGGATCTTATGAATAATAATTTTATGCTGATAAATTTGACAACTTGAATAAAATGGACAAATTCCTTGAAAAATACTACTTAGCAAAACAGATACAAGATGATTCTACTCAGGTTCTGGACATTGCTCTAAGTCAGAGGAGAAAGGCATAAAGATCGGAAAGGAAGAAATAACCAACTGTATTCATTTGCAGAGAACACCTGCTAGAACTAAGTGAATCTAGCAGGTCATAGCATGCAAGTCCGGGAGCATAGGAGGCAATAGGATTGTGTGAGCAGAAAAAGAGGACGCAGCCATTACCTAAACTCAGAGGAGGCCCAGCCTGGAAAAGGGAGGACTAGAGGGACACACATTAGCATAGCTGTCTCTAAGTTCTTCAAAGAATTTTAGGTGTCAGAGGGCTGCATTTTGTCTTATTTGGATCCAGCCAGTCAAACTGGGCTCCACATAACTTGTTTTTGGTTCAATCTTCTTCTTTTTAAAATTTAACATCCTGACTTAAAACACTCTCAAATTACAGAAAATTGCAAAAACCGTACTAAACACATTTCCTTGAACCATCTGAGAACAAGTCAATGACAGAATGCACATCACCCCTTAATGCTTCGGTGGGGGTTTCCAACAAACCAGAACATTCTACCCCCATAGTTAAATGCAGCCTTCAGAATCAGAAAATTAACATCCAAAGGGTACTATCAGCTAATCCTCAGACCCCATTCATATTTCTCCAGTTGTCTCTATGATATCATTTATTGCACAGAGATCCTATCCTGAATTGCTGTTTCATCTTTTTCTGTGACTCCTTGATATTTAGTGGGAAATTGACAGACTATTTTTGAGGACAGGTTGTCAACTTCCTTTTTATTTTATTTACTTATTTACATGTATGTTAGATGATTTTGTATTTTTCCTGCGTGCCTGTTATGGGCTGAATTGTGCTCCTCCACCACCAAATTCATATGTTTAAATCCTAACCGACAGTAGCTCAGAATAAGACTATGTTTGTAGATAGGATCTTTAATTTATTTAATTTTTTAAATAAAAAATATTATTCAATTTATTTAAACTGAAAACCAAAACCATACAAAACAGTTCATCCATTTCACCCATCCTGCACTCCTACCCCACGTGTTGCAACCATCAATCTGTTCTCTGTATCTATGAGCTTTTTTTTAAAATTTTTTTTTAGATTCTGCATATAAGAGAGATCATATGGTATTTTTCTTTGTCTGACTTTTTCACCAAGCATAATGCCCTCAAGGTCCACCCACGTTGTCATGCATGGAGAGATTTAAATTTTTGTGGCGGAATAATATTCCACTGTGTTTTTATATATATATATATATATATATATATATATATATATATACCACAATTTCTTTATACATTCACCCATCAATGGACACTTCAGTTGTGTCCATTTCTTGAGTATTGTAAATAATACTGCAGTGAACATGGGGTGCTTATATCTTTTTTAGTTAGCGTTTTCATTTTCTTTGGATAAATACACAGAGGTGAAATTGCAGAATCATATAGTAGTTATATTTTTAACTCTTTGAGAAATCTGCATACTGTTTTCTATGGTGGTTGCACAAATTTGCATTCCCACCAACAGTACACAAGGGTCCCCTTTTCTTCACATCCTCCCCAACGCTTATTCTTTTTCTGTCTTTTTGATAATAGCCATTCTAACAGGTGTGAGGCAATATCTCATTGTGGTTTTGATTTGCATTTCCCTGATGATTAATGATGTTGACCATATTTTTATGTACCTATTGGCTATCTGTATGTCTTCTTTGGAAAAATGTCTATTCAGAACTTCTGCTAATTTTTAAATGGGATTGTTTGGGGGATTTTTGCTATTGAGTTGTATGAGCTCCTTATATATTTTGAATATTACCTGTTTATAAGATACATGATTTACAAATGTTTTCTCGCATTCAATATGTTGCCTTTTCATTTTGTTAACAGTTCCCTTTGCTGTGCAGAAGCTTTGTAGTCCCACTTTTTTATGTTTGCTTTTGTTGCTTTTGCTTTTGGTGTCAGATTCAAAAAATCATTGCCAAGATCAGTGTCAAGTTGCTTACTGTCTATGTTTTTTTCTAGGAGTTTTATGGTTTCAGTTCTTATGTTCAACTCTTTAATCCATTTTGGGTTGATTGTGTGTATGGTATAAGATAGTGGTCCAGTTCCATTCTTGTGCATGTTGCTGTCCAGTTTTCCCAACACCATTTACTGAAGAGAATGTCCTTTCCCATTGTATATTCTTGGCTCTCGTGGCATAAGTTAATTGACCATATGTGCATGGGTTTATTTTGGGGCTCTCTATTCTATTCCACTGATTTATGTGTCTGTTTTTATGCCAATACCATACTGTTTAATTGAAATAGCTTTATAATATAGTTTGAAATCAGGAAGCAAGATGCCTCCAGCTTTGCTTTCCTTTCTTAAGATTACTTTGGCTATTCAGGGTCTTTTGTGGTTCAGTACAAATTTTAATTCTTTGCTCTATTTCTGTGAAAAATGTCATTGAAATTTTGATAGAGATTGCATTGAATCTATAGATTGTTTTAGGTGTATGAACATTTTAACAGTATTGATTCTTTAAATCCATGGGCATGGACTATCTTTCCATTTATTTGTGTCTTCTTCAATGTAGTTTTTAATATACAGGCCTTTGACCTCCTTGGTTAAATGTATTCATAGGAATTTTCTTTTTTAGATGCAATCGTAAATTAGATTGTTTTCTTAATTTCTCTTTCTGCTGGTTTTTTATTAGTGTAAAGAAATGCAACCAGATGTTTTCATGTTGATTTTGTATCCTGTAACTTTACTGAATTCATTGATTAGTTCTAAGAGTTTTTTCGATGGCATTTTTAGGATTTTCTATACATAATATCATGTCATCTGTGACATGTGACAATTTTACTTACTCCTTTCCAATTTGGATGTCTTTTATTCCTTTTTCTTACCTAATCACTCTGGCTGGGACTTCCAATACTATGTTAAATAAAAGTGACAAGAGTGAGTGTCCTTATCTTGTTCCTGATCTTAGAAGAGGTAATTTTAGCTCTCCACCATTGAATATGATGTTTGCTGTGGCCTTGTCAGATATGGCCTTTATTATGTTGAGGTCTATTCCCTCTATATCTGCTTTGTTGAGAGTTTTATCATAAATCAATGTTGAATTTTGTCAGATGCTTTTTCTGCATCTATTGAGATGATCATATCATTTTTATTCTTCATCTTGTTAATGTGGTGTGTCACATTGACTGATTTGTGGATTTTGAACCATAGTTTGCATCCTTACAATAAATCCCACTTGATCATGTTGCATGGTCCTTTTAAGGTATTGTTGAATTCAGTTTTCTAATATTTTGTTGAAGATTTTGGCATCTATGTTCATCAAGGATATTAGCCCGTAATTTTCTTTGTGCATGTGTGGCTGGCTTCCAGTCATCCTGAATCTAGGCATTGAGATCTTCTCCTTTGGGATAGGACACGTCTTGGCACATGCTCAACTACTGGGAACACTTAAAAAATATAATAGGCTGCTTCAGCAATCCCAAAAGTTTGAGAGATGACTAAGAGCTGGGGGAGGGCTGAACAAAAAATTCATTGCCTACACAAGGCTACTCCTTCAAGACTGGGAGAGAGATGGTTGTTTCATCTACTGTATAGAAACAAACACAGAGAGTCAAGCGAAATGGAGAAACAAAGAAATCTGTTCCAAATGACAAAATAAGATAAAACCTTAGGAAAAACGCTTAATGAAATGGAGATAAGTAAGTTCCTTGATAAAGAGTTCAAAGTAATGGTCACAAAGAAGCTTGCCGAACTGGGGAGAATGAATGAACACAGTGAGAACTTCAACAAAGAGATGGAAAATATAAGAAATCTAAAACATTGGGATCTTTTTTTTTTTTTTTAAAGACTGTCTTTGAAATTCAGAGTGTATTTTTCACTTGCAACACACCTTGATTCAGAGAAGCTATTTGAAGTGCTCCATCCCCACATGGGCCTAATGATTACTGTATTGGACAACACCACCTGGGTCTCTAGAACTGAGAGAAGAAAGTCCTAATCCCTGTCCTCAACGAGCTGCCAGTCAATGGAAGACACAAAGAGGCACAGAAGTAATACAATAAGGAGGGAAAAGCCTTCAGATAAAGCTCATGCCATCTGCCCCTGCAAAAAAACAATAGGAAAAAATTTACGCTGTGAAGAGTCAAATGGTGACCCAAAGAAAGGGGCTTCTGTGCTCTGGAATGCAAAGGTATTCTCCAGGAACTGAGCTGAAGACTTGCAGGAGCTGTCACGACCTGGGAGCCCATGTCCCAAGGCTTGACCTTCACCTCCAGGCTCTCCTCCTTCAGGTGACCTATCTGTCATTCTCATCTAATTCATACTTATCAGTAATGAAAGATACTCTAAAAAAACCAACTTTCAAAACCTTTCCTTAATAATGTGTTATGATGATGACACTTCCTATCAATGATAAAGAAGTGACTATTCAATAATGGTGATGGAGCAACTAGGATGACTTCTGAAAAATAATAGTGTCTTCCTTATGCTCTTCTTATATTAGAAAATTAAGACTAGATGGATCAATGAATTAATTGTAATATATGAAACAAAAAAGTACTGCAAAAATATGAGAAAAAAATTCTTACAAGTTCGGAGAGGGGAAAGGCTTCTTCAGTATGACAAGAAACTATAAAACTTGGCCTAAAGTCAACTATATAAAAATTAAGAAGAAAGCTGCATGGAAGAAATCATGACAAAGTTAAAAACAAATTAGAAAAAAATACTCAGAATACAAAGCACACTTAGAAGTGCAATTTCCTTAATCTATAAGAATTCATAATGGGGACTTCCCTGGTGGTCCAGTGGTTAAAACTCCGAGCTTCTACTGCGAGGGGCACAGGTTCGATCCCTTGTCGGGGAACTAAGATCCCACACACTGCATGGTGTGGCAAAAAAAAAAAAAAAAAAAAGAAGATCAACAAGGAAATAGTAGACTTGCACAATACTATAAACCAACTAGACCTAGCAGACATCTATAGAGTA
This sequence comes from Lagenorhynchus albirostris, assembly GCF_949774975.1. Taxonomy (NCBI): domain Eukaryota; kingdom Metazoa; phylum Chordata; class Mammalia; order Artiodactyla; family Delphinidae; genus Lagenorhynchus; species Lagenorhynchus albirostris. The sequence goes on along the minus strand of NC_083101.1, from coordinate 100,099,618 downwards.
CTTTAGTCAACCACAACAAAATACACATTCTTTTCAAGTGCACATGGAACATTCTCCAGATTAGACCATATGTGAGCTCATAGAACAAATATCAATAAATTTAAAAGGAGAGAGATAATAGAAAGTATACCCTCCCACCACAATGGAATGAAGTTAGAAATCAATAACAGGAAGAAATTGGGGAAGTTCACAGCTATGTAAAAATTAAACCACACTCCCAAATAACCAGCTAGTCAAAGAAGACATCAAAAAGGAAATTGGAAGATATTTTGAGATGAATGAGATTGAAGATACAGCATACCAAAACTTACGGGATATAGCTAAAGTAGCTGAAAACTTAGACAGAAATTTATAGCTGTAAATGACTACTTTAAAGGAAGAAGAAAGATCTCAAATCAATAACCTAATATTGTACTGTAAGACACTGAAAAATGAAGAGCAAACTAAAGGTAAAGTAAGCAGAGGAAGGAAATAATACAGATTAGAGCAGAAAGTAATGAAATTGAAAGTAGAAAAACAACAGAGTGTGTGCTGATGAGTGTGTGCTGGGCCTTGTGGTGCCCTAGCCCTTCTGGTTGCCCATGACCATGGTAGAAACAGGGAAAAGCCGATGCTGGTCAGGTCTCCTGTGCCATGGGGAAGGGGTGAAGGAGGGAGATCAGGGTCACGGCGGGGAAAGGAACCTGCTCCCGGCTATGGTAGACCAGCAGCTCTGTGAGATGTTATGCTACTTATTAACTGTCTTCTTTTCACTAGCTATATTCCTAAAACCTAAAACAGGCAGGCACAGAGTGGGTACTCCCATGTTTGTTGAACGATTAAATAAAGGCTGCATAGTATTCCACTGTGTGGCTGTTACATAATTTAGTAATAATCTGCATAACACTAAGAATTTTTGATTTTTTTCAAAATTATTATTACATTGAATATATGTGAAAATAAATCCATATATATTTTTCTGATCATGTAAATAGGGTGGCTTTCTAGAAGAATAGAATCTGGGTCAACCTGCAAAAGTATATTTTTACCATAGACCTGCATACACACACTCACGTGGTCACGTGTACATCCGGTTGTGGTTCATATAGTTCAGTAGTTTTGATCTTATGTTGTGGGCCTTTTTTCATTTTTGCTAACTACAAAAAAATCGGTTTAAACTTGCATTTCTTTATTTTCATTATTTTTGTTTATGATTTTGGTCTTTTCTGCTTAGAGTCTTTCAAAGAAGACAAGCTATCATGCCTGTGCATTTTCTCACATACAGACAATAAGTTCCTAATTTTTTGTTATCATTTTATTTAGTCTAATATTTTAGTGTACAGAAATTTTCATTTTTAACTAGTGAAATTTGTAGATACAACACTTTTTAATTGCTTATAAGCTTAGGGAGACCCCATATAAGATGAAGTTCTCTAATCTCGTAGAGAATTTTTAGTTTTTTTAGCGTGTAGCTATAACCTAAATGGAATTTATTTTGTGATTGATATGATGTATTCCCTGAATTGTTCTGAGTCACTTTCTGGTTCTTCCAACCCCATTTAGCAATGGATTCTCCTATTTCTCTCTGCTTTTGGTCTGTCCTTGATCACAGTTCAAATGTTTATACAGACATTGGTCTCTTTCTGCCTAGACAGTTCCTTTTTGCTCATTTCTTGCTCAGTACACATTTTAACTTAATAACGTGAATGTAAAAAAAAAAAAGAAAGAAAACAAACATTTAAAAGGTCAGTTATCCCTCCATCCTGATTAACTGCTTTGATATTTTTAAAAAGAGGTCAATACACGTTCAAAGTGAGAAAATTGAAATAGTACAGAAAGGTTCTCAGACAATAGTGAGACCTCTTTCACTCTTTTCCCAGCCCCCTGGCTCTTTTTATTTCAAGTAACTAGGAGAGGGAATTTCTTGTGATTGTTTGCCAGAATCTTTATGTATATGCCATGTATATATGCATATGCATATGTACAGCTGTATATTTTTACATGCAAGACATTATACTATGTAATATGCTCTTCCCAATGAAATTTTCTAATATATTTTAGTATGTAACAGAGCAAATACCTTTTCCTTACTTTTTTAAAACTTATAATTTTACCGAGGCAGAATTTAGAATTGTTTCACAAGATTTCCTCCACTCCCCCCCAAAAAATCATTGAAGTTTTTATTAAATTTATCTTAAAATTAAAAAATAATCTAGTAAGAATTTAGATATTGTCAATATTCAACATATTTCTTATGAAGATAGAATGTCAAGTCAAGTACAGTCGTCCCTCGGTTCCTGCAGGAAATTGGTTCCAGGAGTTCCCACATATGCCTAAGTCTGCAGATGCCCAAGTCCCTGATATAAAATGGCATGGTAAAGGCAGCCGTCCATACCCATGGGTTTTACATCTGTGGATTCAACCAACTACAGATAGAAATTTCAAAATGTGCAAATATGGAGAGCTGACTGTATATGTTTTGAAAATCCACATATAGGTGGATTCACAAAGTTGAAATCTGTGTTGTTCAAGGTTCAACTGTATTATAACTCAATTAAGATTTATGCTTTTCTTCACATAAATTATTACATTTTCTGGTCAAGGCTGTTCTCTTTGTATTTTAAGCATTTTGTAAGTTGGACCCTCTTGTCATAAATTTTCTGATTCAGTTTTAAACTCTACAATCATATCTAAAATAACGACTGTTTTACCTGCTCCATCCAAGAATCTGCCTCATTTTTTTTTTCACAACATGCTTCATAGGCTAGAGTTTTCAGAATAATGTTCAACTATCCTTAGAAAAAGCAGGTGTTTTCATATTGAATGGACTCTCTTGGAGAGGCCCTTAGTATTTAACCATTAAGAACAAGGTTGGGGATAAAAGGTCATACTGTATAGCACAGAGAACTATGTTCAATATCCTATGATAAACCATAATGGAAAAGAATATTAAAAAATATATATATGAATAACTGAATCACTTTGCTGTACAGCAGAAATTAACACAACATTGTAAATCAACTGTACTTCAGTAAAAATTAAATTAAATTTTTTTTAAAAGAATGAGGTTGGGACTTCCCTGGTGGCACAGTGGTTGGGAGTCCACCTGCCGATGTGGGGGGCGCGGGTTTGTGCCCCGGTCTGGGAGGATCCCGCATGCCGCGGAGCAGCTGGGCCCGTGAGCCATGGCCGCTGAGCCTGCGCGTCCGGAGCCTGTGCTCCATGATGGGAGGGGCTGCGGCGGTGGGAGCCCTGCGTACCGCAAAAAAAAAAAAAAAAAAAAAAAAAAAAAAGAATGAGGTTGGGTCTTGGGTTCATGTAGAAATTCTTATCATTGTGGATGCAGCCTCCGATTTTGAGATGGTTTCAAAAAATCAAAATTGGTGCTTAATTTTACCAAATATCTTTCCACCTTCCATAGAGACTATCAGATGCTTTCATTCCCTTATTTAGACTATTGATATGGTACATTATTACTGATCAAAGCACCTTTGCATTTGTGGAATAACCTTTACTTCTATTTTCCAAAGTGCCCTCATGTATATTCTTCACTTGAGTCACATATAGCCTGGGATGGAGTGCCTGTCTCCTGACGGGTTGGTGAGAAAGGACTGGAAGGGGCAGAAGGGAGCTGTGTGGAGTGCTGGGAATGTTCTGTGTCTTGATTGGGTGATAACTGCTCAGCTGCATACAGCTGTCAAAGCTGGAGCAGACACTTAAGAAGTGAGGATTACTGTAGGGAATATGTCCATTAAAAAAAATATCAAAAGGAACCAAAACGAAATTGTAGGGCTGAAAAGTCAAATAGCTGAAGTGAGAAATCCACACTAGAGGTGTTTAACCACACATTTGACAGGTAGAAGAAAGGATCAGTGAACTTGAAGACAGGACAAAAGAACACAGGGCAGATAGCCCCTGCACGTGCATGGGAGTGGAAGAATTGATTTAGGAAATCACAGTGTCCCTGGTTTATCTCTTCTCCTTGAAAGGGAAGCAGTTGATAATCCCTTTGAAGAGTTTGTCAATAATATCAAACAATACAAGAAAGGCCATCAGCTACAAAATATTTACATATTTATGAATCCATGACCAAAATATGTAATTTTAAATAAAAATAAGTGTGTGTATTTTTCTCCCCCATCCTCCTGCTCTCCTCTGGAGCAGTACTGAGTGACCCAGGTGCAGGGGTGTGTTTTCTTGCTGTGTGACCGGCTCCTTCCTTCTACCCTTTATGCCTCAGTCTCACCTTACATGAGTGTGTCTCCTGCTCTGACTCTGGATTTCCAGGCGCCAGGTTCCTGGGGAACTAGAGTCCAGCCCCTCCTCCCTCCTTCTCCTCCCTGCCCTTCCCCTGGGAGAGGGACCCCAGCCTGGCCTGGCTTCCCCACAGCCTCCCCAGGTGATGTCTCTGGGCCACACCTGGGCCTGCTGGGCTCCCTTGAGGTGCAGACCGGCTCTGACAGAGCTGCTGGGAAGGGGGGGTGGGGCCCTGCTTGCTGGGGTCATTCTGTGACCCCTCACCCTCCTGCAGCTCCTGGGCCACCTTCCCTTTCTGTCCCCACTGGCCTTTCTGCATCCTCATCAGTGGGCCCAGTGGCTCAGCCCTGCAACCTCACAGAGACCCATTTCTTCTCCCCTGGACTTTAGGCCCTAGCTCTCCTTCTCACTTAGAGTTTCTGGAAGGCTTCATGGTCCCACCTCTGTCCCCTTCCCAGAACCAAGGTGCTGAGTACACAGCTGCATCCCCCACACCCAGAGGCTGCCCTTCTGCCCCTGCCCATTGGTACCTCAGCCTCACCCTGAAGACACGGAAACCACAACCTGCTGTTTTACTCTTCCATAGTCCTCGAGTACCATCTCTCCCCTCCTCCACAATCTGCTCCTGCTCAGTTATCCCCCTTTCTCCTTCCCTTTTGCTCCAAACCAGTACTACGTGTCCTCTTACTATAGGGCATTCCCATTCTCCAGCCTTGTACCTTTTCTCCTGCATTTCACCTTTGCCCCAACTTCCCCACCCCAACGCAGACAATAAACCTTCTGTGGGGTCACCTCTGAAGGTGAGGAAGATACCCTGCATTCCCAAGATGGCAAGTGTCCATTGCTATGTTGGAGCCCTGCAACCATCCCCTCCCCCAATGCTCAATCAATCACCAGCATCCTGATAGCCAAGAACTTGTGAATATATTTGAAAATATATCTTCAGTTAGATTCTTGATCATGTTCTTAAGGTAACTTCCTAGAAGAAGTGGAATATTGAGTTAAGATATAGAGGTATGTTTTTCCTCTACACACACACACACACACACACACACACATACGTGCACACATGCACATATGCATGCACACACACACACACGTGCACTATTTTGGTTCCTACCAACAGCTCGTTCATTTTGGTCTGGAGATTTTGGGGGAGCTATGGTCAGGGTTCCTCACAATTGATTCCGTGCACTCGTTTATCCCCATGCTGGAGAAAGGTCAGGCGCAGGACTGGGGTTGAGGAGGCAGAGGGTCATGCTGGGGCTGGGAAGCGGCAGGTCTGCACAGAGCTCTCCAGGGCCCTGCAGGTGGATGAGGACAGACCCTGGCAAAGTATTCACACCTTGAGAGGGATCAGGGCATCCTTAGGGAGGGAATGTCCTCACCACAGGGTGGGAAGATCCCTGGAAGGGAAATGGCCCAGACAAAGCTCACCTCCATCCCTGGTTTGCAGCAGCAAGCAGGGACCTACATCTCCTGGCTCCTGAGGTTTCCCTGGGAAAATCCCTTCCTGCACCCACTGCTGTCTTGTGAGTTGTTCAGTCATTACTACCATTATGGTTATTCTAACTTCCCTTATTCAAAGAAAAGAAGTGTACTGAAATTAGTGTATCAATTTAGAGGAGAAAAATATTCACTTATATACCTGATCATTAACTTTACGCTTAACATCTTCCATCTATATCTGCTTACTTTTCTCTGTCATATGGGCCCAAGTCCTAATCTACCTTACTGCCATTTAGAATGTAGAATATTGCAGTACTGCCAACAGGTGGGATCTTTAACAATATCCAAAGGTATGTTTAAGGGAGAACATGCAGGATTCTTATTTCATTTTGAAAGTCAGGCACAATATATATCCAGTATTTCAGTGTACATTAGGAAAACAACCAGCTCATCAAACTTGTGCTTTAGGGTTTGGAACCCTTTCTATTCTTGTACCTTGTCTTGTACATGTTTTAATGATCCATTACTAGGTTACTTTTACGTCACATTTTCTTCTGATTTTAAAATAATCCATGAGGCAGACACACCCTGAGATGACCACCAATGAGTCCAGCCCTGTGTAATCCCACCTGAGGGTATGGACAGAATCTGACTTCCTTCTCACCAAGAAAATGCCAAGGTGATAGGATGTCACCCCCTGACTGGGTTACATTATGTGGACAAAGGGATAGGATGCCACTCTTTGTTTCTATTAGTTGCATCCTCCGTCCACTAAATCTCCAACCAGACTCCTTCTCTCTCCACATACTCCCTGTGTCACGCAGTCACTAGGGGGCCTAGTGATGGTGACACTCAGCATACGCAGGAACGTCATGAGATTTCCTCTGAGGCCAGAGCACTCAGAAGTGCTCCTACAGCACCCACAAAGGCTGTTCAGACCCTGACCACCAGGCAGGCCCAAAAGGGCCAGAGGTAGGGGGCGGTGGGTGAACTCATGCCCACTGGCTCCAGTGAGGTGGTCTCTACACTTGCGTGGTTCTGATTCTTCTAGCTGGCCAATAATCCAGGCAGAAGAAGTTCTGGAGGATCCTAGGTCACCTTCCTCATGGAGAACCTAAAACCCCTTCAACACTCACCATGCATTTAATTTTCTCCTTCTCTCTTTTGGGAATATAAGATGAACAGGAATGTTGTTAGCAACAGTTCTCAAATAAGTCTCATCAAAATTTGTGTGTACATATTGTAGAAAATAAATGTCCCATTATTGCAACAATCAGATAATACATAAATGTTCCTATAAGAAATCTCTCTCCAGCATTGTCCTGGTTGGCTCTTGACTTAAGCTAAGGACAGGGAGGAATCTGTCCATGAAAAGATGCCCAAAAGAGGTGATGGGGTGACACATGAGGTCACCCATCCGAGTCACGTCTGTCCCGGGAGAAAGAGTAACGAGTGTCACAACTACTGCCCTCCTGAAAAGCAGATTCACTCTTGTGGAGGGGAGGGCTCCACATATGACTGGGCTTTTGAAAGCATAGTTCACTCACAAGAGAGGTCTGAGAGCAGCCGAGTGGTATTTGAATGTTGTGTAATATTTTTTGATTGTAACTAAAGGGCAGTAGTTACCCTTTGCTGATCTAGATGTGTCTTCCTTATCTGGAAGTTCTCTGCGTGGTATAATTCACAAGAATCTGAAAACTCTTCCTCTAAGATCAGGAATAAGACAAGGATACCCACTCTCACAGCTTTTATCCACATAGTACTAGCCAGAGGAATTAGGCAAGAAAAAGAGATAAAAGGCATCCAAATAGGAAATAAAGGGAGATGCAAGAGGGAGGAGATATGGGGATATAAGTATATGTATAGCTGATTCACTTTGTTTTAAAGCAGAAAATAACACACCATTGTAAAGCAATTATACTCCAATAAAGATGTTAAAAAAATAGGAAAGTAAGAAGTAAAACTGTCACTATTCTCAGAGAACATGATATTATATATAGAAAACCCTCAAGACTCCATCAAAAACTCTTAGAACTAATAAATGAATTCAATAAAGTTATCTTTATTGATATAAATATCTATTGTATTTCTTTACACTAATAATAAACCCTCAGAAAGTGAAATTAAGGAAATAATGTCATTTACAATTGCATCAAAAAGAATAATATTCCTAGGAATAAATTTAACAAAGGAAGTGAAAGATCTGTATATTGAAAACTACAAGACATTGAAGAAGACACAAATAAATAGAAAAATAGTAAATGTTCATGGAATTGATGAATCAATATTGTTAAAATGTTCATATACCCAAAACAATCTACAGATTCAATGCAATCCCTATCAAAATTTCAATCGCATTTTTCACAGAAATAGAAAAAAATGATCTTGACACTTGAGGTAAGGAAGATGGCAGAGTAGAAGGACATGCTCTCACTCCCTCTTTCGAGAACACCAGAATCACAACTAACTGCTGAACAGTCATCGCCAGGAAGACACTGTATCTCACCAGAAAAGATACCCCACATGCAAAGGCAAAGGAAAAGCCACAATGAGATGGTACGAGGGGCGCTATCAGAATAAAATCAAATCCCATAACTGCTGGGTGGGTGACTCACAAACTGGAGAACACTTATACCACAGAAGTCCACCCACTGGAGTGAAGGTTCTGAGCCACACATCAGGCTTCCCAACCTGGGGGTCTGGCAACAGGAGGAGAAATTCCTAGAGAATCAGGCTTTGAAGGCTAGCGAGATTTGATTGCAGGACTTCGGCAGGACTGAGGGAAACAGAGACTCCACTCTTGGAGGGAACACACAAAGTAGAGTGCATATCAGGGCCCAGGGGAAGGAGCGGTGACCCCATAGGACTGAACCAGACCTACCTGCTAGTGTTGGAGGGTCTCCTGCAGAGGTGGGGGGCAGCTGTGGCTCACCAAGGGACAAGGACACTGGCAGCAGAAGTTCTGGGAAATACGCCTTGGTGTGAGCCCTCCCAGAGTCTGCCATTGGCCCCACCAAAGAGCCCAGGTAGGCTCCAGTGTTGGGTCACCTCAGGCCAAACAACCAACAGGGAGGGAACCCAGCCCCACCCATCAGCAGACAAGTGGATAAAAGTTTTACTGAGCTCTGCCCACCACAGCAACAGCCAGCTCTACCCACCACCAGTTCTTCCCATCAGGAAACTTGCACAAGCCTCTTAGACAGCCTCATCCACCAGAGGGCAGACAGCAGAAACAAGAAGAACTACAATCCTGCAGCCTGTGGAACAAAAACCACACTCACAGAAAGATAGACAAGATGAAAAGGCAGAGGGCTGTGTACCAGATGAAGGAACAAGATAAAACCCCAGAAAAACAACTAAAGGTAATGGAGATAGGGGACCTTACAGAAAAATAATTCAGATTAATGATAGTCAAGATGATCCAGGACCTTGGAAAAAGAATGGAGGCAAAGATCGAGAAGATGCAAGAAATGTTCAAAAAGACCTAGAAGAATTAAAGAACAAACAAACAGAGATGAACAATACAATAACTGAAATGAAAAATACACTAGAAGGAATCAATAGCAGAATAACGGAGGCAGAAGAACGGATAAGTGACCTGGAAGACAGAAGGGTGGAATTCAATACTGCAGAACAGAATAAAGAAAAAAGAATGAAAAGGAATGAAGGCAGCCTAAGAGACCTCTGGGACAACATTAAACGCAACAACATTCACATTATAGGGGTCCCAGAAGGAGAGAGAGAGAAAGGGCTCGAGAAAATATTTGAAGAGATTATAGTCGAAAACTCCCCTAACATGGGAAAGGAAAGAGCCGCCCAAGTCCAGGAAGCACAGCGACTCCCATACAGGATAAACCCAAGGAGAAACACGCCGAGACACATAGTAAGCAAATTGGCAAAAATTAAAGACAAAGAAAAATTAAGGACAAATTTTATACACTGAAGTGTATAAAATGGATGAGTAATAAGAAAAAAATAAAAATAAACATTAAATAAATAAAATAATCTTAAATTTGTATGGAACCACCAAAGACCCCAAATAGCGTAAACAGTCTTAAGAAAGAAGAACATAGCTAGAGGCATCCTGCTTCCTGATTTCAAACTATATTTCCAAGTTATTGTAATTAAACAGTATGGTATTGGCATAAAAACAGACACATGGATCAATGGAATAGAATAGAGAGCCCAGAAATAAACCCATGCATATATGGTCAATTAATTTATGCCAAGGGGGTCAAGAATATACAATGGGGAAAGGATGTCTCTTCAATAAATGGTGTTGGGAAAACTGGAAAGCCACATGCAAAAGAACGAAACCGGACCGCTATCTTACCCCATACACAAAAATTAACTCAAAATGGATTAAAGATTTGAACGTAAGAACTGAAACCATAAGACTCCTAGAAAGAAAACGTAGGCAGTAAGTTCCTTGACATTGGTCCTGGCAATGATTTTTTGAATCTGACACCAAAAGGAAAAGCAACAAAAGCAAACATAAACAAGTCAGACTCCATCAAACTAAAAAGCTTCTGCACAGCAAAGGAAGCCATCAACTAAACAAAAGGGCAACATCCTGAATGGGAGAAAATGTTTGCAAATCGTATATCTGATAAAAGGCTGATATCCAAAATATATAAGCAACTCATACAACTCAATAAGATAAACCAAACGATCCAATTAAAAAATTGGCAGAAGATCTGAACAGATATTTTTCCAGAGGAGACATACAGATGGCCAGCAGGTGCATGAAAAGATGTTTAATATCACTAATCATCAGGGAAATGCAAATCAAAACCACAATGAGATATCACCTCACACCTGTTAGAATGGCTATTATCAAAAAAACCCAGGAAATAACAAGTATTGGTGAGGCAGCGGAGAAAAGGGAACCCCTGTGCACTCTTGGTAGGATGGTAAATTGGTGCAGCCACTATGAAAAATTATGGAGGTTCCTCAGAACATTAAAAATGAAACTACCATATGATCCAGCAATTCTACTTCTGGGTATTTATCTGAAAAAAAATGAAGACACTAACTGGAACACACCCATGTTCATGGCAGCATTATTTACAATAGCCAAGATCTGGAAACAACCTAAGTGTCCATCAATAGATGAATGGATAAAGAAATTGTGGCATATATATATGTATACACACACACACACAGACATACACACGACGTGCTATTATCCAACCATAAAAAGAATGAAATCCTGCCATTTGTGAAAACATGGATGGGCCTTGAGGGCATTATCCTAAGTGAAATAAACCAGACAGAGAAAGAGAATACAATATAATCTTTCTTACATATAAAATCTTAAAAAAAAAAAACCCAAAAAACCCCCAAATCAAGTTCACAGATACAGAGAACAGATTGATGGTTGCCAGAGGTGGGGAGGGCGGGTGGGCGGGGGTGGAGAAATGGGTGAAGAGGGTCAAAAGGCAAAAAGAAAAGAAAAAAGGACTGTATGCAAACGGAGAGTTAAGAGACTCAGAGACAGCTCCATGACTGTGGGCTTTTGCACAGGGGCTGGGGGGGATTTCCTCTGGCTGGTTGGAATGTCTCTTGCTTCCTCTTCGTTCTCAGTGCCATGGTAGGTGACGAGGCTGGGGGGTACCCAAGACCTCCACCAGCCTGAGTCATCAGTTCCATCCAGTCTGCCTTGGATTCTCTCTGGCAGCTCCCCTCCCCAGGAGCAGCTTAGACTCCCCTTCCTCTAGTTGGACTGTTACTAGAAGACCTGCCTCAGGCCACCGGCGTCAAGGGGCAGTGTGTAAAATATTTAAAAAATGTTTTTAATTAAAAAAAACTTTCCTCAAGTCACACAGGGATTTATTGACTCAGGGATGATTAGAACCCAGAGGTCTCCAGTGGACATGTTGGTATTCTGGTCTGCAATTAAAAAAAAGAAAAAAAAATCAAATATAGGGTCTGGTTGGGGGCATTGCTGTGACAAACAGCTAATACAGAAGCACTTCCCTACGAGGCTTCTGGGCCCTCACCAGGCTTCTGAGGGGGCAGCTTCCAGAACACCTCCCAGTTGTGGTCCCCCCCCACTTCACCCCACCACTACCACCATGCAGCAAAGGACAGGGACCCTTGTTCCCAATCTGCAACATCCTAATAGGAAGTAGGCCTGTGGAGCAAAATGATGAAGGAAAGAAAGGAAAGGCATAGAGGGAAGAGGAGGATGACTTACTCTGCTTTGAACCAGGCTCACCGGGAATAGATTATTCCTTTCAGTGGAAGAGGTTTTCATAATAAAGGTTCCTTTCTCTTTATTTTGCATCATTATATCTGAAAGGTGCCGTAACAGACTTTGATGGAACTTTAAAATTTTTTTTAACAAAGTATTTGTACCTGCATTGTGTTGTAAATGCTCACACCCCCCTAGGATAGAGGGCCCAGCACCAGTGAAGAATGGGGGACAGACTCGGGCTTGGGAACAGCACCATGGAGTCCATGGCAAGAGCCCGCAGATATCAGAGGCCCAGACACTGGAGGGTGAGGGAGAGGGTAGAGGAAGATGCTGGGAACCCTGAGGGGGTATTCACCAGGGTCCAAATGTTCTATCAGGTACAACTTCAGGTTTATAAAACAAACGTGATGAAAGTAAATTTATACAGCCATGCTAATGATAATTAAGGTCCTTAAAAAGTAGAGTTCACAACAGGAAAATATAGTGTGTATCCTTTGCCTTTAAATAAATACTTATTTGTAATTCGATAGTAAATTGATCATTAACATTAATTACGTGAATAGGCCCAGGGCAAAAAATCCCACCAGGTCTCTCTCATTCTCTAAGCACTTAAATCTCAGAAAGTGCAAGTGAGTCTGGCAGTCTACTCATTTTTCTAACAATTCAAGGTTTCTTAGTTCACACCCCTACAATACGTGCAGGGCATCCACTCTGTGCCAAGCGGGGCTGGAGGCGCTCCGCAGACTCTCGCGGGGGGGGGGGTCTACTTCTTGGGAGTCCCTGTTCTCTGGCCTCCTTGGGGCCCTGGTCAATGGAAGGGGGGCGGGGAGGAGCAGAAGCTGAGAGTGGGCAGAAGGCGGTAGTCAGAAGACAGGTGGTTCAGGGTTTATGAACGGGTGGGGCATTTGCCCTGCAAAGGGGCAGGGTCAGGACCCGCCTTGAACGCAGATTCTGAATCTCACAGCCCGGATCACAACAGAGCATGTGGGAGGTGCCCTGTCCCCACCTCCAAAGGCACATCCCCGGGCATCAGCCGCCAAAGCAGGCAGTTTCCTTTTTGAAACAGAGGTGCCGTCAAGGTCGCTGGGCTCCTCTCCTGAGCCACACGCGATTGGCTAGAAGTGGTGAATGTTTACGTCAACTCGACGGAAGGCGTAGTTCATTCGCCCCCGCGGGTGACACAACCCGAGGATATAAAGCTAGCGTCAGGCTGAATCATTAGACCATAGAGCCCTGCCCCGCGCATCCCACAGGCGGCAGGGACGATCCCGCGCCCCACGAAGCACACTTTCATTCCTGATGGCTACTCCGCGGCGACCTGGACAGCGAGCGCCCCGCGACCGCACGTGGCAGCGGGCACAGAGCACACAGGCCGCCTCGAGCACCCGGGCAGGGCGCACCCCCGGTCCCAGGCCTCGGCTGCGGGGCCCCTTGGTTCTCATCTTCTTCGTCCTGGGTGTCCTGCTGTCGGTGAGCTCCCGCCGCGAGTCCCGGCTCCAGATGGCGCGCTCCGTGGCCGGGAAGGGGCGGGGGCGAGGGGGGCGGGACACGGCTGGGCATGTCCCGGCAGCACCCACCCGGGCGAAGCCCAAGTACAGGGGGTGAGGGGGTGGCGGAGTGCGGATCCGGGGCTGGCAACATCTACCTGCGGCCCCGAAGGAGAAGAGCCCGCTCTCCGCCTCCGGGTCCTTGGAGGGTCTGGCCTCCAGATTGGTCCCAGGAGAGCATCAGCGAGTGACAGACAGATCGCCTTTTCTTTCTCTTCCCCTTTCCTTCCTCCGATCCTCCTCACTCTTTTTCTCTCTCTCTTTTTATTTTGCACTACGTTTAACTTTTAAAACGTGTCCTTTGTAAATCGATTAACCGTGTAGGCCCCTGCCTTCCCCCACCACTGCCTTAAGCTCCTTTGAATTTCCTTTTCCCTGAAAGGGGAGCAACCCTTAACGTTGCTTGCTGTTTGTTGCAATTTATGGGTGCTGTGTAGAAACCATCAATCAACCCACAGTTGGGACCAGATTCTCACCACTTCTTTAGGAGGCGAGCTGGAGGCTCTGGGGGCGATTTATCACTATCAGTGTGCATCCTAAAGAAACTCACTATGGAAAAAAATGTGCCTCCTTCCACTGCTTTCTCCGGTGGTTTGAGGCTCTTTTCGAAGTTTCTTATATGTTCACAGGAAAAAAAAAAAAAAAAATTAAGGGCCTAACAAGGTTACAGGAATCATGAAAATGTGTACTTTTCATTGTACAAATTAGTACTAAAAATCAGAAAAGAAATAGCGTTTTGTATTCACAAAAAAATATAGACTTCGTTTTTAAAATTATCAGTTTATCATAGGTAGGATTCATGTTGAACACGGCTTGATGAATGGCTCTGGGTGCCTGTACGCACTGTCAAGTATCCGTGTAGCCATGTGCATTGTCCGTTAGGTAGCTCCTTAGAAGTGGAACTGCTGTCAGCAGGTTAGATAATTTTACACTTTTGTTTAGATAAGGATAAACTGGCCTCCAAAAGAAGGCTGGACGATTTTACCTCACACCGAGAGTCCACAAGTGTGCCTGTTTCCCTACCCCTTTGCCACATTAAACTTTAATTCTTTGCTAGTCTAAGAAGTAAATATGGGGCACCACAGTGCTGTGGTTTTGATTCCTCAGTACCAGTAGAGATTTTCAAAGATCCGTGAGATTTCTGAGACTGGGGGTGGGTGGCCAGGAGACCCCAGATTAGGCAGCAGGGGAGGGGGCAAAAATACAAACAGTAAAAGAACTGACAAAAATCTTACACAAATTCTTTCAGACAGCGTAAGAGTTCTTCAGTAGATTCTAAGCCCAGCATAACCCTAGCAGTGAAACCTGACAAAAACATTTGAAAAGAAGAAAAATATTAATATGTTTCAATATCCTTCCTAAAAACAGAGGCAGAATTCCTTAACAAAACAAATAGTAAACTAAATTCAGGAATATTTAAAGAAGAAAACATGCCATGACCAAGTGGGTTTAGTCACAGGAATAACATCTGAAAATGAGTCTGTTTTTCACTATGCTAACACCATGAAGGAGAAAAACTATATGAACAGCTTAACAGATGCAGAAAAAGCATTTGACAACTCTTAACCTCCCTGTCATGCTAAAACCTCTCATTATATCAGGGCAGAAGAGACCTTCCTCCATCTGATGAAGGCCGCTTCCTCTTGGAGTCACATAGGAGATTAGGATAACCTAGAAAGGGGTGTGAAGGAATGTTCTGTAGTAATGCTAATTTCCAGGATCTAGATAGAGGGTTTGGGTTTCCCAAGTGTATGTGTTTTTAAAAACTGTTTGAATGGTACCCTTAAGAATTGTGCATTTCTTTCTTTGTAAATCTTAACACTGAAAAAAACTGTAAAGAAATATGGAGCTCAAGTTACTGACAATGCTCAAGTATTGAGTTGCAGACGTGAATTTCATCATAAAAATAAGACACATAGGAGAATGGACAGAGGGATAGATAAAGAAAGAAATTTGGGGCTTCCCTGGTGGCGCAGTGGTTAAGAATCCGCCTGCCAGTGTAGGGGACACGGGTTCAAGCCCTGGTCCGGGAAGATCCCACATGCCGTGGAGCAGCTAAGCCCGTGCGCCACAACTACTGAGCCTGCGTTCTAGAGCCCGCGAGCCACAACTAGAGAAAGCCCGCGTGCAGCAACGAAGACCCAACGCGGCCAAAAATAAATAAAAATTAAATAAATTAATTTAAAAAAGAAAGAAATATGTGATAAAGCAAATATAGCAAAATGTTAGTTACAGAATCTAGGTGGTGAGTATATGAGAGTTTACCGTACAGATCTTTAAACTTTGTTGGATGCATGAAAATGTTCATAATAAAACATTGAGGGAGAGCGCCTGTGAGAGGAGAACCAGGAAAGAGAGGAGGGAATAGGACTGTGAAGGCAGGGAAAGGAGATTCCACCAACTTGTGGGGAGTCAGGGGAGGCCCAGCCTGGGGAAGGGACGACTTAGAGGACGTATGTGGGCTTAGCTGTCCCCAAATACTTGACAGACTTTTCTGTGGAAGAGAGCTGCATTTTATGTTTTTTAGATCCAGGCAGTTGAACTGGGCTCAACGTAAGCTGTTTCCATCTTAACTGTGTTTTTCTTTCTTTTTTTTCCCTTAATTTCACTTTCTATTTTGTCACTCCCAGGTTAAAGCAAAGTTGCAAAGACTATACAACCCCCCCCCACCTTTTTCCTGTACCATGTGAAAAATAGCTGCTGATATGATAGATCCCATGACTGAAGAATGTATATTTCCTACAAATGAGGACATTCTCCCCCAAAACTACAACACAGCCTTCAACATCAGAACACTAACATCAACACGTTAATCCTCATCAAATCCTCAGACTCCATTCAGATTTTTTCGACTGGCCCCATTGTGTCATTGTTAGCGTGGAGACTCATCTCAAAACTCTGTATTGCTATTTCTTCTTCCTCTATGTGACTCATTATGTGGAACGCTAGCAGCTTCCTTTCCAGGACAGCTTGTCCGGTTAAAGCCAAAAGTTCATTACTCAACTGTGATCCTGTATCCTGATTTTGAAAAAGTGTGTGCATAGTATGACTCATTTGTGAAAATGTGTGTGTGCGCGCACGGACGCGCATGTGAGAAAGAAAGAGAGCGAGCCTGAGAGTATTACACGTATGGTCAAATAGAAGAAGTAAAGACACAAAATAATGGATGTTTTCTCTAACTGGGGGGATCCCTGTGGTTTCTGTGTTCTTATAAAAAATTTTTCCTTGCCCATGGTTTCTGGAATAAACATATTTTATTTTATTATAAGAGAAAGGAATACCAGGAAAAAAATTTATGTGTAAGTTACTTCGTAGCACAAAAGGCCAGGGGACAAACATGAAAAGGATGAGAGTTTATAGCTGGAAGAAAGGCCCCAGTTCTGTTTCATTTTGCAGGCTGTGGTCAAGGGACTGTGGGATACATCCTGGGAGGGATGAGAGTCTGAAAGCCACTCATGCCTGTCCCTGCTTTGTCTCCACAGATTGCAGCTGCTTCAGCCATGCCCATAAGGCAGGAAGAATTTCACCAGCAATTAGCTTCCCCGCAGGGAGGGAAACACAGCCGCTCAGAGAAGTCGTGTCTACCAGGTACATTCTAAGACTGATCTCCAACCCTTACCGCACCCTTATCTTCATGTCCTTCTGGTCCTCTGATTCCTGCAGTTCCCGGCTCTTATTCCACAGGCATTTACTGGAAGTCTTCCGTGTGCCAGGCGCTGTGCTAGTGGAGGGCACGAGGCCCCCGCCCTCCTGGAACACTCCTCCTAGGATGGTACCCAGACAGATGGACAGATATGACAGTCAGAGAGATGAGATAGAAACCGTGAGGATAATTGAGTGATGGGTGGGACAGAGTCGGGGTTGGTGAGGCCTCCTGGGGATGGTGACTTTGGTGCAGAGAGCCAGGTAGAGTGCTCCTGAGGGGGCCCCGGGAACTGTCACCCCAGGGGGCAGGGCTGGGCTTGTTTGAGCAAAGCTAGGGGGCAGCTGGGGTGAGTGGAGGGTGGAGAGGTCACCCGGACAGGTGGGAGGAGGCCATAGACCCTGAACACTGTGAAGGGAGCATGAGTTTTATTTTTTTAGTGAGGTATTAAAGTAAGTAAAAATCTCACTGTTTTATATCGATACATGTTGAAATGATACTGTGTTGGATATTGCCTCTTTCTTTTTACTCTTTAATGTGCCAACTGTGAATGTGCTTTTATGTGTGGCTTGTAATATATTCCTGTTGGCAGTACTGGTCTAAGGTACGTGGTAGATGCAGAATCAAAAGATTAAAGCCAGGTCAGGGAGAGTTCTCTGTGTGGATTCCACGGATGGCCGAAAGAGGCAGCCCTGTCCACACTGCCAGCCTCTGGGAATCCTGTGGGGATTTACTCACCAGCTTTTCCCTTCCTTCCCAGGGTTCCACATGGAGGAAGCCAGTGGAGATTGTGCGCCGTGCACGGATAAGGTGGATTACACCAATTATTCAAACACCCTGCCTTCTTGCTTACTCTGTAAGACTTGCAAATCAGGTACAGAACCTGTCCCCATGCCTACAGTTGGGTGATGAGATGGGATTTGAATGGAACGGGAAGTCAGCAACCTGATTTCCAGCCCAGCTAGGTCTTCGTCCTACCCTGTCTTAGGTCAGTAAAATAAATGAAAACAGAAATTATTTGTATAACGTATGCCACCTGGTAGGGAAGTCTTCCAGAGCATCAGTTGGAAGGGGGGGAGTAATGTGTCCCGTGACGGAGGGGCTGGTTAGTGACAGCACGGGAGGCCTGGGTGAGTGGGACAGGGCTGGGTTTGAGCTGTGTGGCGAGTCTGGCTCTGGGCCGGTCCCCTGTGAGCCCTGTGACTTCTGCTCCGGGATCTCAGCCTCTCTCATGACCAGCTGGGCCAGGTGTTGGGAAGTCACCAAAGCTGTCCTCTCCATCCAGAGTGTCTCGTATTACACCCTGCCCCACCCCCACCCCAGCACTTGCTCCTGATTTGTGACCTAAAACCTTTTTCTTCCCAATCCTGATGTGATCTGTAATGACGCATGGTCCCTTTCATATGCCTCCATTGGTGACACGTGAACAGTGGCTGTCCTTTGGATGGTCTGTGTGTGTTGCTGCAGAAAATGGCCCCCAAATTACTTCCTGAACTGAGTAGAACTGAGTGGGTGGGGATCTGGGTGGTGAAGAATGGCTGAGAGACACGTGAGGGAAACACACCCCCAAAACCTTACCTTTGGTCTCCAGGGGAAGAAGAGAAAAGTCCGTGCACCTCAACCAAGGACACTGAGTGTCAGTGCAAACCTGGCACTTTCCGTAGAGAAGATGCACCTGAATTCTGCTACAAGTGCAGAACCCGGTGAGACATGGGAGCCTAGGGGGCTCCCAACCCACAGAGACCCCCAGTTTCCTTGTACCCCTTTCTCCGGTTTCCATGCAGCCCCTCCTACCTCCTCAGGGCTCCCTTGTGCCTGTGGGGTCTCCTGAGCATGCAGCAGCCCCCTCCCCATTCCTCTGTGTGTCCTTCCCCAGGGCCCCCTTCCCACACCTCCTCAGAAGGAGCCTAGAAAGACAAGTGTCTACCACAGACAGAAGTCATAATGAGGCCATATGTGTGCTCCTCCAAGGTTCCCATAAAACCCGAGCCAACTCAGCTGGCCTCACATCCAGCCCTTGTTCCCCAATAAGATCTGAATCTTTCCTATTTGGGGACGTAGGGGCCAATAGTAATTTGCTCTCCTCTGACGCTCCAGTGCTGGCTGCGATTGGTAGGAAGAGTCAACAGGTGGAGGACAAGAGGATCCTTGTATTAAAGCTTGACTGGAGGATGAGGCTTGGCTTGTGCCCAAACCCTTCTGACCCTTGACTTGGATGAGATGCCCCCTCACATAGGCTTCCCCTGCAGCCCAGGGAGGCCAGTGCAGGCCTTGCAGAGAAGGCCCAGCTCCTGAAGGGGCAGCTCCGAACACTCAGCAGGAGCCCTGGGGGCTGGAGTGCACAAGCCCAGATCCTTCTCCCACCCAGCAAGGGGCAGTGAGGGGACCCAGCCCTGCAGACAGTAGGAGCCCGTCCCTCCTCCACTGTCTTGTCAGGGTACCCCAGGTGGGAGTTTTCTCCCTCTTTCTCCTCATCTGGCCAGCTTTCCCTGACGGGTCCCCTCCATGTCCTCCCTGTGTCTGTACCCAGGTGCCCTGATGGGATGGTCGTGGCCACGCCCTGTAGCCCTTTCAGCGACCTCACATGTGTGGACCAAAAATCAGGTACCCAGGCCAGTGGGGAGGCCCCGGTTCCTGGTGAGACAGTGACCATGCGCCCAAGACTGCCCACCACTCCCTCTGCCTCCTCAGACACTTCACAGCTGGTGATCACAGTTGTAGCTGTAATTATAGCTGTCTGTCTCCTGCTGCTGGTGATCGCATATGTTTTCTGGCGGTTCTGCATTCAAGGTGAGGTTCTGGGAGGGAAGGGGGAGGTGCTGGCCCCCTCCTCCATCTCCCCAGTCCTCCTGGCTTGGCTCTGATCTTGTTCCCCGGGATCCCCCTCCACCTCCCACCTCACCTGCTCCTACGAAGCCGGGATCGCATGAGTCCCCCATCTCAGCTGACGGTCCCCTCTTCCCCCTGGCCAAGTATGGCGGGCAGGGAGCAGGGTCAGTTCTTAATGTCTTTAGGACCCCCAGCCAGGGCAGAGAGGTGGTCAGCACCTTGACTGGGTGACAAGAGTCAGGGGAGAGGGTCGTTCAGCAGAACCCCACAGAGATTTTACATGGGTTTCATTTTCCCCCTTCTCTTCTCCCTCCCCGAGGGTTCTCCAGATTTGGAATGGCCCGCTCCCTGTCACCAGGCCCGGGGCTCCTTGTTCAGTGTCTGAGCCCCCAGCCCACACCCTGTCCCTGGCACTGTCCCTGGGGAGGGTGGTGCTGCAAGAGGGCGCTCCCCACGGCTCAGGTGGCTGCCTCTTCTCTTCTAGGTCGTGGTGTGGACCCTAAGTGCATGGACAAAGTGAGTTGGTTTCTCCAGGACCTGGTGGCATCAGGCCCTCAGTAACTGCTTGGCCCTGGGTGGACACGGTCCCCAATTTGTCCTATGCTGTTGTCCCTGGCTCTCTCAAGTGGCCTGAGGGCTCTGGGCTGACAGTAGGAGAGCAACTGGCCTGTTGAGAGCAGCTCTAAGGCTGGTTGGCAGTGCTAGCCCTGTCCCTCTTCCTGCTTGTGAGACGCCCTCACCCCATAACCCTGGATGCACCCTGGGGCATGGAGGGTGTCAGGAAGGGGTGCTGAAACCCCCCTTAGCACAGCACTAGGGTCCAGGTGCCATCAGCAGAGCCCTGGATGTGTTGAGTCTGTGCCCACCTGGGGGGACACAGCATGGGAGTAGGTGGGGAGGCAAAACCCACAATGTCCCCCGCAGACACTACATGGATCTGTGGGTATGGATTCCTGAGTCAGCTCTTTGCCTTCCCAAGGTCCTCTTCCGGCGCTCACATCCCTTAAGAGGTTCTGGGGCTCTGGACAATGCCCACAACAATATGCTGATCAACAGAGATTCGCTGATTGAGCTGGTCCCTGAGCAGGAGGCAGAAGAGCAGGTGAAGCTGACAGATGCCACGGCCCAGTCCCAGGGGGAAGCAAAGCGTCTGCTGGTGAGTGTGGTGCCCTGGCCCTTCTGCTTGCCCAGGACTGCGGTAGAAACAGGGAAGGGCCGATGCTGGTCAGGTCTCCTGTCCCATGGGGAAGTGGTGATGGAGGGAGATCATGGTCATGGAGGGGAAGGGAGCCCACCGCCTGCTATGGTCGACTGGCAGCTCTTATGCTACTTATCATCTGTCTTGTTCTCACCACGTTCCTGGTGTCTAGAACAGCCAGAGTGGTCCCTCCCATGATTGTTCAGTGATGGAATTAAAGCTACGTGATATTTTTCTGTGTGATTGTTACATGCTTTTAAGCCATTCCTCATCACGTTAGGAATTTCACATTTATTTCAAAATTATTATTAAGTTGAATCTATTTGAAAATTAGTATTTGTCTCAATGAATAGACATATTCGTGGGGTGGCTTCCTAGTAGAAGTAGAATCTCTTTGTCAACGTATAGAAGTATTCTTCACTGTACACACACACACACACAGACGTTTGGGGTCATATCATTTCAATAGTTTTGATATGACATTAATATATTTCTTTTTTGGTAACAAGCAAAAAACTGACTTAAACTTGTATTTTTTTTGTTTTGATTATTTTGAGATGATTGTTGTCTTGTCTGTTAAGAGTCTTTCTGAGCACACATGCTCTTGTACCCATGAGTACATGCATGTGTGTTTTTCATTTGGTTTAGTATTTTAATGTGCAGAATTTTATATATTAACTAATTAAATCTGTCGATACATTTATTTTTCATTGCTCAGAGCTTTTAAAGTCCTTCATCGGGACTTCCCTGGTGGCGCAGTGGTTGAGAGTCCGCCTGCTGATGCAGGGGACACAGGTTCGTGCCCCAGTCTGGGAAGATCCCACATGCCGCGGAGCGGCTGGGCCCGTGAGCCATGGCCGCTGAGCCTGCGCGTCCAGAGCCTGTGCTCCGCAACGGGAGAGGCCACAACAGTGAGAGGCCCGTGTACAGCCAAAAAAAAAAAAAAAAAAAAAAGTCCTTCATCAAACAAGATAAAATTCTCTAATTTCTTAGGTAGGCTTTTAATTTATTTTATTTAATTTATTTTTTTGGCTGTGTTGGGTCTTCGTTTTTGTGCAAGGGCTTTCTCTAGTTGTGGCAAACGGGGGCCACTCTTCATCGTGGTGCGTGGGCCTACCAGGGAAGCCCAGGTAGGCTTTTTTAAAATGATGTGATTGGTAGCATAGAGCTTATAAGCTAAATGGAGGGACTTCCCTGGTGGCGTAGTGGTTAAGAATCTGCCTGCCAATGCAGGGGACACGGGTTCGAGCCCTGGTCCGGGAAGATCCCACATGCCATGGAGCAACTAAGCCTGTGCGCCACTACTGAGCCTGCGCTCTAGAGCCCATGAGCCACAACTACTGAGCCCATGTGCCACAACTACTGAAGCCTGCACACCTAGAGCCTGTGCTCTGCAGCAAGAGAAGCAACTGGAGAAAGCCCACATGCAGCAATGAAGACCCAACACAGCCAAAAATAAATAAAATTAAAAAAAAAAGTTAAATGGAATTTATTTTGTGATAAATAAGATATGAGGAGCTCCCTGAATTGTTCTGAGTTACCATCTCATTCCTTATACTCGATTTAGCTGCTAATTTTTTGAGTATTACCTTAATTTATAAATTAATCTAGGAAGAACTGAGGTCTTTTAGATATTCTGTATTTTTCTTATGAAGAGAGGTAGCATTTTCAAGTCAAGGGTTTTATAATACCTCAAATAGATGTGTGTTTTTCTTTGGTAAATTTCTCATTTCTTGTTGAGGCTGTGTCTTTGTACTACAAGTGTTCTGTAACCTTATAAGTTTGTCTGACTCTTGTAATTCTTTATATAATTTATTATCTGCTACAATTTTTAACATTCATCCATCCATACATTCACATTTAAGTATTGTTGCTAAACCATTAGAGTTTTGTAAGAATACAATCATATATCAAATAATGACTATTCTGTCTTCTCTCTTCAAATATCCTACATTGTGTTTTTGTTTCACTTATGGCTGCATATGCCAGAATTTCAGAACAATGTTTGCTAGGCTCAGTTCTGGAACCCAGGACCCCTGATTAAGACCAAGGCTGTTCTCCACTGTGTTTTACAGGAACCAACAGAAGATGAAGCATCTCCCACGAGAAGAAGGCTGCTGGTTCCAGCAAACGGTGCAGACCCCACTAAAAGTGAGTGCTTTCCCCGGGCACTGGAGCAGGAGTGGAGGGAGGAGGGACAGTGTCCTAACTGCCATCCCCATAGCTATTAGGGCAACTCAGAGCAGGGATGGCTTGTCACTGGACCTTTGGGACTCTTAATTCCGTCTCTGCCCCCTCTTCTTCTCCCCACCCTGCACCCCTCTGTCCCCTAACAGTGTCCCATAACACCTCCCTGTCCTTCCCTGCCCCCCATCCTCCCTCCTCCCCTGTTGCTCAGGGCCAGGTTGGCCCACCCTGAGGCATCTAAGGGGCTGTGCCGTCCAGCAGGGCACCCAGGGGCCGCAGGAGCCTGTGGAGCATCTGACCTGTGGCCAAATCTGATGAGCTGTAGTGTAACTCGATACTGTATTGCAAAGAACTGGTAGGAAAAAGGACTGTAATATGTCTCATTAACAGTTTGTTGTATACTGATTACATGCTGAAATGAAAATTTTTAGAATATATTGAGTTAGTACCCTCTTTTATGAAAATTAGTTATTACTTGTTACTTTTTACGTTTTTCAGTGTAGCCGTTAGAAAATATAAATTTGTATCGGGGCCCACCTTATGTACCTATGGACGGTGGTGTGCACTGCATTTCACACACGTCTCATTGAATCCCCAGTACAGTCCCGTGAGGTGGGTGGTGCTTGCTCCATTTTATGGGTTAAATTCTTGCTCCGAGTCTGTCCCCATCTAGCTCTGCCACAGTGTCAGTCAGCGAGGCCGAGCTGGGTGTGAGGCCAGAGACCTTCCTCCCTCCAGGCCCTTGCTCTGTCCCCACTGCAGAGGTGGCAGCCAGGGGACCTCACTCTCGTGAGAATGGCAGGTGTCCTCCTCTGAGGTCAGTTGCACCACTGTGTCCCGCCCTCTGTCTCCTACCACAGACTGCCTTCTCCCTCCATGACGTCCATCTCCCCTCCCTGGTGGGCCCTCATCCCCCCTTAGGGCAGGACTCTCTGGAAACCTGGACTCCCTGCAGTGCCTTGGGCACAGGTGAGGCCCATGCAGTGTGGCCTGATTCTCTGCTGATGGGAAGCATGTCAGGGATGCAGAGCAGCAGGTTCACCAGCAGGGGTCACTCCTCAGCTCGCACCCTGGGGTCTAGGCCTGACTGAGGGTCCTCTGCCCTTTCTGAAGCCTGTCCCAACTCTGTCTCTGTGACTTTCCCTGAACTTAGGCCTGAAGCTGTTCTTTGATTACTTTGCAACCATCGTGCCGTGTGACTCCTGGGATTTGCTCATGAGGCAGTTGGGCCTCACGCAAAATGAGATCCTTCTGGTCAGAGAAGGGGTCCGGGTCCCTCGGGATGCCTTGTATGAAATGCTGGATACTTGGGTCAGCAACAAGGGACGGGAGGCCTCAGTCAACACCCTGCTGGACGCCTTGGAAAAGCTGGGGCAAAGATTGGCAAAGGAGACAATTCAGGACCACCTGCTGGACTCGGGAAAGTATGTCTATGAAGATGGTGAAGCAGGCTCTGCTGTGTCCTGAGTGTTTGAGGACCTCAGCCTTTCAGTTGAAGACACTTTTTTATCCTAATAGACTTGCACTTTTCATTTGTATTTGTTATTTGTATTTGTCATTCATGTTGATATGTATGCATTTAATGATGTGTAACATAATACACATCATTAAAGTGCAAACATATTGTGAATCTTCGTACTTTTATGTTTATATATATATATTTATATAAGTGTAAAAAAAATTTTGCAAATATACTTTCTAGGTTGTTTATGTGGGTTACCTGGATGAGAGCTGGGAATCAAAAACAATTAGAAATACAAAAGGAGGAAATTCCCTGGCAGTTCAGTGGTTAGGACTCTGCGTTTTCACTGCTGAGGTCCCAGGTTCAATCCCTGGCCGGGGAATTAAGATACCAAAAGCTGCGAGGCAAAAAAAACAAAACAACAACAACAAAAAGCACAAAAGAACAAACACAAAACAACAACAACAAAAAAAGCAAAAAAAAAGGAAAGGAGAAAAAGCCCACTGTGGGGAGAGCACTGATAGCATCTTCTTCCTCAAAGAAAGTTTGGTCACTTTTGGATGCCTGGTGACTTCTCCAGGGCCCACTTTAAACATGTCAATTTTATAGCTGTGCGAATAGTTACATTTTTTATAGGTAGGAGTTTACAGCTGAGCAGAGAGTGAGGAGAAGTGGCATCCACGTGCAGCCCTGCATCTGGGGTCCATGAACTGGGCTGTGGTGCCTGGGCCTCCTCCTGTTCACCTGAATTGGCTATATAAAGGATCTCATGGTCTTCTGCAGAAGAGACTCACACAAAAGTACCAGCTCTTAAATACTGTGAGAATTGACCTAAAATGGCTGCTATATTAAGGTTTGGTCCTTTTATTGCTTTTTAAAAATATCTTTCTGCCATTAAACCCTTCTCCATAGTGTTCCAACTGCTGCAGGATAATTTAATGGTGGAAGCAATTCTCAGGGGTTTTTGGTCTATTCCATCTCAAAGCTTTGTGTGTTGTCTTCCCTAAGGTTGATGTGGCTAATGTGGCCAAACCTGGAACTGCCTGAATCTAGGCACATCAGGATATAGCATGTGGAGTCCACTTGAGTTTCTAGAAGGGCCGACCCTGTGGTCTTGGTGCTATATGCCCCTGGCCCTGATGTCCCTCCCTTTTCTGGAAGTCAGGTGTTTCCTGCCTTTGCTGTTCCTTCTGTGCAGGACACTTTGCCTTCATCTTCAGTGGGAAATATAAATGGATTCTTGTCAATCAGGTGTTGAGTCACTTGTCCCTTTCTCAGAAGACTTCCTTGAGTGCCAATCTAAAGTATTAGCCTTGCCAGTGTCTGTCAGCTATATTCACTTGTTCGCATGTTTATTGTGTGTTTTACCAATGAGAATCTTTAAGAAACGTGAACTTGCATCCTGTATTGCTTCATGCCAGTGCAAATATGATACTTTTGAAGTTTTACTTGAAAATTGGATGTCTGTTCAAGTCTCTTCTCAATGAGAGGACCCCTTCTTGAAGATTTTGTTAGAAATATCAAGCAATACAAGAAATATCATTAGGTATAAAATACTCATGTGTTTATGAATTTGTGACCAAATTATGCAATGTTATATTTAAAATTTTATAATTTTATATAAATATGCTTTTTATGAATTCGTGACCAAATTAAATATGCAATTTTATATAATTTTATGTGTGCTTTTCTCCTCCATCCTCCTGTCCTCCTGTAGAACAGTGCTGAGTGACACAGGTACAGGGGTGTGTGTTCTTGCTGTGTGACCCGCTCCATCCTTCTCCCTTTTATGCCTCGGGCTCAAGCTCGCCCTGCATGGGTGTCTCCTGCTTTGACTCTGGATTTCTGGGCGCCAGGTTCCTGGGAGACTGCAATCCAGCTCCTCCTCCCTGCCCTTCCCCTGGGGGAGGACCCCAGCCTGGCGCGGCTTCCCCACAGCCTCCGCTGGTGATGTCTCTGGGCCACACCTGGGCCTGTTGGGCTCCCTAGAGGTGCAGACTGGCTCTGACAGAGCTGCTGGGAAGTGGGGTGGGGCCCTGCTTGCTGGGGTCATTCTGTGACCCCTCACCTGGGGGCCTCCTGCAACTCCTGGGCCATCTTCCCTTTCTCTCCCCGCTGGCCTTTCTGCATCCTCATCAGTGGGCCCAGTGGCTCAGCCCTGCAACCTCATGGAGCCCCAGTTCCCTTCCCCTGGACCTTAGGGTCTGGCTCTCCCACCCACCAGAGTTCCTGGGAGGCCCCATGGTCCCACCCCTGTCCCCTTCCCCAGAGTGAGGGTGCTGGGTGCAGAGCTGCACACTCCCTTGGGCCCCCCTCCTGCCACTGCCCCTGCCTGTGAGTTACTACATATTACATCAGGATTGGGAAGAAAAATATTTTAGATCACAAATCAGGAGTAAGAGGTGAATTTATAATTACTTTAAAATAAATTCTTGAAAAGAAATTTTGCCTGTATGAGGCCCTTGTATCGAATCATCTGAATTGTCCTTGAACTGGGCAGTCTGATTGGGCCTCCATCTGTTTCTGTGTCTGTCAAAGTTTTACTGGAGCCTGCGGGGTGAGAAGGTGAAGGTGTTAGGGGCGATATTCCATGGTCAATAGGCTTTATTTCACAGTCCACTTGGGATGAACCTGAGCAGTTTTGCAGGATACGTAAAAGCCCGTATTACTAGAAATTACTCTAAAACTTAGTGTTTTAAAAACCACAGCCTTTATTACATCACCATTTCTATGGATCAGGAATCCAGGCCCAGCATAGTTGGGTTCTCTATTCTGGGTCTCACAAGACTGGGGCTGCGGTCACTGCAAGACCTGAGTGGGGAAGGACAAGCTTCCAAGCTCACACACAAGGTGGTGGCAGGATTCAGTTCTTGGGGGGCAGTTGGCAGGAGGCTACCCTGGGTCTTTGTGCTGTGAGCCTCTCCATAGGGCTGCACACCACATAGCAGCTTCTTTCATCAGAGCGAGAGAGCAGGGAGAGACTGGGGGGAGTGTCAGGGTGACTGAAGTCACCGTCCTTCTACTCTGATCTTGAAAGAGACGTCCCACTACTTCTGCTGTTCCATTTCTCAATATTTTGTTTGAAACCCTGACAGGTCTGAGATCCTACTAGTGAGTTAACAAGTTACCTTGCCACAGTTATATACGGGAGTCCTTGTGTGTCTGTGTAGACCTGGGTAGCATGTATGTATTTGTATCCATGTATACGTGTGTATATGTATGTATACAAACATACATGCTAGCAGACTATACACACACCATCACGTCGTGCAATTTCTGGATCAAGGATCAGACTATTTAGTTGCCAAGCAAACTTAGCCCCGGTTACCCAAGCCCCAGGTCCCCATGGAGTGAGGGGGTAGAGACAGACGTACCTGAGCATGCAGTGGGGTTTATGCCACTGGAGAGGAATCCCATATCATGAAACTCAGAGCTTATATAGATGGTTGACACACCTGCGCCTGCTCTCCTCCTCAGTAAAAAAGATCATATATTTTACCCTGCAATAGAAACAGTCTCTTGGAGGAGAGAAGCCTAGAATGTGAGCACATGCCCCTGACAGGGAGGGAACAGCCTCTAAATCCCTCCAGGGAGGTAGCCAATCTCTACCTTCTCAGGCATGTTTACCACTCAAAGAGCCTTTAAACCAAGTAGCCCACAATCTTTGCTCAGAAAGCTTAAACTTTAAGCAAATCTGAAAAATGTCATCATGTCCATTTTATAAAGGCAAAACAATAGTATGAAAGGCCAGAAATTCATCCCAAGTAGTAAAGAAGATAACCAGCGTGCACACAGCCTCATGGCCTGGATGTTAAACATTCACTCTGGAATTTCATGAAATACAGATAAACTTCTGAACCCACACTATCTTGAGATTGGACAAATAGAAAACTCATTTTTAAAAACAGATTTCCACAAAAGCGTTAAGTGACTTTTCACCCACCCCTTTCCTGTGTCCTGAGTCATCTTTGCCATTTTTGGATTCCTCATACCCAGGTTTTACCATCTTTCATCACTTGTCTGCTGGTCTTCAGGTTTCCTCTTCTCTGTCCTTGTGGGCGCACCTCATGTTCTCCCTGCTGAATCACTGCAAAAGGTCTTTCATTTTGACAGCTGTCTCTCTCCTCCACTTACTCTTATAATCCTGTAGGAGCTCTGGAATCTTGCTGATCCAAACCACTTCCCAGGATTTCCACCCCTCCCCATGCCTCCCCCTGGAGAGTGTCCAAACAATGTCTTATTAAGTGGCTTTTGCTCCATTCTCTGAGTCGCTGAAACCATTTCCAAATGAACGACCATTTTAATCTACCTATTAGCCTAGTTAAATAATCATGGATTATAGAAACATATGCACACCAAAATGTTTCTTGTAGTATTATTCAAATGTCAAAAACTTCAAAATAATTAAAATGTTCCCAATGGGATTCTGGTTAAATTACTGGTGTTAACACTCATGCAGTATGTTAGGGAGTTATTAAAAGTAATACTGTAGCAAAATAATTAATGAAATGAAAAAATGTTCAAAATATGTTAAGTGGAAAAAATAAGATTATTAATAGTATTTACATGTGGTGGTTTTAAGACAGGTGCACAAATTCTTTGATATTTTTCTTTCAGAAGAAAAAATACCTGTCTGGATGACAGATCATCCAGACAGAAAATTAATAAGGAAACATAAGCTTTAAATGACAGAAAAGACCAGATAGATTTAATTAATATTTATAGGACATTCCATCCAAAAACTCAGATTACGTTTTCTTCTCAAGTGCACACGGTACATTCTCCAGGATAGATCACATCTTGGGTCACAAATCAAGCCTCGATAAATTTAAGAAAATTCAAATCGTATCAAGCATCTTTTCCGACCACAACACTATGAGATTAGAAATCAATTACAGGGGGAAAAAACGTAAAAAACACAAACACATGGAGGCTAAACAATACATTAGTAAATAACCAAGAGATCACAGAAGACATCAAAGAGGAAATAAAAAAATACCTAGAGATAAATTACAGCAAAAGCACGTTGATCCAAAACCTATGGGATGCAGCAAAAGCAGTTCTAACAGGGAAGTTTATAGCAATAAAAGCCTACCTCAAGAAATAAGAAAAATCTCCAATAAACAATCTAACCTTACACCTAAAGCAACTGGCGAAAGAAGAACAAAAAACCTTTAAAGTTAGCAGAAGGAAAGAAATCATAAAGATCAGAGCAGAAGTAAATGAAATAGAAACAAAGAAAACAATAGCAAAGATCAATAAAATTAAAAGCAGGTTCTTTGAGAAGATAAACAAAATTGATAAACCTTTAGCCAGACTCATCAAGAAAAAGAGGGAGAGGACTCAAATCAATAAAATTAGAAATGAAAAAGAAGAAGTTACAACAGACATCACAGATATACAAAGCATCCTAAGAGCAACTCTATGTCAATAAAATAGACAACTTGGAAGAAATGGACAAATTCTTAGAAAGGTATAACCTTCCAAGACTGAATCAGGAAGAAATAGGAACAGACCAATCACAAGTAATGAAGTTGAAACTGTGATTAAAAGTCTTCCAACAAACAAAAGTCCAGGCCCAGATGGTTTCACAGGTGAATTCTATCAAACATTTAGAGAAGAGCTAACACCCATGCTTCTCAAACTCTTCCAAAAAATTGTAGAGGAAGGAACACTCCCAAACTCATTCTATGAGGCCACCATCACCCTGATACCAAAACCAGACAAAGATGCTACAAAAAACATAAATTACAGACCTATATCACTGATGAATATAGATGCAAAACTCCTCAACAAAATACTAGCAAACACAATCCAACAACACATTAAAAGGATCATACACCATGATCAAGTGGGATTCATCCCAGGGATGCAAGGATTCTTCAATATATGCGAATCAATCAATGTGATACACCATATTAACAAATGGAAGAAAAAAACCCATATGATCATCTCAATAGATGAAGAAAAAACTTTTGACAAAATTCAACACCCATTTATGATAAAAACTCTCCAGAAAGTGGGCATAGAGGGAACCTACTTCAACATAATAAAGGCCATATGTGACAAACCCACAGCAAACATCATTCTCAGTGGTGAAAAACTGGAAGCATTTCCTCTAAGATCAGGAACAAGACAAGGATGTCCATTCTAGCCACTATTATTCAACATAGTTTTGGAAGTCCTCGCCATGGAAATCAGAGAAGAAAAAGTAATAAAGGAATACAAATTGGAAAAGAAGAAGTAAAACTGTCACTGTTTGCAGATGACATGATACTATATATAGAGAATCTTAAAGATGCCACCAGAAAATAACTAGACTAATCTATGAATTTGGTAAAGTTGCAGGATACAAAATTAATGCACAGAAATCTCTTGCATTCCTATACACTAACAACGAAAGATTAGAAAGAGAAATTAGGAAACAATCGCATTCACCACTGCAACAGAAAGAATAAAATACCTAGGAATAAACCTACCTAAGGAAGTAAAAGACCTGTATGCAGAAAACTATAAGACACTGATGAAAGAAATCAAAGATGACACAGAGAGATGGAGAGATATACCATGTTCTTGGGTGGAAGAATCAATATTGTGAAAATGTCTATACTACACAAAGCAATCTACAGATTCAATGCAATCCGTATCAAATAACCAGTGGCATTTTTTACAGAACTTGAACAAAAAATCTTAAAATTTGTATGGAGACACAAAAGACCCTGAATAGCCAAAGCAGTCTTGAGGGAAAAAACGGAGCTGGAGGAATGACACTCCCTGACTTCAGACTATACTACAAAGCTACAGTAATCAAGACAATATGGTATTGGCACAAAAAGAGAAATACAGATCAATAGAACTGGATAGAAAGCCCAGAGATAAACCCACACACCTATGGTCAACTAACCTATGACAAAGGAGGCAAGGATATACAATGGAGAAAAGACAGTCTCTTCAATAAGTGGTGCTGGGAAAACTGGACAGCTACATGTAAAAGGATGAAATTAGAACACTCCCTAACACCATACACAAAAATAAACTCAAAATGGATTAGAGACCTAAATGTAAGACCAGACACTATAAAACTCTTAGAGGAAAACATAGGAAGAACACTCTTTGACGTAAATCACAGCAAGATCTTTTTTGATCCACCTCCTAGAGTAATGGAAATAAAAACAAAAATAAACAAATGGGACCTAATGAAACTTCAAAGGTTTTGCACAGCAAAGGAAACCATAAACAAGACGAGAAGACAACCCTCAGAATGGGAGAAAATATTTGCAAACGAATCAACAGACAAAGGATTAATCTCCAAAATATATAAACAGCTCATGCAGCTCAATATTAAAAAAAAACACACAACCCAATCCAAAAATGGGCAGAAGACCTAAAGAGACATTTCCCCAAAGAGGACATACAGATGGCCAGGAAGCACATGAAAAGCTGCTCAACATCACTAGTTATTAGAGAAATGCAAATCAAAACTACAGTGAGGTATCACCTCACACCAGTTAGAATGGGCATCATCCGAAAATCTACAAACAACAAATGCTGGAGAGGGTGTGGAGAAAAGGGAACCCTCTTGCACTGTTGGTGGGAATGTGAATTGATACAGCCACTATGGAGAACAGTATGGAGGTTCCTTAAAAATCTATAAATAGAATTATCATATGACCCAGCAATCCCACTACTGGGCATATTCCCAGAGAAAACCATAATTCAAAAAGACACATGCACCCCAATGTTCATTGCAGCACTATTTACAATAGCCAGGTCATGGAAGCAACCTAAATGCCCATTGACAGATGAATGGATAAAGAAGATGTGGAATATTACTCAGCCTTAAAAAGGAATGAAATTGGGTCATTTGTAGAGATGTGGATGGATCTAGAGACTGTCATACAGAGTGAAGTAAGTCAGAAAGAGAAAAACAAATACTGTATATTAATGCATATATGTGGATCCTAGAAAAATGGTACAGATGAACTGGTTTGCAGAGCAGAAATAGAGACACAGTTGTAGAGAATAAATGTATGGACACCAAGGGGGAAAGTGGCGGGGGGGGTGTGGGGGTAGTGTGATGAATTGGGAGATTGGGATTGACATATATACACTAATATGTATAAAATGGATAACTAATAAGAACCTGCTGTATATAAATATAAATAAAATAAAATTCAAAAAAAAGGAAAAGAAAATACTGTTCTCTTCAAACCATAATTTATACCTTCAGTATATTGCGTGTTACTAAGTAAAGTAACCTTACTCATCTTTGCATTGTGAAAGAATACAGATATCTACTCAGTGAATGGATGAGGAAAATCTCTACCTCCATGGCCTTAAAAACTTATATTTTGTCTATATCCACAACTGATACTTTATGTATAACTTAGGACTTCTTAATGTCATTGAATAAAGTTTTACAGATTACTTAAAAAAATAAAAATAAAAAAAGGAACAAAATTGGGTCATTTGTAGAGACGTGGATGGATCTAGAGACTGTCACACAGAGTGAAGTAAGTCAGAATGAGAAAAACAAACATCATATATTAACACGTATATGTGGAACCTAGAAAAATGGTACAGATGAACCATGAGAGACAGAGATGAACCAAATAGAGACACAGATGTAGAGAACAAACATATGGACACCAAGAGGGGAAAGTGGCGGTGGGGGTGGGGGTGGTGGGATGAATTGGGAGATTGGGATTGACATATATACATTGATATGTATAAAATGGATGACTAATAAGAATCTGCTGTATAAAAAATAAATAAAATAAAATTCATAAATAAAAAAAAAAAGGTACACAGTGCAAAAGAACAGATGGTCAGTGTAAACCAAGAGATGGAAATTCTAAGAAGGACCCCAAAAGAAATGCCAGAGACAAAAAACACTTTAACAAAAATGAAGAATGCCTTCGGTGGACTTATTAGTAGACTGGACATGGCTGAGGAAATAATCTCTGAGCTTCAGGTTACCTCAGTAGAAACCCCCAAACTAAAAAGCAAAGAGAAAAGGACTGAAAAAAACAAAACAAAACAAAACCCAGGAGAGACTATCCAAGAACAGTGGGATAACTAAAAACTATAACATAAACATAGTGGTAATACCAGGAAGAGAAGAAAGAGAGCAAGGAACAGAAGAAATATTTGAGACTATAATGAATGATGATTTTCCCAAATTATTGTCAGACACCAAGCCACAGATGCAGAAGCTCGGAGTCTACCAAACAGGATAAATGACAAAAACTATACCTAGATATATCATATTTAAACTACAGAAAATCAAAGTTAAAGAAAAAATCCTGGAAAAAACCAGAGGAGAAAAAAAAAAAACCTTACCTGTAGGGGAGAGAAGATAAGAATTACAGCTGACATCTAAGAACCCATGCAAGCAAAAAGAGAGTGGAGTGAAATGATTAATGTGCTCAGAAAAAAACCCCACCAAACTAGAATTCTGTACCCCATAAAATTATCCTTCAAAAGTGAAAGAGAACTAGAGACATTCTGGGACAAACAAAAATTGAGGGAATTTTTTGCCAATAGAATTGTATTGCAAGAAATATTAAGATCTTCAGAGAGAAGGAAAATGATATACTGACTCCAAACACATGCATACACCTAAATCTTAAAGTCCTTTACTCCCTACTCTCTGATTTTGATAATGACTCAGCCAGCTCTCAGGTTAGGAAATCCTTCTCTCTCTTATGAAACGTATCTTATCACCTCCAGTGTTATAGTGACCATCTCTCTCAGATCCATGTCTGCCTCCACTTTCCTCTTTCTCACTGGTGCAACCTAACCATGAGGACACAGGCCAAATACTGCTCGGGCCAAGTCTGAGTTCACACATCTAGTCCACCATCCACTGAGAAAACAATTTTGTCTTTATCAACAATTATCTTAGTGCTGGTTTGATCAGGGCCCACACAGTGAAAACTGGCTCTGGGAGCCTATAACCGGGGCAGTCCCTCAGCATGACATTCACTTGCCTCTGTTCTGTTGCCAAATTGTTGCAGGAGACAGAATGTGGGGCGCGAGAGGATGGTCACATCCCAGGTCTCAGGCGAGTCCCTGGGACGGCCGCCAAGTGTGGGTTCTTGGCTTCAAGCAGGGAAGAATTCAAGAGTGAGCCGTGGGCTTCCCTGGTGGCGCAGTGGTTGAGAGTCCGCCTGCCGATGCAGGGAACAGGGGTTCGTGCCCCGGTCCGGGAAGATCCCACATGCCGCGGAGCGGCTGGGTCCGTGAGCCATGGCCGCTGGGCCTGCGCGTCCGGAGCCTGTGCTCCGCAACGGGAGAGGCCACAACAGTGAGAGGCCCGCGTACCGCAAAAAAAAAAAAAAAAAAAAAAAAAAAAAGAATGAGCCGTAGTAATGAGAAAGAAGGTTTATTCCACAGACAGAGTATGGGCCATCTCGGAAGGTAAGAGCGGCACCAGGGTATGGGGTTGTCCGTTTTTACAGGGGTGGGTAATTTCATAGGCTGATACGTGTGAGGAATATTCCAGCTATTTGGGGGAAGGGGTGCGGATTTCTCGGAATTGGGCCATTGCCCACTTTTTGACCTTTATGGTCGGCCTTGGAACTGTCATGGCGCCTGTGGGTGTGTCATTGAGCGTGCTGATGTCTTACAATGAGAGTATACTGAGGCTCAAGGCCTACTGGACTCGTCCGCCATCTTGGACCTATTTGGTTCTAATCAGTTTATGTTGTGCCCTCGGGCTATGTCATTCTTTTAAAGGCTGTGCCCTGCCCCCTTCCTGTCTCGAAACCATCGGTCATATTTCCCACCACCCACGTAAATACCCTCTAGAACAGGACAAGAACATCGTACTAGCGTTAGTGCAGGCATCTAAGAACCCATGTACGTTCGGGGGAGGCACGTCTGGAGCCTGCTGTGCAGCCCTGTGCAGGGCCTGTGGGGCATCGGGGACAAGGCATGGCCTTTCCTTTCCTCAGGACAGTTCCAGCCACAGGGAGCTGAGGCAGAGACACAGAGACACCCCCCCTGCCCCCGCCACCTCCAAGGTCGCCAAGGTGAAAAGAGCCTGGAGGGGCTGCAAAGCAGAGGTGACAATGCCACGGGTGGCAGGGACACAGGTGGACATGGAGGGGAAAGTCCACACAGACAGGATCACAGATAAGAACAAGGTCAGAGAGATGGGAGGGAGGGGTGAAGTGAGGGAAGAGGAGGCTTCCTAGTTTGAGGTCAGCCGTCTCTGCTTGAGGGATGCAGGATGTATCCAAGGTTGGATGTGTGTGTGTGTGTGTGTGTGTGTGTGTGTGTGTGAGAGAGAGAGAGAGAGAGAGAGAGAGAGAGAGAGAGAGAGAGAGAGAGAGAGAACCAAATGTGAGAAGAGAGGAGGCCCTGTGTTCCAGTTCTTGGGCGGCATAAGACTCCATGGACCCTAGCTCTTCCCAGAGATGAGGGTCAGCTGGGAATTTCCTTGTCTTTTTTTTTTTTTTTTTTTTTTGCCTCAAAGCAATGCATGCTTTAGACTCTTCTAGAACCAAATTTGATCCTCACTCTAGCTCGGTTTGTTGGATCAAGAGTCAACTCAAGCAATCTCCTTTATCCCCTCTAGAGCATACAACCCTTAAAACTGCCTTGCTTGTCTTAAATTAAGCTGTAATTTGGTAAACTGACATCAGCTTCAGATCTGTCCTCAAGGTCTTCCTGTGGCTTGAGATCTGACTCTGAGGTTTATGACTTCTTTTTAACTGTGTAAAAAGACCACAGGGTGAGAATCCAGGCGTCAGGCTTCTCATCCAGGGCCAGACACTAAACAGCTGCACGATCCTGGGAAGTCACTTCCTTTCCTCTCCAACCTCACATTTACCCTTATTCAGGTAAATAAGGGTAAATGTGAATAAGGGTAAATATGAGGTTGGAGAGGAAAGGAAGGGACTAAATGACCTCTCAGGGACCCTCCAGTGGTGGCCCTGTGCTGCCTGACTGCACGCCTCAGAGACCAAATGTTCACCTGGAGAGTGGTCAGCAGGGGACCCAGTTCCCAACCTTGGGGCTGCTCACCTGCCCGCCCCTCCACCAAAGAGCTGGGGGACCTCCAGCAGGCCACGTCTACCTATCTTCATCTCACATTGCTCATCGGACAAGGATAATCAGAGATCTTACCCAGCAGGGCTTTTGTGAGAATTCAACGAGTGTCTATGTGTATAAAGACCGTGGCCCGTGGTAAAAGCTGTATTTCAGTACAAGCTCTCTTTAGTGTAATCATTACTCAGAAAGCTGATTTTAATTTAAAAAAAAAAACAAAAAAACCACATCCTCCAATAGTAATATCATAACCCAGGGCCTCACCTCTGTCAGAGGAAATCTATAGAGGAATCACATCACAGGCTCTCTGGAGGTGGGGCGAGGCGAGGGTGATGGGATCTCAGGCCATTTTCTTTTGGTTATTTAGGTCCCTGGTCTCACTTCCTCCACAGACGGTGAGCTCCCAGGAGCAGGGAAACATGGAGTCGTTTGTTTCCTTCCCCCAGGGCCCAGACTTTCCCAGAATGAAGAGCTCTTCAAGTATTGGGTTGACCAAAAAGTTCGTTCAGTTTTAAGTAAAAATGAGACACATTGTTTCATTTTCACCAAGAACTTTATTGAACAACATGTTCATTAA
This sequence comes from Lagenorhynchus albirostris, assembly GCF_949774975.1. NCBI lineage: Eukaryota > Metazoa > Chordata > Mammalia > Artiodactyla > Delphinidae > Lagenorhynchus > Lagenorhynchus albirostris. Next base: position 100,062,234 of record NC_083101.1, on the reverse strand, counting down.
CCAAATGAACTTTTTGGCCAACCCAATACTTGGTGGGTGAATAACAGCACCCTCCCCAGGACACAAAGGAGGTGAGCCTAGGGTTGGCCTCAGCATCCTGCCTAAGGACAGTTTCCAGGCTGAAGCTCAGGAAGGGACCCGACAGAGACCCCATGGCCTCTTAAGGGAGTGAGAGGAGTTCCAGGAGGCTGAATGCAGGGCGAGAACTGGAGAAGAAAAGCTGCCCAGAGAGAGCTCTGGAGACGTGCAGAGGGGCCCATCCAGTGTGTGGGTGAGTGCTCATCTGTGCACGCGCGGGAGGGACCCACCCCCGGCTGAGAAGAGACTGCTAGAAACCAGCAGGCTGACAAGGATCGAGGCTCGCCCGGGGCTGGCACTGTTCATGCTGCCATTAACCAGAGTGGACAGACTGCATAATAGGGGTGCTGCCTAGATATCAGTGGTTAACTACTAACTAACCCTTAATACTTAACTGAACTCCAATGACTTAGTAATGAAGTTCTTCTAGCTTAACACTGAAACTGTCTTTATATTTTACTTTTAAAAATAAACATCCCTATTTTCCCCCTCTCCCTCTCAGTTCCTCTCTAGAGACTTCAGACCCAGTACACTTTTCCTCTCTGAGCTATAGTTTCTCATCTGTAAACTGGAATTAGCTCACCTCCCCTAAATGTCCAACATGGTTGTCTAAAGTGTTAGCACACTGGGGTGTTAAGTACAACGTTGACCCTTTCTTCCTTTCCCCCCTTCTCACATATACCTGAAGAGGAACTGGCAGGAGATGCTATTCCCAGGGCAAAATATACCTGCTATTATAAAGATGGTCATGGGCTTCCCTGGTGGCGCAGTGGTTGAGAGTCCGCCTGCCGATGCAGGGGACACGGGTTCGTGCCCCGGTCCGGGAGGATCCCACATGTCACGGAGCGGCTGGGCCCGTGAGCCATGGCCGCTGGGCCTGCGCGTCCGGAGCCTGTGCTCCGCAGCGGGAGAGGCCACAGCAGTGAGAGGCCCGCGTACCGCAAAAAACAGAAACAAAAACAAAAACAAACAAACAAACAAAAAGATGGTCAGGCCAGAAATGTATTCCTTCTGAATCTCATTTTCTCTATATTAAACACAGGTTAAAAACCATCCCTATCTCCCTGAGTTGTTAGGAAAATTACACTGAATAACGGATGCCCAATCCCTGGTTGAGTGCAGGATACAGCTGCCCAACGGCACATGCTCCGTGCATGTCACTGGCCCTACTCCTCCAGCCCTGACACAGAAGGTTGGAGCCATGCTTCTCTCCATCCCTGGCTGAGGGGAAGTGGTCCAAGGACAGGGACTGAGGCCTTCTTAGCAGGGGCCGTGGTGACCAGCCACGTGCAGCCTCATGGATGGATACCTTTACCCTTCAAACTGCACCTGTGCAAGGCGCTCACCAGAGGGACAGCTGAGAGCACTTGGGCTCACCAGGCCCGAGGCCCTGCACTGCCATCCCCGACACCATCTGACGCTGGGCTCCTCTGAGTTCCTCCAGGATGCCCCCAGCGCAGCACTCCACCCTGTGCTTCAGAAGCTCCTGCCCCACCCCAGGGAGCCCACAGCACAGTGCCAATACATGCAGGTGGCAGCCACTGCGGGGCTGGGGGGTGGGAGACCACGTACCCTGTGGCCCTCCCAGCACCAGCGTGACCGACACCAGCCCTGAGGATGGGATTCGTCCTCCCACACAGCCTCACATAGCGCCCACACAGCTCTCAGCAGCTTCAGAGGGCCCTGCAGACGTTCACTTCCTCCCGTTTTACAGCAGGAAGCAGGGGTACACAGGGTCCCAGAGCTGGAAGGAGCAGAGCAGGCCTGCAGTCTCCAGCTGCAGTCCCAAGACTCCTGTGGCCTGACTGAGCCTCTGAACCTCACAGTTCCCACTTTGAAAGAGAGAGAAACCTGGGGTAGAAGACCTACAACAGAAATGGGGCGCCATCACATGTGCAGAACAGGGACCAGGGTGAGGACCAAGCTCAGCTCTGCAGCTCATCTCATGTCATCCTTCCAAGAGCCCAAAGACATGGGCCTCATCTCATGCCAGGCAGGGCTGGGGGCAGTAACTGGCCCTGGGTGACACCATTCAAGTGCAGAGCTGGGACCGCTGTCCCCCTGTCCCCTCCCCTGCTGCCTAACCTGCGGTCTCCTGGCCACCCACCCCCAGTCTCAGAAATCTCCTGGATCCTTGAAAATCTCTACTGGCACCGAGGAATCAAAACCACAGCACTGTGGTGCCCCATATTTACTTTAGACAAGCAGAGAAGTAAAGTTCAGTGTGGCAAGGGTGCAGGGAAACAGGCACACCTGTGGACTCTTGATGTGAGTTAAAATGGTCCAGCCTTCTTTTGGAGAACAGTTTGTTGTTATCTAAAACATTTTAAAATCATTTATGCCACTGATGAAACAATTCCACTTCTAAGGAGTTATGTAATAGACTGGTACACAAGTCTATATGGATGTGTGCTATGTACAAGTGTATTTACTACCATGCTGTTGGAATTAGCAAAAACATAAATAGGATATAGTTGAAACAACTATCCAGAACAGGGGAGAGTAAAAGTGTGGTTCATTCAAACAATAAAATACTCTGCCATTATTTAAAAGAATAAGAAACGGCTTCCCTGATGGCACAGTGGTTGAGAGTCCGCCTGCCGATGCAGGGGACGCGGGTTCGTGCCCCGGTCCGGGAAGATCCCACATGCCGCGGAGCGGCTGGGCCTGTGAGCCATGGCCGCTGAGCCTGCGCGTCTGGAGCCCGTGCTCCGCAACGGGAGAGGCCACAACAGTGAGAGGCCCGCATACCGCAAAAAAAAAAAAAAAAGAATAAATCAATATACTTATAAAAACATCTAATATAATTTGTTATTGGCTTCAGATTTTCCAGAATGATGGCACATATAAATGCACAGAAATGGCAGGACTTATTGGGGGCCCAAGTGGAATATTTTTCCATAGACATTTAAAATTATTTGTTAAGTAATGACCAATTTACCATTGAATTGCTAAGACGATTTTATGTATAAGCAAAGGACTGTATTTTACTATTGTGAATTAACTTTGGCCTCTATAATTTTATAAATTTAAAGCTCTACATCATAGAATATTTTGGACATGTTAGACAGTTATTTTTCTTTCTTTTTTTTTGAATTGAAGTAACACTGGTTTATAATATTACATAGGTTTCACGTGTACTGCATTATACTTCTACTTCTATATACACTACAGCATGCAAGTGAGATCCACAAGAAAGAATGTGGCCTGGATGTGATTACAGAGCTCAAACACTATTTTATAGATAAATAAACTGTGTATTATTTATTTTCATGACTCTCTGAATGTCTCTCCATGGCAACAGGGCCCTGATTTCACAATTCCATGTCACTATCCACATTGGGGCAAGGCTGTGCTTCCTGCCACCAGGCTCAGACATATGTCCAGGTCACCCTAGACTGCCCCATCTCTCTAGTTTATCAGGACTAAGCTGTTTCCAAGCCCCCATCCCACTCCTCACAGTTCCCAGCATCTTCCTCTATTCTCCATCTCATCCACCAGGATCTGGGTTGGGCCTCTGATATCTGTAGGCTGTTGCCATGGACTCCACAGTGCTGTTCCCAAGCTCATGTCCCTGTCCTCTTCCTCGAGCCGCACAGAATCATGGGAGGCATTTTGTTCACTGAAAGGAACTTGGCACTGGCCTTGAGTAAAGTGCAGAATCGGTGCCTGGGCTCTGTGAGAGGATTTGAAGACAATGCATGAGGGAAAAAAACTCTGTTGCTATGTCAGGGATGATATTATCAACATAGTTCAGAATTAACAATGCAAAAAAAATTTTTAAACAAAAAAATCTTTATTATACAATCTTTCTCCTTTGAAAGAAAATGCACTCAGGAGTGAGCATGAAATCAGAAGCACGACTGGTGTTTGTTGGGCTGTGAGCCTCAGCTACTTTTGCCAAAACATGCTAACTGGATGGGTCTGGTGCCCTGTGCTCTGGACTGCTGGCCCGATTCCATAATACAGGGCAGCTCGCATGGGCCAACGGTGCCTGTGCTCGGCGGGCAAGGCTGACCCACCCTCCTGTCCTCGTGGGGCAGTGGGAGGGACAGATTAAAGACATATTTCCATGGATTACACTTCAGAGGGGCGCTAGGCAGGAGAATGGTGCTGATTTTCTTGATTGCAGTCCAACCCCACCTCCTCTTCCATCTTCCTGGCCTCCTCCAATCCTCCTGGATTTAACACCAATTAATCCTCTACTCCAGCCCCTTACCTAGTTCTTCCAAGAATTTGTTTTGTTCTTGGCTAGAAATGGGAGGGGAAAAAAACCCAAAAAAACTTTCTGGTTTGTTCAAATACTCTGCATGATCAGGGATTTCCTGCTTAAAAATACAGGATGTAGCAGCAGAACACTACATTTTATTCTCTTTTACTTCCTTTTAATAGTTAAAAATATCACAAGGTGCTTTGGCCGAAAGCCAAACTTGTTCAAACTCTGTGACCCTACCCTATAAAGTGATAATCACAGAGACTCTGCAGAGCTCCACCCTCTCACCCCACCTCACACAAACCCTAGACCCTAGCTGGGACCTAGGCCAGGCTGCATTTCTTGGTCAGTCTGCTCAAGATGGACACTTACGTAATTTTTATCTTCTTATAAGCAAAAGCAGAAAATCTGGAAATTATTTTTCTAAAGCAAAGCAAGGCACATTCAGGGGATGGTTAAAACGGCAATAGTTTCATACTAATTACTTTACTAGGTCATTATTTTTCTAAAATCATGATATTGGATGCTTAATACATGGTACCATTCAGTAAGTTCATTCTGTTACTGCTGAATCACAGTGATTACTGTAAATGTTGGTAAGCAGTTGACTCTTCAGGAAACTGGCTGGAATTTCCCTTTCAAAAATGTTGTCTCGGGTCTAAAAAATTTTAGTATTTTTCACGGTAGTGCTTGCTTACAAGCATTTGGTTTGTTGGGAGAAATAATTACATGAAAGTAGATTCTATCATACTAAAAAGGCTTCTCTTATAAACAGGGTAGAGCATTGTACATTTAAAAACAATATTTATATTTTAAGTTAGACATATTTGCTGTGGAAGATTAAAATGATACATATATACAGAAATCTCACTGTTTTTCCATTATCTAGATATATCACCCTCAGCATATTAGTGCATTTCATTAGACATAGATGAATAAACAGAAGGGAGGGACAGAGGTGGGAAGGGAAGAGTGAGGTTGAGTGATTCATTGGTATCCGGTCCTCATTGCATCCTGTACACTGTAATTGTTATCTATTGCTGCCTACATATCTCCTGAAAATGTTGAAGCTTAAAACTACAAGCATTTATCCGACTGGGGCTGGAGGGTCTACTGCCCAGATGGCTCATCACATGGCTACTGAAGAAGCCTCCATTGCTTGCTGGCTCTTGGCAGGAGGACTCAGTCACTTGCTGCAGGGATTGCTCCATAGGACTGCTTGAATATCCTCATGTCAGGGCAGTTGGCCGCCCCAGAGAGAGTGATCTACCAGAGAGAGGAAGGAGGAAACCACAATGCCTTTAATGATCTAGTCTTAGGAGTCACACACTGCCACTTCTGTTGTACCCTATTCATTACAGGCAAGTTACTGATTTTAGCTTATGCTCAGCTGAACCATTTGAAGAGAATGATAAAAAAAATTTTGAACTTCTCCTAAAACCGCAAAATATATACTCTATTTAATCCTCTCATGTTTTCCTCCTGCCATATTTTGATCATGCTGTGTATCATTAATTATCTTGCTACATTATTTTAATAACTCTCTAATATTACACTATCATTTACTCAACCAGAATCCTATAGGGATTCTTGCAATGTGCTTGATATTTTATATAATGCTTCAAGAAACATTTTTGTACATAAATGTTCTTATAATCTATGATTATTTCCTTAGGTTAATTCTTTAGACTACTAGGGTAGAGCAAAATGGTCATTAGTGTGAGAAAGGTTTTGGTGACCCAGAGAAATGAAGCAAAAGCCACCTGACAAGACATTGCCTGAACACTCTCTAGGAGGCTTGGAGAGGGTTAGAAATCCTGGGACGTGATTTGTTATTTATTTATTTTTATTTTTATTTTATTTATTTATTTTTTATACAGCAGGTTCTTATTAGTTATCTAGTTTATATATATTAGTGTATATATGTCAATTCCAATCTCCCAATTCATCCCACCACCACCACCTGCCCCCCACTTTCCCCCCTTGGTGTCCATACGTTTGTTCTCTACACCTGTGCCTCTATTTCTGCCTTGCAAACCGGTTCATCTGTACCATTTTTCTAGGTTCCACATATATGCGTTAATACATGATTTGTGGAAGTCATGTAGAAATAGTAGAAATTAATAAATTGGGTCTACAAATGACCCAATTTCATTCCTTTTTATGGCTGAGTAATATTCCATTGTATATATGTACCACATCTTCTTTATCCATTCATCTGTTAATGGGCATTTAGGTTACTTCCATGTCCTAGCTATTGTAAATAGTCTGCAATGAACATTGGGGTGCATGTGTCTTTTTGAATTATAGTTTTCTCTGGGTATATGCCCAGGAGTGGGATTGCTGGGTCATACGGTAATTCTATTTTTAGATTTTTAAGGAACCTCCATACTGTTCTCCATAGTGGCTGCACCAACTTACATTCCCACCAACAGTGTAGAGGAGGGTTCCCTTTTCTCCACACCCTCTCCAGCATTTATGATTTGTAGACTTTTTGATGATTGTCATTCGGACTGGTGTGAAGTGATATCTCTTTGTAGTTTTGATTTGCGTTTCTCTAATAATCAGCAATGTGGAGCATCTTTTCATATGCCTGTTGGTCACCTGTATGTCTTCTTTGGAGAAATGTCTATTTAGGTCTTCTACCCATTTTTTGATTGGGTTGTTCCTTTATTTTGATATTGAGTTGTATGAGCTGTTTGTCTATTTTGGAAAGTAACCCCTTGTCGGTCACATTGTTGCAAATTTTTTCTTACAGTCTGTAGGTTGTCTTTTCATTTTGTTATGGTTTCTTTTGCTGTGTAAAAGCTTTTAAGTTTGATTAGGTCCAATTTATTTTTGCTTTTATTTCTTTTGCCTTGGGAGACTAATCTAAGAAAATATTGCTATGATTTATGTCAGAGAATGTTTTGCCTATGTTCTCTTCTAGGAGTTTTATGGTGTCATGTCTTATATTTATGTCTTTAAACAATTTTGAGTTTACTTTTGTGTATGGTGTGAGGGAGTGTTCTAATTCCATTGATTTACATAAGGCTTTCCAGCTTTCCCAGCACCACTTGCTGAAGAGACTCTCCTTTCTCCACTGTATGATTCTTGCCTCATTTATCAAAGATTAATTGATTGTAGGTGTGTGGGTTTACTTCTGAGCTCTCTATTCAGTTCCATTGATCTATATGTCTGTTTTTGTGCCAATACCACACTTTTGCTTACTGTAGCGTTGTAGTGTTGTCTGAAATCTGGGTGAGTTATGCCTCCACCTTTGTTCTTTTTCCTCAGGATTGCTTTGGCAATTCTGGGTCTTTTGTGGTTCCATATAAATGTTAGGATTATTTGTTCTAGTTCTGTGAAAAATGTCACGGCTAATTTGATAGGGATCACATTAAATTAAAGTCTGTAGACTGCTTCGGGTAGTATGGCCATTTTACCAGTATTAATTCTTCCAATCCAGGAGCGTGGGATATCTTTCCATTTCTTTGGATCATCTTCAATTTCCTTTACCAATGTTTTACAGTGCTCAGTCACCTCCTTGGTTAGGTTTTGCATATATTAAATATAAATGGCCTAAAAGAGGAACCAGAGGAAGGAAGTGGATGAGAGAAAAGACACTGAGAGGGAGTTGATGATTCTGCCTTGTTCTTGAATGAGCTAGCCCCTGCCTCCCATTTGCCCCACCCACCACTCTGGCCACCTTCATCGAGGACCTTAATAATTAGAAATAACAGCCATGGGGACTTCCCTGATGGTCCAGTGGTAAAGAATCCACCTTCCAATGCAGGGGAACAGCGTTCGATCCCTGGTCAGGGAACTAAGATCCCACATGCCATGGGGCAACTAAGCCCATGCTCCACAACTACTGAGCTCACGTGCCTCAACTGCAGAGCCTGCGTGCTGCAAACTACAGAACCCACGTGCTCTGGAGCCGGTGCACCACAACTAGAGAAGAGAAAATCCTCACGCCGCCACAACTAGAGAGAAAATGTGTGCGCCGCAACAAAGAGCCCGCGTGCCACAACAATCAGCCGGAGCACCGCAACAAAAGATCCCGCGTGCCTCAATGAAGATCCCGCATGCCGCAACTAAGACCTGACACAGTCAAAAAATAAATAAATAGTAAGTGAATAAAAAAATAAATATTAAAAAAAGAAATAACAGCCATATGGGAAGCTTAAATAGTCCCAGTGAAGAAAAAATGTATTGGGTCAAGCTTATGTCTCCATAAGATCAAGATCTATGATCAGTGAGCAAACTGTGTTAGACAACATATGTAAGACACAATGTGGAAATAAAAGAGATATCTGAAGTAAGAAATAGGGAGGTGGAATAAGAAAGATTTTATAGTAACAGAGTTATCTGGTCAGAATACATGCAGTCTGCAAACAGAAAATAAAATAGAAGGTGATACATGTTTGTGTCAAGTGAGTAGGAGAGATAATAGCTACTATATTTCCAAGAAAGAAGAAATCTTTTGAATGAGATGGAATAAAGAATGAACCTTAAGGTAAATGCCATCATGATGGAGAAGATAAAATAGGACACTCCCTTTAAGAACGAGGTATAAAGTTCCAGTTATAAATTAAATAAGTCCTAGAGATGTCATGTACAGCATGGAGACTATAATTAATAATACTGTACTGTATATTTGAAAGTTGCTAAGAGAGTATGGTATGGAATGGCCATCAAGGATCCCTCTGAAAATGTGGGCACAGGATCCAGAGAAGTCTGCTAGAACTCTTGATAGCCTGATGTTCCATTATGCCAGGAGCAACTTCTGCTCTAACTCTAAAACAGAAAGCAAGTGTGAAAGATACGACCATGTTCATTTAAAGAAGAAAACTGAGGATCGGAGAGGCCAAAACTTAGTCCCAGGGAGTAAAGAAGATAGAGCAGGCGCACACCACTTCACTGCCTGGATGTAACATGCCCACTACATGAAATTTCATTAAATAATTTATATATATGTATATATATATATATTTAGTTTTATTGAAAACCCATAGTATCTTGAGATTGGACAAGTCGTGGTATTTCTAGCACGTGTTCTGAATCCATTACTACAATAGTGTATTTTCATCCACCCCTTTCCTGAATCCCAAGTCATCTTTGCCCTTTTTCCTAGGCTGCACATATTCAGGTGTTACGGTCTTCCATTACTCGTCTGTGGTTTCTCGGGTTTCCTCTTTCTCCTCTACTCCTGTGGGCGCACTTCGTCCTTTCCCTGCTGAATCACTGTAAAGGGTCTGCTCTTTGACAACTGTTCCTCTCCTCTACACATTGAACCCAGGACACTGGATCCATGCATTTAGCGTGTTTTGGTCCCACCAGCTGAGGACCATAGCCAGACAGCCACCAACCCCGCTCTGAACCAGGCTCCTTCGTATAGATTTTCCCTTTTAATAGAGAAGCGTTTCATAATAAGGGTTCTTTTCTCTTTCTTTTTATTTTGTGTCATCAAGTCTGAAATGTACTGTAACAAACCTTCCATGGAGCTTTTTAACGAAGTATTTGTACCTGCATTGTATTATCAAATGTTCACACCTCCTATAGGATAGAGAGCCCAGGACCACCAAATCACACAGTGTCAGAGCCAGCCTTTTCCTCCCAGTGCCAACTGACAAATTATTTTCACTGGAGCCGCCGGTGTCCCACTTCCTCCTTGGCATGAATAAGAGAGGAGGGACGTGGGCTTGAGAACAGCACAATGGAGTCCTTGGCAACAGCCTACAGATAGCAGAGGCCAAACCCAGACATTCCAGGATGAGATGGAGAGCAGAAGAAGATGATGGGAACTTGAGGAGAGGGATGAAGGTTTGGTACCTACTTGGTCCTGACAAACTAGAGAGATGGGACAGTCTGGAGTGACCTGGACATATGCCTCTGAGCCTGATGGCCCAAAGTGCAGCGTTGCCCAATGTGGATGGTGTCCTTGGATTGCAAAATCAGGGCCCTGTTATCATCAAAGGACATTCAGAGAGTCATGAAGATAAAATAGGCCAGGCACAGAGATGGAGGTATAGGGACAGCTGAAAGGGCCTGACCCACGTGGGGACCCCCCTCTTGGCCCATTTGGTTTAATGTGCCAATTAGTCTCCAGCAGTTCTGTTTCCCAAGGGCTTTATGGAATCTACAGGGAAGGAAAATCCTGAAGAAAGGCTGAAATGGGTTCCTCCAGCTTGCCTGACTGCAGGAGCAGTAGGGCTGAGACAAGATAACATGAAGTCCTGAGTGTGAAAGTCAGATGATGGACCTGAAACTACCAGAACATGCAAGGTGGTGATGGGGGAGGTCGGAAGCCTAATGGTGACCTGAATTCAGACCCAGCGATCAATGCCTCTGTGAACTTCATTCGGTCGACTCACCTGTTCATTGAGTGTCTGCTCCAGCCAGACACCTGGCTACAGAGATGCTAAGATCAAGGCCCTGACCAAGAAGCTTCGCACTGGGACAGAGCTGCAAAGTGACCCTGGGTGCAGTGAAACATATCAACTCAGTCAATGAGACTCTTGCGGTGGCGGTGGGGGGGGGGCGGGTGAGGGAGTAGCCGTGTGAGGAAAATGCCAAAGTCAGGGCAGGTTAGTTCAGAGTTTATAAACACGGGAGGCTTTGGCTCTGGAAAGGGGACGGGATCAGGACAGGTCCTGGGTTCGGACTCAACCTCACTACCCTGGTCACAGCTGAGGGCACAGTTTCTGGGAGTGGTCAGCTCCCACTTCGTCCCCCCAAACTCCTCACCACCACCTTCTGTGCCTGTCCTCGGAAGGACAGGATCCAGAAACAAACCACGTGCCCAGGGTAGCCAGAGGGTTAGTTCTATGTCCAGCCCCCCACCTTCCGGAGGTGTACCTAGAAGACGACGGCCTTTTATTCAGAGCCTCTCTGCCAACACATCACGTGTTTCAACAACGGTGTGCCTATTCGCTAGCTGGCTTCCGTTCTTTGCCCCGCCCAGGTGACTCAACGCCGCCGAGTACAAAAGTCAGGACGGTCCACCCTCCCAAGAGAGTAAAGAGAGAGACAAGAGTGAGCTCCCGCACACCCCACGGGCGGCAGGGACGATCCAGAGCCCCACGAAAGACACTGTTGCTTCCTGATGGCTCTGCAGGCTGTCACGCCGCGGCGGCTGGGACAGCGAGCGCCCCGCGACAGCACGGGGCAGCGGGGACAGAGCCCACCGGCCGCCTCGGGCTCCGGAGCAGGGCGCCCCCCCGGTCCCAGGCCTCGGCTCCGGGGGCCCTTGGCTCTCATCTTTGTCGTCCTGCTATCGGTGAGTCCCCGCCGCGGGTCCTGGCTGGGGGGAAGGATCGTCTGGTGGCTGGGAGGGGGCGGCAGAAGCGGGGGAGGGAGCGGGGTGGGGGGAGTGGGCAGGCGGACATGGCTGGGTGCCTGCCCGGGTCACCCGCGCAGGACCAACAGTGGGCAGAATCGGGGGAAGGAACAGGGTCACGGCCCGGCAGGACCGACCCGGGCCCAGAGGGAGAAGAGCTCGCGCTCCCCTTCCCGGTCCGCGGCCCGGCTGGCCTTCTGAGCGGTCCCAGCAGTGTATTCCAGGCATTGGAGCGGGCAGTGTCAAGCTGGAAACTCCCTGGCAAGCTGCCTGGAGCGACAGAGAGATTGGCTGTCTTTTCTTTCTTTTACTATTTTACACTTATGCTTAAATTCTAAAACATACTCATGGCAAATTGATTAAACAGCAGCCCAAGAAGAAGGCTGCCTTCCACACGTTTTGTTCTGACCCTTGAGTTTCAGCAGGAAGGAGGTTCCCAGTTCCTTCTAGTCACATTGCCTGCGAGGCAGCCAGGAACTGGAGCCGCCCCTCCTTCCTTAGAGGTGGGTGATGCTAACAGGAAAACCCATGGTGATGCACATCCTAAAGACACTTCAAGTGGAAAGGCTCCACCCCTGCATGTTCCAGGTTCCTTATATGTTTAAAAAAAAAAAAATTAAATGTGAAACCAACATTACAGGTGTCATGAAGTTTTAAGTACTTTCATTTAACAAATTAATTCAAAATTCAGAGACGCAATAACATATAATCACAAAATGATTACAGAATTAATTTTTTAAAAATTAGTCTATACTAGACGAGACCCATGTTTAAGGCTGCTGCATGAATGAATCACTTTAGTACAACAGGTGTTTTTCCAGGTGAATGTGAGAATACCTGTGTAGACAAGGTCAAAATATGATCTTGATGGTTTGGGGAATGTGAGACCTAGGCCTCTGACATCCCAAACTCCCGTTCTCATCCCTTCTCATGGCTTTTTTAAAAATGCATTTACAGTCATGATCACTTTTGTTATATTCTGAGTTAATAACCAATTCCGTTAGATGTCTTAGGTCAGTACATGCGGATTTATCCTATTCTTTCTAACAGCATAACATTTTATTGTATAGGTAAAGCAGATGTGGGTGAACCAGTTTATTTCATTCTTGTCTTTCATGAATATCTTTCTAGATTATATCCTTGTTTGGTTTTTTTGTTTTTTGTTTTTTTGCTAATTCCAACTGTACTGTAGTATATACCTTTGTATGTGTCATACATGCATGTGTACCGTCTACTGGGTAACTCCTTGGAAGTGAAATTGTTGTGTCAATGGGTTAGGTAATATTATACTTTCGTTATATATAATGGCAAACTGTCCTCAAAAAAAAGGCCAGACCATTTTAACTCACATCAAGAGTCCACAAGTATGCCTGTTTCCCTGCACCCTTGCCACACTGAACTTTACTTCTCTGCTTGTCTAAAGTAAATATGGGGCACCACAGTGCTGTGGTTTTGATTCCTCGGTGCCAGTAGAGATTTTCAAGGATCCAGGAGATTTCTGAGACTGGGAGTGGGTGGCCAGGAGACCGCAGGTTAGGCAGCAGGGGAGGGGACAGGGGGACAGCGGTCCCAGCTCTGCACTTGAATGGTGTCACCCAGGGCCAGTTACTGCCCCCAGCCCTGCCTGGCATGAGATGAGGCCCATGTCTTTGGGCTCTTGGAAGGATGACATGAGATGAGCTGCAGAGCTGAGCTTGGTCCTCACCCAGGTCCCTGTTCTGCACATGTGATGGCGCCCCATTTCTGTTGTAGGTCTTCTACCCCAGGTTTCTCTCTCTTTCAAAGTGGGAACTGTGAGGTTCAGAGGCTCAGTCAGGCCACAGGAGTCTTGGGACTGCAGCTGGAGACTGCAGGCCTGCTCTGCTCCTTCCAGCTCTGGGACCCTGTGTACCCCTGCTTCCTGCTGTAAAACGGGAGGAAGTGAACGTCTGCAGGGCCCTCTGAAGCTGCTGAGAGCTGTGTGGGCGCTATGTGAGGCTGTGTGGGAGGACGAATCCCATCCTCAGGGCTGGTGTCGGTCACGCTGGTGCTGGGAGGGCCACAGGGTACGTGGTCTCCCACCCCCCAGCCCCGCAGTGGCTGCCACCTGCATGTATTGGCACTGTGCTGTGGGCTCCCTGGGGTGGGGCAGGAGCTTCTGAAGCACAGGGTGGAGTGCTGTGCTGGGGGGGTCATGGAGGAACTTAGAGAAGCCCAACGTCAGGTGGTGTCGGGATGGCAGTGCAGGGCCTTGGGCCTGGTGAGCCCAAATGCTCTCAACTTCGGATCTGTTTTATTTCTCTCTCATTTTGAATAGTTTCTATTGCTTTCTCTCCAAGTTCACTGATTTTCTACACATCCTAATCTGCTGTTAACCCCATCCAGTACATTTTTTTCCTTTGTGTGTGTGTGTGTATTATCATGCTGTTTGTTTGTTTTGTTTTTAAGACTTTATTCTTTTAGAGCAGTTTTAGAGTCAAAATAAAATTGAAGGAAGGTACATAGATTCCCCGTATACCCCCTGTCCCGACACATACATGGTCTCCTCCATTATCAACATACCCACCAGAGTGGTACATGTGTTATAACCAGTGAACCGACACTGACACATTCTAATCACCCAAAGTTCATAATTTATATTATATTATGGTTTATATTTATATAAACCATAAATTTATAAATATAAATTTATAATTTATATTATGGTTCACTCTTGGCGCTGTAAGTTCTATGAGCTTGGACAAATGTATACTATTGTTACGGTATCATACAGAGTATTTTCACTGCCCTAAAAATCCTCTGTGCTTTGCCTATTCATTCCTCCCTGGCCCCCAACTGCTGGAAACCATTGATCTTTTTACTGTCTCCATAGTTTTGCCTTTTCCAGAATGTCATGTCATTGGATTCATACAGTATGTAGCTTTTTCAGATTGGCTTCTTTCACTTAGTGATATGCATTTGAGGTTCCTCCATGTCTTTTCATGGCTTGATAGCTTATTTCTTTTCTGGCCTGAATAACATTCCATTGTCTGGATGTACCACAGTTTATTTATCGATTCACCTACTGAAGGAAATCTTGGTTGTTTCCAAGTTTGGGCAATTGTGAAAAAAGCTGCTATAAACATCTGTGTTCACGTTTTTGTGTGGCCATACATTTTCAAGTCATTTGGGTAAATACAAAGGAGCACAATTGCTGGATTATATGGTAAGAGTATGTTTGGTTTTGCAAGAAACCACAAAACTATCTTCAAAGTGGCTCTTCCATTTGCATTTTTACCAGCAGTAATTGAGAGTTCCTGTTGTTCCACCTCTTCATCAGCATTTGGTGTTGTCAGTGTCCAGGTTTTGGCCATTCTTATAGGTGTGTACAGCATCTCATTAGTGTTTTACTTTGTATTTCCGTGATGACATATGATGTGGATCAACTTTTTGTATGCTTATTGGCCATCTGTATATTCTTTGGTGAGGTATCTGTTAAGGTCTTTTGTCCATTTTTTAACAGAGTTGTTTGTTTTCTTATTGTTGAGGTTTTTTTAAGTTCTTTGTATATTTTGGAAAACAGTCCTTTTTATTTTTTTATTTATTTATTTTTAATTTTTTTTTTGTGCAGTATGTGGGCCTCTCACTGTTGTGGCCTCTCCCGTTGCGGAGCACAGGCTCCGGGCGCGCAGGCTCAGCAGCCATGGCTCACGGGCCTAATCGCTCTGCGGCACGTGGGATCTTCCCGGACCGGGGCACGAACCTGTGTCCCCTGCATCGGCAGGTGGACTCTCAACCACTGCGCCACCAGGGAAGCCCCTGGAAAACAGTCCTTTTTAGATGTATCTTTTGCAAATACTTTCTCCCAGTCTGTTACTTGACTTCTCATTCTTTTGATATTGTTTTTTTCAAAGCAGAATTTAACTTTAATGAAATTCAGCTTATCGGTTATTTCTTTCATGGATCATGCCTTTGGTAGTTGTATCTAGAAAGTCATCACCAGGGACTTCCCTGGTGGTCCAGTGGTTAAAAATCTGCCTTCCAGGGGCTTCCCTGGTGGCACAGTGGTTGAGAGTCTGCCTGCCGATGCAGGGGACACGGGTTCGTGCCCCGGTCTGGGAGGATCCCACATGCCGCGGAGCGGCTGGGCCCGTGAGCCATGGCCGCTAAGCCTGCGTGTCCGGAGCCTGTGCTCCGCAACGGGAGAGGCCATAACAGTGAGAGGCCCACGTACGAAAAACAAAAAAAAAAATCACAACCTGAAAGTTGAGAGTTATGTTTTATTCAGCAGGAATTTTTATTTAATATAATTTATTTATTTGGTTTTGGCCATGCCGCATGGCATGTGGGATCTTAGTTCCCTGACCAGGTATCAAACCCACGACCCCTGCATTGGAAGCATGGAGTCTTAACCACTGGACCGCCAGGGAAGTCCCTCGGTGGGAATTTTTAGGACTTCAAGCCCAGGAGGCAGCATCTCAAGTAACCCTGAGAGAACTGCTCGGAGGAGGCGAAGGGGAAGCTAGGATATATAGGAGTTTGCAACAAAGGGCAGGTAGTTGGGAACATCAAAAGATTATTGTTAATGAAAGAAAACCCAGATATCCCAAGTTAAGGAATTTAGCACCTTTCTATGTATGGGAAGATGCAAGAGTCAGGTCTCACGGAAATCATTCCTTTAGTATGCACCTAACCTATCTGGGGCCAGAATCCTGTGTTTTCAAATCCTGAGTTTCCTCAGGGTTTTCACATCCTGAGCTTCCTCAGGCCACAGGTGGCCGCAGGTGAAGGCTGCTAGATGGCAGGTATTCTTTCCTTCCTGAGGTCTGTATCTAGATTTGTTTTTTGCATGTGGACATCTAGTTGTTCCAATCCCGATCACTATATCTGTCATTACAGATATGGTTACTTTTTAAATTTCTAGAAGTTCCATTTGGCTCTTGTTTGTTTGTTTGTCTTTTATATGTCATCCATCTCTCTCCTGATTGTGTTCATTTTATTCTTTTATGTCCCTGAGTATAACATTCAAATAGCTGTTTTATAGTCTTTATGGATTAATTCAATGGTCTCTGTCACTTTCTACAATTTCTATTAATTGAATTTTTCCTACTTATTCTGATGTTTTCCTGCTTCCTGCTCTGTCACTTTTTATTAAGTGATACAGATTGTGAATTTTGTTTTCTTAGGTATTCATTTTTGTTGTGTTCTTTTAAAGAGGGCTGGATATTGTTCCAGTCATAGTAAAGAAAATTGAATATCAGTTCGATCTTCCAATATTTGCTTTTAAGTTCGATGCCTGGGCTACACTTGCCTTATTTGGGCATTAAATTCATTAACTACAAAGGACATAGCAGTTAACCACTGATATCTAGGCAGCACTCCTATTATGCAGTCTGTCCACTCTGGTTAATGGCAGCATGAACAGTGCCAGCCCCGGGCGAGCCTCTATCCTTGTCAGCCTGCTGGTTTCTAGTGGTCTCTTCTCAGCCGGGGGTGGGTCCCTCCCGCGCGTGCACAGATGAGCACTCACCCACACACTGGATGGGCCCCTCTGCACGTCTCCAGAGCTCTCTCTGGGCAGCTTTTCTTCTCCAGTTCTCGCCCTGCATTCAGCCTCCTGGAACTCCTCTCACTCCCTTAAGAGGCCACGGGGTCTCTGTCGGGTCCCTTCCTGAGCTTCAGCCTGGAAACTGTCCTTAGGCAGGATGCTGAGGCCAACCCTAGGCTCACCTCCTTTGTGTCCTGGGGAGGGTGCTGTATTTTTATTCTGACATATTTTCTTAATTTATTAAAACACTCAAAATTACAGAAAATTTGCATATATTGTACAAAACCCTTTATCCTGACCATCTGAAAACTAGATGCTAACATGATGAATATCATTCCTGAACACTTTGGTGTGTACTCCCTACAAACAGGAACATTCTCCCCCATAGCCACAATACAACCTTCAAATCAGAACATTAACATCGACACATTACCATCTAATTCGCGGACCTCATTCAAATTTCTCCAATTGCTCTTATGTCATTTATAGCTCAGAGATTGTGACACAAATTGTCACTTTTCTGTGACTCTCTGGTATTTAATAGATCCTGGACAGGTTCCATTAGGGACAGCTTGTCAGGCACCTTAAATGTTTTTTTAAAATTGTGGTAAAATATACATCGCATAAAATTCACCATCTTAACCATTTTTCAGTGTATAGTTCACTAGCATTAACTATATTCTCATTGTTGTGCAACCAATCTCTAGAGCTATTTTCATTTTGCAAAACTGAAACTCTCTACTCGTTAAACAACAACATCCAAATTCTCCCCTCTACCCAGACCCCGGCAATGGCCATTCTACTTTCTCCATGAATTTGACTACTCTAGGGACCTCATGTAAACGGAATCATACGGTATTTTTGTGATTGGCTTATTTCACTTAGGATAGTGTCCTCAGGTTCATCCGTGTTGTAGCATGTGCCAGAATTTCCTTCTTTTTTAAGGTGAATAATATTCCATTTTATGTATATACCACATTGTTTATCCATTCATCCACTGATGGACATTTGGGTTACTTCCATCTTTTGGCTATTGTGAATAATGGTGCTATGAACATGGGTGTACAAATAACCCTTTGAGACCTTGCTTTCAATTCTTTCGGATGTATACCCAGAGATGACATTGCTAGATCATATAGTAATTTTATTTTTAGTTTTTTGAGAAACCCCCAAATTTTATGGAAACTGTTTTCCATAGGGGCTGCATCATTTTACATTCCCACCAACAGTGCACAAGACTTCCAATTTCTCCACATCTTTGCCAACACTTGTAGTTTATGGGTTTCTTTTTTTCTTTCTTTTTTTAATAGTGGCCATCCTAATGGATGTGCAGTGGTACCTCATTGTGGTTTTGATTTGCATTTCCCTAATGATGCGTGATGTTGAGCATCTTTTCATGTGCTTATTGGCCATTTGTACATCTTCTCTGGAAAAACATCTATTCAAATCTTTTACTTATTTTAAAATGGTTATTATTATTATTGTTGTTGTGTTGTAGGAGTTCTTTATATATTCTGGATATTAACCCCTTATCAGATATATGATTTGCAAACATTTCTCCCATTCTGTGCGTTGCCCTTTCACTCTGTTAATTGTGTTTTTTTTGATGCACAGAAGTTTAAAATTTTGATGTTAGCACAATTTATCTATTTTTTTCATGTTGCCTGTGCTTTTGGTGTCATATCCAAGAAGTCATTTCCAAATTCCAGTTCATGAAGAACTGCCCCTATGTTTTCTCCTAAGTGTTTTATAGCTTTAACTCTTATGTTTCTATCTGTGATCCATTTTGAGTTAATTTTTGTATACGGTGTTAAGTAAGGGTCCAAGTTCATATTTTTGCATATGGATATCCAGTTTCCCCAAGATTGTCCTTTCTCCATTAAATGATTTTGGTACTCCTTGTCAAGTCATTTGACCATATATGCAACAGTCTATTTCTGGGCTATCTGTTCTATTCTATTGGTCTAGATGTCTGAGGCACCTTTTTAAACCAGAAATTCATCATTTAATCAATATTTGGTGAACAAAAAATTATTTAATGTTTGACTCTGTATCCTGATATTTTTAAGTTTGCATATTATATAACCCTCATTCGTAAATGTGTGTGTGTATGTAAAAGAAAGAGAATATTCACACATATGGTGAAACAGTGGAACTAAATGAGACAAAACATTAATGGATGCTATTTCTAAGATGAGGGGATCATATATAGTTTTTGTATCCTTATAAAAATTTTACCTCCTCCTATTTTCTAGAATAAACACGTTTTCTTCTATAAGAGAAAAGGATAAAGGAGAGTTTTTCAAGGGTATGTTACTTGGCTAGCCCCAAATCATGGAAGTTCAAACATAAATACTGAAGAATATTTAAGACTTTGGAGCTGGGAGAAAGGTGTAAGTTCTGCTTAGTTTTGGAGGTGAGGTGAAAGGATTGTGGAATGGATTCTGGGAGGGGTGAGAGTCTGGAAGCCACTCATGCCTGTCCCTGTTTTGTCCCTATAGGTCACAGCTGCCTCAATCATGCCCACAGGGAAGGATGGAGTTCACCAACAATTAGCTGCCCCACAGGGATGGAGGCGCAGCTTCTGGGAGTTGTGTCCCCCAGGTAAATTCTACGACTGATCTCCAACCCTTACCTGACCCTTGTCTGCCTTATCTTCATGTCCTTCTGGTCTTCTGATTCCTGCAGTTCCTGGTTCTTATTCCACAGGCATTTACTGGAAGTCTTCCGTGTGCCAGGCGCTGTGCTAGTGGAGGACGTGAGGCCCCCGCCCTCCTGGAACACTCCTCCTAGGATGACACCCAGACAGATGGACAAACGTGACAGTCAGAGAGATGAGCTAGGAACCGTGAGGATAATTGAGTGATGGGTGGGACAGAGATGGTGTTGGTAAGGCCTCCTGGGGTTGGTGACTTTGGTGCAGAGAGCCAGGTAGAGTGCTCCTGAGGGGGCCCCCGGGAACTGTCACCCCAAGGGGCAGGGCTGGGCTTGTTTTAGCAAAGCTAGGGGGCAGCTGGGGTGAGTGGAGGGTGGAGAGGTCAACAGGACAGGTGGGAGGAGATCACACGGGGTCCTGGACACCGTGGAGGGAGCATGGGTTCTATTTTGTTAGTGAGGGACAACTCCAAAAAGTTTTAAGCGAAAGACTGAAGGAATCAGGTTTGTTTTAGGCAGAGGACCAATGCGATAAGAGCACACTCTTGGATTGAAAGGGGGCAACACCAGAAACAGGTGGAGAGCCTTCCAGGGCATGTCTGTGAAGTGCACCCCTGGTTCTTCTACCTGGTGTGATGTCTGTTCCATGTGGTTCTATGAGCCACAGGAAAACAGCAGAAACCATGCCTGGCAGGGTGGTTGACTGGGGTTTTTGCTTTGCACGTGTTTCCTTTACCCCAGGAAGGAAAGTGAGTTAGAAGTTGATTTTCTGCACAAGGGCTTCCAGAGCTGGCAAGAGTAGTACTGAGGGGTGCTTAAAAACCCTTTAAGACTGTGCATTTCCATGAGCATCATAAGAAAGACTCTTGTGCCTTTCCATTTGATGTTCAGTGTGGGCTTGTCAAAGTGTCAGGATGTGGACAGGGAAGAGCTTAGCCCCAAACAAACACAAAAACGAAACTGTAAATGCACAAGGGCTTCCAGCACCTGTTGCTGTGGTCTGGGGTCAAGATGGGTGGGCTTTAATATGGTGGTGAACAGAGCAGATTAGGAAGGATGAGGGATATACTGAGATAATTCTTTCTCTTTATAAAATTGTAAGAGAAATTTCTCATATATATTTGCAGTAGTTTTGTTATTTTCTATTTTATAATTAAGTCATTGATTCACCCAGATTTTATTTTCTTATAAGAAGAGAGTAAGAAAGACATTTCATTGTTTTCCAGTAGTCTTCTTAGTTGCCCCAGCACCATTATTAAATAATCACATTTTTATCATTGATATAAATTGTTATCATGATAATACATTATTAAGTTTTCTGTAAGGTAGGGTTTTTAGAGTATATTCTTTTTTTTTTTTTGTGGTACGCGGGCCTCCCACTGCTGTGGCCTCTCCCGTTGCGGAGCACAGGCTCCAGACACGCAGGCTCAGTGGCCATGGCTCACAGGCCCAGCCGCTCCGCGGCATGTGGGATCTTCCCGGACCAGGGCACGAAACTGTGTCCCCTGCATCGGTAGGCGGACTCTCAACCACTGTGCCACCAGGGAAGCCCTAGAGTATATTCAATATTGATAAAAATAAATCAGGGAACTCACAGACAACATGTAGAAGAATTATGGTTTTGGTTTTTCTTTCCCCAGTCTGACCATCTCTACCTTTTAATTGGAGAGTTTAAATTATTTACATTTAACACTATTACTGATAAGGTAAAACTTACTTCTGGTCTTAGGTATTTAATTTCTTTATGTCTTATGTATTTTGTTCCTTAATTTCTCCATTACTGCCTTTTTAAAAATTTGATTGATTTTTTTTAGTACTATTTCAATTCCCTTTTTTCCTTTTCTGTGTATTTTTTAGTCATTTTCTTAGTGGTTACCATGGAGATTACAATTACCATCTTAAACTGATAAAATTCTAGTTTTTATAATTCTGACAACATTTCAATGGAATCCAAACACTGTGTTCCTATACATCTCCATCTCTCCCCTTATATATTGTCGTCAGAGATCACATCTTTGTACATTGTGCGCCCATTAACAGGGATCTTCTGGAGATGTGTATGGGTGTCAAGTTGACAAGGGGTGGCCTTGTGATGGTTAATTTGATGTGTCAACTTATTTAGGTCACTGTACCCAGATAATGTTCTAATGTTTCTGTGAAGGTAATTTTTTTTTTTACGTCTTTATTGGAGTATAATTGGTTTACAATGGTGTGTCAGTTTCTGCTTTATAACAAAGTGAATCAGTTATACATATACATATGTTCCCATATCTCTTCCCTCTAGATATGATACCATTTAAATCAGTAGACTTTGAGTGAAGCATATTACCCTCCTTAATGTGCGTGAGCTTCATCCAACCTGTTGAAAGTCTTAATAGAAAAAGATTCACCTTTCTGGAGAAAGAGGGAATTCTGCCAGTAGACTGCCTTCAGAATCAAACTGCAACTCTTCCCTGTCTGCCTACTCTGTGTGAACCAGTTCCTTAAAATATCTTTTTCTTTCTATACACACACGAGCACACACACATACACACTCCATTTCTCTCTATTGGTTCTATTTCTCTGGAAAACAAATAGAAAAATTTTTAAGATTTAAAATCTTTTTGACCATACTCAATCTTCAAATAAAGACAATAACAAGGTCATAGTTCTAACATGATCCAACACTGCTGCATACATCTGAAAACACACCTATATTTTCTTTAGAAGAGGATGCAATGTCCTTGGGTGACTTATACTCTTCTCCATGTTATCTCATAACTTAAATACTATGATGTAAGTTAACAATACTTAAATACTATGATATAAAGTCAATATATCTTATATGATAAGGGGATAAGAGAGGGAAGAAAGCAAAGATATTTGCTTAACATATATAAATACAAAAGCACAAGCATAACATAGTAAAGAAGACATTTATAACAATTACAACCCTTGTTTCCGTAACTAGTCATGCAGTCGTAGCTGGTATTTAAACCATCTTCTACTACCCATTCCATTTTCCCTGCCCTCAGCAAGCATCTTAGCTGATCATATGCATATATGCTGTGCATATTAGAGTGAGACAAGCCTTCATTCCTGAGGGGTCTAAGCCATTAGTCCTGCCTGAATCGAATTGTTATAGATTTCCATTGACTTTAATCACAATGCACGGTAATTCTAAGAAACACCCTAAGGGATCTTTTGGATTCTAGACACGATCTTCCTTACCTTCATTGTGTAGCAGTAGTTCAATTTCCCCTTGGCAGTCAGGGTCAGTACAGTAACTTCTTTGCCTGCTAATTCAGAGACATGAAGAGCCCTACGTGGCTGGGTGGCATTCTTAACTGCCAGTTCAATTGAATCATCGTTGTGTCTTCTGGTGGAAGCATTCCTCCCTTTAGAACTAAACCTCTAGGCCAGTAGAGCATAAAGTCATGGGAACAAGAAGCAAAATTTTGGCTACTGTATAGTTAGCGGTAATAGTGAGTAGTAACACTCCCATTTCCACTCCTTGGTTCCTGGATCCATGAATGCTGGCCATGGAAGAAAATATTACACATTGGATGCTGATTCAGAGCATATATGGCCTTATGGAAAACCTTGTCCCAATCTTACAAGGTATTGCCATCTAGATGGCATTGTAACTGAGTCTTTGAAAGGTCATTCCACCATTCTATCAAGCCAGATGATTCAAGATGGTGGAGAGCATAAGACCAGGGAATTCCTTGAGCATGGGCTCATTGCTGCACTTCACTTACTGTCACGTGAGTTCCTTGGTCAGATCGATGGTGTGAGGCATACCACAGTGGTGGATAGGTATTCTGTAAGTCCATGGATGGTACTTTTGAAAGAAGCATTGCATGTAGGAAAGGTAGATTCGTCTTCAGAGTGTCTATTCCAGTAAGAACAAAATGATGCCCCTTTTCATGATGGAAGTGGTCCAGTGTAATCAACCTGCACAGCATTCTCTTGTTCTGGGCACCGCTCAAAATTAGCAGCTTTTTGGGTCACTCAGTAATAGGCTGGAATAACACATCAAAATGAGGAATATGTTGTCTCTAAAACTGAAAGAGGCCCATTAAATGTTGTACCTCTTTCTCGGTTGTAGGGGGAGCCAGAGGGAACAGCCTATCCTTTACCTTGGAAAGGATATCTCAACATGCCCCACACCACTGGACCCCTAGACATTTCAATGAGGCAGAAGGCCCCTGAATTTTTGTTGGAGTTCTTTCCCACTCTTTAATATACAAACATCTTACCAGAGTACTTACTACTCCTTGCTCACTAGATCCAGTCAGCATAACATTATCAATGTAATGAACCAGTGTGATGTTGTGTATAAGGGAAAGGACATCAAGACCTTGTGAATTATGTTATGACACAGGACTGGAGGGCTGAGGTACCTCTGAGGCAGGACAGTGTAGGTATATTGCTCGACTTGCTGGTTGGTGGTCTTTACTAACAAATATGAAGAAAAAAGCATTTGTCAGATCAATGGCTGCATACCAGGTACCAGAGGATGTGTTAATTTGCTTTTGCAGTGAAACCACATCTGGTGCTGCAGTTGCAATGGTTAAACTTACAATAATCCACTGTCATTCTCCAAGATCCATCTGTCTTCTGCACGGGCCAGATAGACAAAATGCATGGGGATGCACCCTTCAAGTCCTGGATGGTGGCACTGATTTCTGCAGTCTCTCCAGAAATGCAGTATTGCTTTTGGTTTACTATTTTTCTAGGTAGAGGCAGTTCTAGTGGCTTGCGCTTGGTCTTTCCCACCTAATAGCCCTCATTCTACATCTCAGGAAACATTAATATGGGGATTCTGCCAGTTGCTGAGTATGTCTCTTCCAATTATGCATTTCAGAACTGGAGAAATCATGGCAGGATGTATTTGGGGGCCCACTGGACCCACTGTGAGATGGACCTGAACTAAAACTCCATTGTTCACCAGACCTTCATAAGCCCCTATTCTGACATGTGGACCATAGTGATGTTTTGGGTCTTCTGGAATTGGTGTCAGTTCAGAGCCAATGTCCAGTGATCTCTGAAAGGTCTGATTATTTCCTTTTCCCCAAAGCACAGTCAGTCTGGTAAAAGGCTGTAGGTCCCTTTGGGGAAAGCTCAGAGAAAGATTAACAATATAAACTTTTGGCAGTATACCAGGGTTTTTCCTCAAGGGTACCCAGATTCTCCTTCATTTGAAGAGTTCTAGGTCTGTAAACAGGATGGGAATTGATTGAGGGGACATGACTCTGTTTTTATGATTCAAGTTAGACTTTTGATCACTTGACCTAGAATTTTTCTACTTATACATATCTTGTACAAATTTAGTAGACTTTTCTATGTATTTCAGTTCTAGGAATGCCATGATCAACCCACCAATGTCATAGGTTTCTGCAAGTAAGACTATTCTGAGCACTACTTTGACTGCTGTCCATTTAATAACCACACCCAGCTTACGTTTGGCCATTGAGTGCCACCACTTGGCCCCTGCCACCCTGGGATCCAATTACCCTCATTACATTTAGATTTCCCAGTTCAGTAGCCGCAGTTCCCACAGTACTTTCTGGTCTACAGAGAAGAGCAATCACAGAGCTCTTCAAGGATGCTAGGGACCCTTCACAAATTTATTTCCCAGAGTACTAGTGAAAGATGTGTCCTCTGGAACATCCCAGAGTGTGTGAGCAGGTCTTAAATGTCAAACCCACTCTAACATTCCAATCTCTTTGAGTCTTTCCCTTCCTCTGTAGTATACCAAGGCAGGTCTGGCATTTCAACTTCATTTACCGTGAGCTACTTTTTAGTCAATGTTTCAGCCAGCCAACAAACTGAAGAAACAAACAATTAGAGCCCTTTGTAACTCCCAAATTGCAACATTAGTTGACCCATATCAATAAATGTGGCCTAATCCAACTTTATGTTCTTTCTACCATTATTTCACAACCTTAATATCCATCCCACACATATTCCCGAGATTCTATTTAAATTGGAAAAATCAAGCAGCTCTTTTGGCGTGTACTGAACAATTTGTATTGTGATTCAGCCACTAGATACTGGGTTTGGTTTTCAGCACACTCACCTCTGCAGCTACAGGAAATAAGTGTCTCTTTCAGGGCAGACATAGAAGCTCTCATGTCATTTATGCAGTGCTTAAGCTGGGAATTAAAATCCTTGAGCTTATTGTTTTCTACCCCCATTGTGTCCAGCAAAATTAAAAGCAGGCAGCCAATCTCACTTTGTTCATTAGTTTTATAACAATGTTCAAAGGAATCAGCAACAAAAACAAAAAAAAGACAAATGGAACTACATAAAACTCTGAAACTGTGCATCATAGGAAACAATCAAGAGTGAAAAGACAGCCTACTGAATGGGAGAAAATATTTGCAAGTTGTATATCTGATAAGGGGTTAATATCCAGGGTATATAAGGAACTTTTACCACTCAACAACACAACAAAGATAACCTAATTTAAAAATGGGCAAAGTTCTTGGATAGACAATTCTCCAAAGAAGGCAAAAAAAATGGTTAATGAACATATGAAAAGATGCTCAACTTCACTAATCATAAGAGAAATGCAAATCAAAACCACAATGAGATATCACTTTACATCCATTAGGATGGCCACTATCAAAAGAACAGAAAATGACAAGTGTTGGTGAGGATGTGGAAGGACTGGAGTCCTTGTGCACTATTGGTAGGAATATAAAATGATGCAGTCATTATGGAAAACAGTATGAAGACTCCTAAAGAAAGATTAAAATAGAATCACCATATGATCCACCAATTCCACTTCTGGGAATATAACCGAAAGAATTGAAAGCAGGATCTCAAACAGATATTTGCATACTCCTTCATATATGAGCTGCATTATTCACAATAGCCAAGAGGTGAGAACAACCCAAATGTTCACCAACAGTTGAATGGATAAAGAAAATGTGTTATATACACACAATCGAATATTATGCAGCCTTGGAAAGGAGGGAAATCCTGTCACATGCTACAACAAGTAGCCAGTCACAAAAGGACAAATACTGTACGGTTACACTCATAGAAAGTATTTAAAGTACTCAAAATCATAGAAACAGAAAGTAGGAAGATGATTGCCAAGGGCTGGGGAGAGTGGGGCAGGGAATTAGTCCTAACAGATACAGAGTTTCTATTTTGTAAGATGAAAGTTCTAGAGATCTGTTGTACAACATACACTGTGAATATACTTAACACTACTGAAATGTACACTTAAAAATGGTGAAGATGGGGCTTCCCTGGTGGTGCAGTGGTTGGGAGTCCGCCTGCTGATGCAGGGGACACGGGTTCGTACCCCGGTCCGGGAAGATCCCACATGCCGCGGAGTGGCTAGGCCTGTGAGCCATGGCTGCTGAGCCTGTGCGTCCAGAGCCTGTGCTCCGCAACGGGAGAGGCCACAACAGTGAGAGGCCCGTGTACAGCAAAAAAAAAACAAACAAAAAAAAACCGGTGAAGATGGTAAATTGAAAGCTGTATATTTTTACCACAATTTTTAAAAGAAATTCCAAAAGTTATTAAAATAGTAAAATAAAATATACCTTTAAAATATAAAGATATAAAAGGTATTATAAATATAAATGGTCAACTAGACCTTGTCTCTTTTATTTTTCACTTTTAACATTTTATTAGAGTTTATAATAAAAAAATTTTCCAAGTTACCATCTTCATAGCTGGATCACAGAAGCAAAGTGTGAAACTAAACTATGAAAATGCAAGTGTAGTAAAGCTATTCCATGTCTATTGATATTTTTAATACCTTTTTTTAGTTATAAAGGTAGTACACATAAGAGAAGGTCTAAAGGGGCTTCCCTGGTGGCACAGTGGTTGAGAGTCCGCCTGACGATGCAGGGGACATGGGTTTGCGCCCTGGTCCGGGAAGATCCCACATACGGCGGAGTGGCTGGGCGCGTGAGCCATGGCCGCTGAACCTGTGCGTCCGGAGCCTGTGCTCTGCAACCGGAGAGACCACGACAGTGAGAGGCCCGCGTACCACAAAAAAAAAAAAAAGAGAAGGTCTAAAAAGGATATTCATCAAAAACTCTTTATAGTGTTAACCTCTAAGACTTTGTAAAGGGGAGAAATTGCACTTTTACTTCTGAATTTAAATTTTTTTTTTACAGTAGGTTCTTGTTGGTTATCTATTTTAAATATAGCAGTGTGTACATGTCAATCCCAAATTCCCAGTCTATCCCTCCCCGCTGCACCCTTCCCCCCAGTAATCATAAGTTCATTTTCTAAGTCTGTGAGTCTGTTTCTGTTTTGTAAATAAGTTCATTTGTATCACTTTTTTTTAAAGATTCTGCATATAATCAATATAATATGATATTTGTCTTTCTCTGTCTGACTTACTTCACTTAGTAAGATAATCTCCAGGTCCATCCACGTTGCTGCAGATGTCACTATTTTGTTCTTTTTCATGGCTGGGTAATACTCCATTGTATATATGTACCACATCTTCTTTACCCATTCATGTGTTGATGGACATTTAGGTTGCTTTTGTGTCCTGGCTACTGTAAACAGTGCTGCAATGAACATTAGAGTGAATGTACCCTTTCGAACAATGTTTTTCTCCAGATATGTGCCCAGGAGTGGGATTGCTGGATCATACAGTAGCTCTATTTTTATTTTTTTTAAACCTCCATACTGTTCTCCATAGTGTCTGTACCAATTTACATTCCCACGAACAGTACAGAAGGATTCCTTTTTCTCCACACCCTCTCCAGCATTTATTGTTTGTAGATTTTTAAATGATAGCCATTCTTACTGGTGTGAGGTGATATCTCATTGTTTTGATTTGCATGTCTCTAATAATTAGCAATGTTGAGCATCTTTTCATGTGCCTATAAGAGACCTTGTCTCTTATTTGATTAGAAGATCCAGTGGTGATATTTTGCATATCCTCTATTGTAACATCAATCCATGGACTATCTGTACACTCTTTTTTCTTAATTTATTTTTTATTGAAGTACAGTTGAATTATAATGTGTTAATTACAGCTGTATGGCAAGTGACTCAGTTATACATATATATATACTTTCTTTTTCATATTGTTTTCCATTATGGTTTATCACCGGATATTGAATATACCTCCCTGTGCCACACAATAGGACCTTATTGTTTATCCATTCTATATATACCAGTTTGTATCTGCTATTCCCAAACTCCCAATCCAACCCTCTCCCACTCCCCTCCCCCTTGGCCATGCACTCTTTATTATAGGAAATAAAGGCATCAGTGTGTTTAAGTCTAATCAGATTAGAGAACCAATTCTAACCCATCATCCTTAAGATTCTGTTCTGCTAGAATCTCTCAAAGTACCAAAAATTTGTTTTAGTAAGAATTATCCAGAGAAAAAGATCCAATAGAAATTGTATGTATAGACAGAGATTTATTTTCAAGAATTGCTCATGCAGTTGTGGAAGCTGGCAAGTCCAAAATCCAGAAATCGGCTAGCAGTCTGCTGGATATAGAACTTCATGGTTGACAAGTTGTTTCTTGTTTTTGTTTTTTTTCCTTTAGCACTTTGTATTTTTCCCTCCACTGCCTTCTGGCCTCCATTATTTCTAATGAGAAATCAGCTAATAACCTTATTGAGAATCCCTTATATGCGATGAATCATGTCTTACGTGTTGGGTTTGTGTTTTTTTTTACTTTTTTCAATACTACTTCCCCAGGTTGGGAGTGGGTAATTTGCATGCCTGCTGCTTTCCTTGGCTCCCTCTCTGGATTCAAACCCTGATTCCCCATCACCCATGGTCACCACTGTCCAGGCAGCTACTACCATCAAAAGTTGATAGGGCAGACATTTGAATGGGTCATGGCCCCCATGGGGCCTGCAATGGGCCGAGGTTACCTAGAGTCACCGAAGCCGGCAGCACTGCCCTCACTGAGGCTAGTGGGGAGGCTGACCTGGTTGCTTTTGAGCTGATAAATGCATGCACCACCCCCAAGGGGGTAAGCACTCATTGGTATGTATTAGTTTTTGAATTACCACAGTTATCCAAGTAGGAGAGGAGTGAGGGACCAAAGGAAAAAAATATATATTTATATATATTATATCAAAAAATATATCCTAGTTTGATATAGTCCCATTTGTTTATGCTTTTGTTTCCCTTGCCTGAGGAGATGTATCCAAAAAAATATTGCTAAGACTGATGTCAAAGAGTGAACCCCTGAAGTTTTCTTCTGAAGGTTTTATGGTTTCAGGTGTTACATTAGTGTCTTTAAACCATTTTGAATTTAAATTTTTATATGGTGTGAGAAGGTAGTCCAGTTTATATGTAGCCTTACAGTTTTCCCAACACCATTTATTGAAGAGGCATGTTTGTTCCCATTGTATATTCTTGCCTCTTTTGTCATAGATTAATTGTCTATATAAGTGTGGGTTTATTTCTGGACTCTCTATTCTATTTCATTGATCTATGTGTCTGTTTTTGTGCCAGTACCATACTGTTTTGATGGCTGTAGCTTTGTAGTATATTTTGAAATCAAGGAGTGTGATACCTCCAGCTTTGTTCTTTATCAAAATTGTTTTTGGCTATTTGGGGACTTTTGTGTTTCATTAAAAATTTTAGAATTATTTTTTCTATTTCTGTGAAAAATGTCACTGGTGTTTTGATAGGAATTGCATTGAATCTGTAGATTTCCTCAGGTAGTGTTGTCATTTTAACAATATTAATTCTTCCAACATATGACCATAGTATATCTTTGCATCTTTTTGTGTTGTCTTCAGTTTCTTTCATCA
Organism: Lagenorhynchus albirostris; assembly: GCF_949774975.1. NCBI lineage: Eukaryota > Metazoa > Chordata > Mammalia > Artiodactyla > Delphinidae > Lagenorhynchus > Lagenorhynchus albirostris. Next base: position 100,031,708 of record NC_083101.1, on the reverse strand, counting down.
ATGTCTTATAGTTTTCCAAGTACATTTCATTTACCTCCTTACTGAGATTTATTCCTAGTTATTTTATTCTTTTTGATGCAATAGTAAATGGGATTGTTTTCGTAATTTCTATTTCTGATAGTTCATTGGTAGTGCATAAAAACAGAACAGATTTCTCTACAGTAATTGTGTATCCTGCAACTTTACAGAATTCATTGATGAGCTCTAGCAGTTTTTTGGTGATGTCTTCAGAATTTTCTATGTATAATATCATGTCATCGGCAAACAGTGACAGTTTTGCTTCTTCTCTTCCAATTTGGATGCCTTTTATTTCTTTTTCTTGTCTGATTGCTATGGCTAGAACTTCCAGTAGTACGTTGAATAAAAGGGACAAGAGTGGGCATCCTTTTTTTGTTCCTGATCTTAGAGGAAATGCTTTCAGCTTTTCACCATGGAGTATGATGGTAGTTGTGGGCTTGTCATATATGGCCTTTATAATATTGAGGTGTGTACCCTCTATATCCACTTTGTTGAGAGTTTTTATCATATATGGAGGTTGAATTTTGTCAAAAGCTTTTTCTGAATCTATTGAGATGGTTTTTATTCTTCAGTTTGTTAATGTGGTGTATTACATCGTGTATTGAGCCATCTTTGCAACCTTGGGATAAATCTCAATTGATCATGGTGTATGATCCTTTGAATGTATTGTTGGATTCAGTTTACTTATATTTTACCAAGGATTTTTGCATCTATGTTCATCAGTGATATTGGACTGTAATTTTTCCCATATATTTGTCTGTTTTTTGTATCAGGGTAATGCTGGCCTCATAGTACGAGTTCAGAAGTATTTCTTCCTCTGCAATTTTTTGGAATAGTTTGAGAAGGATGAGTGTTAACTCTTCTCTAGATGTTTGGTAGAATTCCCCTGTGAAGCTATCTGGTCCTGGACTTTTGTTTGTTGGAATTTTTAAATTATTGATTTAATTTCATTATGGGTAATTGGTCTCTTCAAAATTTCTATTTCTGCCTGATTCAGTCTTGAGAGATTGGACATTTCTAGGATTTTTTCTTTTTTCTTTTTTTTTAGGTTTTTCTATTTTATTGCTCTATAACTATTTGTTGTAATCTCTTGTGATCTTTTGTACTTCTGTGGTGTCAGTTGTACCTTTTCCTTTTTCATTCCTGATTTTATAGATTTGGGCCCTTTCTCTTTTTTTCTTAATGCGTTTGGCTAAAGGTTTATCAATTTTGTTTATCTTTTCAAAGAACCAGCTCTTAGTTTCATTGATTTTTTTCTATTGTTTTTAAAATCTCTATTACATTTATTTCTGATCTGATCTTCATGATTTCTTTCCTTCTACTAACTTTGGGTTTTGTTTGTTCTTTTTCTAGCCCCTTTAGGTGTAAGGTTAGGTTGTTTATTTGAGATTTTTCTTGTTTCCTGAGGTGAGGTTGAATTGCTATAAACTTCCCTCTTAGACTGCTTTTGCTGCATCCCATACATTTTGGGTCATTGTGTTTTCATTTTCATTTGTCTCCAGGTATTTTTAAATTTCCTCTTTGATTTCTTCAGTGATCCATTGCTTGCTTTGTATTGTATTATTTATCCTCAACTTGTTTATGTTTTTTGCAGTTTTTTTTCTTGTAGTTGATTTCTGGTCTCATAGCGTTGTGATAGGAAAGGGTGATTGATAAAATGTCAATTTTTGTAAATTTACCAAGAATTCTTTTGTGGCCTAGCATGTGATCTATCCTGGAGAATGTTCCATGTGCATTTGAAAAGAATGTGTATTCTGTTGCTTTTGGATGGAATGTTCTCTCTATATATCTATTAGATGGGATCTAATGTATCATTTAAGGTCAGTGTTTCCTTATTGATTTTCTGTCTGGATGATCTGTCCATTGATGTAAGTGGGGTGTTAAAATCCCTTACTAAATTTGTTACTGCCATTTTCTCCTTTTGTGTCTGTTAATATTTGCCTTATATATTTAGATGCTCCTATGTTGAGTGCATATATATTTATAATTGTTATATCATCCTCTTGGATTGATCCTTTGATCATTATATAATGTCCTTCTTTGTCTCTTATAACAGTCTGTGTTTTAAAGCCTATTTTGTCTGATATTAATATTGCTACCCTGGCTTTCTTTTCTTTTCCATTTGCATGGAATACCTTTTCTCAGCCCCTCACTTTCAGTGTGAATGTCTTTAGTGCTGCAGTGAGTCTCTTGTAAGCAGCAGATTGGAGCATTTAGTCCATTTACATTTAAAGTAATTATCAATAGATATGTATGCATTGACATTTTGTTGTTTTGGGGTTGTTTTGTAGTTTTTTGTTCCTTTGTTCTTCTTTTCCTCTCTTCCCTGTGATTTGATGACTATCTTCAGTGTTTTGTTTGGATTACTTTCCCTTCGTGTGTGTATCTAATACAAATTTTTGAAATATGGTTACCATGAGGCTTATATACAGCAATCTATGTGTGTGTGTGTGTGTGTGTGTGTGTGTGTGTGTGTGTGTGTGTGTATGATTAAGTTGATGCTCTCTTAAATTTGAACACAGTTTAACAACAGTGCAACTGTATTTTTACTCTCCAACCCCCAATCTTTACTTTTTTTGACATCATATTTTACATCTTTTTGTTTTGTGTATCTCTTAATTACTTATGGTGGATATAGATGATTTTACTTCTTTTGTCTTTTAGCCTTCCTACTGGTTTTATAAGTGGATTTACAACCTTTACTGTATATTTGCCTTTATCAATTAGCTTTTTACTTTCAAAATATTCCTGTTTCTAGTTGTGGTCTTTTCTATTATGCTGAGAGAAGTCCATTAACATTTCTTGTAAAACTGGTTTGGAGGTGCTGAAGTCATTTAGATTTTGCTTGTCTGTAAAACTTTTGATATCTCCTTCAAATCTGAATGATAGCCTTGCCAAGTAGAGTTTTCTTCATTGTAGTTTTTTCCCTTTTATCACTTTAAATGTATTGTGCCACTCCTTTCTGCCCTACAGAGTTTCTGCTGAAGAGTCAGTTGATAGTCTTATGGGAGTTCCCTTGTGTGTAACTTGTTGCTTTTCCCTTGCTGCTTTTAATACTCTCTCTTTATCTTTAATTTTTGCCATTTTAATTTCAGTGTCCTTATGTGGTTCTCTTTGCATTTATCCTGTTTGGGACCCTCTGTGCTTCCTGAACCAGGATGTCTGTTTCCTTTCCCAGGTTAGGGAAATTTTCAGCTATTATGACTTCAAGTATGTTCTCTGTACCTTTTCCTCTTTCTAGTCTCCTTCTGAGACCCCTATAATGCAAATTTAGTACACTTGATGTTGTCCAAGGTCTCTTAAAATGTCCTGTATTTTTAAATTCTTTTTTCTTTTTTGTGCAACTTGAGTAATTTCTACTACTCTGTCTTCCAGTTCACTGATCCATTCCTCTGTATCATCTAATCTATTGTTGCTTCCTTCTAATATATTTTTTATTTCAGTTATTATATTCTTCAGCTCTGTTTGGTTCTCCTTTATATTTTCTAACTCTTTGTTAAATCTCATTGTGTCCATTCACTCTTCTCCCAAGTTCTTTTATCATCTTTGTGATCATTACCTTGAACTCTTTATTGGGTAGGTTGCTTATCTCTATTTTCACTTAATTATTCTGGGGTTTTATCTTGGTCCTTCATTTGGAACATATTCCTCAGTCACCTCATTTTACTAATTCACTGTTTTTATTTCTATATATTTGTATGTTGGTTACATTTCCCAATCTTGGAGAAATGACCTTTTGTAGGAGATGTCCTATGTCCCAGCAGCACACTCCCCTATCATCACTGGAGCTATATGCTCTAGGGGTGCCCCCATGTGTGCTGTGTGGGCCCTTCTGTTGTGGCAGGCTGACTACTATGGGTGGGCTGGTAGGCATGGCTGGCCCTCAGTCCACTTGGCTGCTAGTCCCTGCCTAATGTGGTGTCTGCTCGCCACTGGTGGGCAGGGCTGGGACACAAGGTGGCTGGCTGTGGAGCCCCAGGAATTCCAGGCCTAGTTCTGGCCCACTGGTGGTTGGAGCAAGGTCCCAGGGTGGCTGGTTATGGGACCAGGGGTCCCAGAGCTAGAGTCAACTGCTGAGAAGTGGGACCAGTTCCTGACATGGCTAGCTACAGGGTCTGGGGTGTCCCAAAGCTGGTGTCAGCCCACTGATGAGTGTGGCTGGATCCCAGAGAGAGTGGCTGAGGGGCCTAAGATGTCTCAGAGCTGATGTCAGCCTGCTGGTGGGCAGGGCTGGGGCCCAGGTGTTCACAGGGCTAGTGCCAGCCCACTGATGGGCAGAGATCATTCCTGGGGCCTTTGGCTGCAGGTTCGCATTCCTTGCTAGATTTAATTCTAGCTACCCTCTTGAAAAACTGATCCAGTGATGTCTGGGTAGTAGCCCTTTTTTTTCCTCATCAGAGATGACACAGTAGTCCTGGATTGCACTCTGAACGGCTGCTGCAGCCTTTGTGTACCAATCTACGTTCAGATCCTGTGCCTCAAAAACTAACAGTGCCTCCTCAAGTAAAGAAAATCCCCTTGCCATTTCCTGCATCATGAAACTCTTCAGTTCTTCAGTTACTTCTTCTTCGTCTTGTTGCTCCACTCTCTCAATTATTTTCACTTTTCTTTCCATCATTATCGCTTGGCGCTTCTTAGTACCAGATACATCACTGCTGCTTTTATGCTTGCTTCCGGACATCCTGGGCTTGAAATAAAGATACTGTACTACTGTATTCTATATAGTATGTACAATAAAGTACACAAAAGCACAACCACTTGTAGAGGATGCACGCACGTGACGATGTATGCCAAACACATGAACTAACTTACGTGATTGGACATCCAAAAGCATGTTCATATCTTTGAAAGTTCGCAACTTGAATGTTCGTATGTAGGGGACTTTCTGTACATCAAAATTTAAAACTGTGCATCAAAGGAAACAATCAATAGAATGTGAGAAGATATTTGTGAATCAAATAACTGATAAGGGTTTAATACCTAGAACATATAAATCAATCCTACAACTCAAGAACAAAAAGACAAACATCCCAATTTAAAAATGGGCAAAGAGGGCTTCCCTGGTGGCGCAGTGGTTGGGAGTCCGCCTGCCGAGGCAGGGGACACGGGTTCGTGCCCTGGTCTGGGAGGATCCCACATGCCGCGGAGCGGCTGGGCCCGTGAGCCATGGCCGCTAAGCCTGCACGTCCCAAGCCTGTGCTCCGCAACGGGAGAGGCCGCAGCAGTGAGAGGCCCGCGTACCGCAAAAAAAAAAAAAAAAAAAAAAAAAAAAGGGCAAAGGACTTAACTAGACATTTCTTCACAGATGATATACAAATGGCCAACAAGCATACGGGAAGATGCTCAACATCATTAATCATAAGAGAAATGCAAATTAAAACCACAGTGAGTTATCACCTCATACCAATTTGACGGTTACTATTGCAAAACAGAAAATAATGTGTTGGTGAGGAGGTGGAAAATTGCAATCCATGTACACTGTTGTGAGATTGTAAAAATTGTGCATCTGTTGTGGAAAACAGTATGGTGGCTCCTCAAAATATTAAAAACTAGAAATACTGTATGATCCAGCAATCCTGCTACTGGGTATATATCCAAAAGAATTAAAAATGAGGTCTCAAGGAGATATTAGTACACCCATGTTCATAGCAATATTCATCATAGCCAAGAAGTGGAAGAAGCCCAAGTGTCCATTCATGCATGAATAGATAAACTAAATGTTTTATACACATGCAATGGAATATTATTCAGCCTGAAAAAAGAATGAAATTCTGACACATGTTACAACATGGATGAACCTCAAAAACCTGTGCTATGTGAAATAAGCCAAAAACAATTTTTGTATGATTCGGGACATACGTTCCCAGGCAGCAGCAGCTCCTGCAAGGTCTCACCTCAGTGCCTGGAGAATGCCTCTGTATTCCAAGGCACAAAGCCACACTTTCTCTGGATCTTTCTTTGACTCTTTACATACAGGACCCATTTTTCTTTCCATTGTTTTGGAGGATGGCATGAACTTTAACTGAAGGCTTGTCTGTGATTGTCATATTACTTCTGATCTTGTTTGTGTCTTCCACTGACCTGGACCTCATTGAGGACAGGGATTAAGACTTTCTTCTGTGACTCTCTAGGGACCTGATGGTGCTGTCCAATTTAGTAGTCACTAGGTCCATGTGACTACTGAGCACTTGAAATATGGCCACTCCGAATAGTGAGTGATGTAAGGGAGAAATAATCCCTGTATTCTAAGACATACTTTGAAAAATGAATGTAAAATATTCGACTGTTTTATGTTTATTACATCTTTAAGTGATATTATTTTGAATATATTGATTAAAATGCATTATTAAAATTAATTTGAGCTGTTTCCTTCTGCTCTTTTAACGTGGCTCCTATAATATTTGAATTTTTTATTGACTTGTAATATATTTATGCTGCATTGTTAGTCAAGGGTATATAGTAGATGCAGAATTGATGAACTGGCTGATGCCAGGTAAAATGAATTTCCCCATTTGGATTCTGTTGATGGCCAAAAGAGGAGTCTCCCAGTCACCACTGCCAGCCCCTGGGAATCCTGTGGGGATTCATTTACCAGATTTTCTCTCCCTTCCCAGGATACCATGTATCAGAAGGTGGAGAAAACTGTATATCCTGTACAAATGGAGTGGACTTTACTAATCACTGGAATATGCTCCCTTCCTGCTTACCATGTACAATCTGTAAATCAGGTACAGAACATGGGGACCCATAACAAGTGCAGGCATGATGAGGTGGGAATTGTATCCAACATGGAATCAGGACATCAGGATTCCAATTCCAGTCCTTCTTGGTCTTCATCATACACTGTTTTATGATTATGTCTTAGGTCAATACAAAAAATAGAAATTATTTTTATAATGCATGCCACATAGTATGTAAATCTTTTAAATCATCAGATGAAAGTGGTGGGAAAGTAATCTGTCCTTTGATGGGGGAGAGGGATGGGATATGTATAGTTACAGCATAAGAAAAGGCCTGGCCAAGTGGAAAAGTGCTAGGTTTGAGCTTTGACGTGGGTCTAGTCCTGGGCCAGGCCCCTCTTAGCCCTGTGCTCTGTGCTCCTGGCAGAGACTTGGCCTCTCTCAGCCTTTACAACTTAGGGCCCCTCTACCTCTCCAGCAGGGCTAGGTTTTAGGAAGTCACCCAAGGGTTCCTCTCCATCCAGGGTCTCTCAGATTATACCTGGCCCTTCCTACTGACCCTGTGAGCTATAAGATTTCCCTCCTTGTCCTAATGCATTAAATAATGAATCATGGTCCTTTTCTCACACCTCTGAGTATTGGTGACAGGTGAACAGGGGCTGTCCTTTATGTGCCCCACATGTGTTGCTGCAGAATTTGACCCCCAAAGCTACAGTGAACTGAGGAGAGCTGAGTGGGTGGGTGTTTGGTTGGTGAAGAAGGGTCGAGGGTCACGCAAGGGAAACACATCCCCAAACCTTATCCTTTGTCTTCAGGTGAAGAAGAGAGGACCCCTTGCACGGCGACTAAGGACACACAGTGTCAGTGCAAACCTGGAACTTTCCATGAAGAAGACTCACCTGAGTTCTGCCAGAAGTGCAGCACTGGGTGAGACGTGGGAGCCTAGGTGGTTCCCAACAGTTCAAGGGAAACACTACAGAGCCTCGCTTCCGCCCCAGGGAAGCTTCCGTCCCTGTGCTGGTGGGGTCTCCTGAGCCTGCAGCAGCCCCTCCCCATCCATCTGCATGTCCCTGCACTGCCCCCTGCATCTTCCCACACCTCCTTAGCACCGCTTCCCTTTGGCCAGGTCGGCTTTTCTATTGGACACAATAGGCCACTGATTAGATCCATGATGCAGTCAACAGAAGTTTTAATTTCTTTAAAAAAAAGATATCAAGAGGGGAAAAAATGAGTAGAATGCAGCTGGGCTTATATTCATCTTTATAACAATTCAGTCATAAAATGGAATCTTTAATATTTTTTATGCAGGAAAGGGCCCATGAATACAAAAGTGCCCACAGCCAAGTCATAATAAGATTGAGCATGTAGCTCCTTCAAGGTTCCTTTAAAGCCCTGAGCCAACTCAGCTGACCTCACATCCAGCCCTCATTCCCCCAATAAGAGGGAATGAATCTTTCCTATTTGGGGACATAGGGGCCAATAGTAATTTGCTCTCCTCTGACGCTCCAGTGCTGGCTGCGATTGGTAGGAAGAGTCAACAGGTGGAGGACAAGAGGATCCTTGTATTAAAGCTTGACTGGAGGATGAGGCTTGGCTTGTGCCCAAACCCTTCTGACCCTTGACTTGGATGAGATGCCCCCTCACATAGGCTTCCCCTGCAGCCCAGGGAGGCCAGTGCAGGCCTTGCAGAGAAGGCCCAGCTCCTGAAGGGGCAGCTCTGAACACTCAGCAGGAGCCCTGGGGGCTGGAGTGCACAAGCCCAGATCCTTCTCCCCAAAAAGGGGGACTGAAGGGACCCTGCCCTGAAGACAGTAGGAGCCTGTCCCTCCTCCACTGTCTTGTCAGGGAACACTGGGTGAGAGATTGTTCCCTCTTTCTCCTCATCTGGCCAGCTTTCCCTGACGGATCCCCTCCATGTCCTCCCTGTGTCTGTACCCAGGTGCCCTGATGGGATGGTTATGGCCAAGCCCTGTAACCCCTTCAGTGACCTCAAATGTGTGGACCAAAAATCAGGTACCCAGGCCAGTGGGGAGGCCCCGGTTCCTGGTGAGACAGTGACCATGCGCCCAAGACTGCCCACCACTCCCTCTGCCTCCTCAGACACTTCACAGCTGGTGATCACAGTTGTAGCTGTAATTATACCTGTCTGTCTCCTGCTGCTGATCGCATATGTTTTCTGGCGGTTCTGCATTCAAGGTGAGGTTCTGGGAGGGAAGGGGGAGGTGCTGGCCCCCTCCTCCATCTCCCCAGTCCTCCTGGCTTGGCTCTGATCTTGTTCCCCGGGATCCCCCTCCACCTCCCACCTCACCTGCTCCTACGAAGCCGGGATCGCATGAGTCCCCCATCTCAGCGACGGTCCCCTCTTCCCCCTGGCCAAGTATGGTGGGCGGGGAGCAAGGTCAGTTCTTAATGTCTTTAGGACCCCCAGCCAGGGCAGAGAGGTGGTCAGCACCTTGACTGGGTGACAAGAGTCAGGGGAGAGGGTCGTTCAGCAGAACCCCACAGAGATTTTACATGGGTTTCATTTTCCCCCTTCTCTTCTCCCTCCCCGAGGGTTCTCCAGGTTTGGAATGGCCCGCTCCCTGTCACCAGGCCCGGGGCTCCTTGTTCAGTGTCTGAGCCCCCAGCCCACACCCTGTCCCTGGCACTGTCCCTGGGGAGGGAGGTGCTGCAAGAGGGCGTTCCCCACGGCTCAGGCGGATGCCTCTTCTCTTCTAGGTGGTGGTGTGGACCCTAAGTGCATGGACAGGGTGAGTTGGTTTCTCCAGGACCTGGTGGCATCAGGCCCTCAGTAACTGTTTGGCCCTGGGTGGACACGGTCCCCAGTTTGTCCTATGCTGTTGTCCCTGGCTCTCTCAAGTGGCCTGAGGGCTCTGGGCTGACAGTAGGAGAGCAACTGGCCTGTTGAGAGCAGCTCTAAGGCTGGTTGGCAGTGCTAGCCCTGTCCCTCTTCCTGCTTGTGAGACGCCCTCACCCCATAACCCTGGATGCACCCTGGGGTATGGGGGGGTGTCAGGCAAGGGTGCTGAACCCCCCTTAGCACAGCACTAGGGTCCTGGTGCCATCAGCAGAACCCTGGATGTGTTGAGTCTGTGCCCACCTCGGGGGGGACAAACGGGAGTAGGTAAGGAGGCAGAGCCCACCATGTTCCCCCAGACGCTGCAGGGATCTGTGGGTATGGACTCCTGAATCAGCTCCTTGCCTTCCCAAGGTCTTTTTCTGCTGCTCCTGTCCCCCAAGAGGTCCTGGGGCTCTGGACAATGCCCATAACAACATGCTGATCAACAGAGATTTGCTGTCCATTCTGGTGCCCAAGAAGGACCTAGAAGACCAGGAGCAGGACAAGCTGACAGGTGTCATGGTACAGTCTCCAGTGGAAGCAAAGCATCTACTGGTGAGTGTGTGGTGAGCTTTCTTCTTGCCCAGGACTGAAGTAGAAACAGAGAAAGACCAATGTTGGTCAGGGCTCCTGTCCCATGGGGAAGTGGTGATAGAGGGATATCAGGGTCCTGAAGGGGAAAGGAACCTGCTACCCTGATATGGTAGACTGTCAGCTCTATGCAATATTGTGCTGTTTATTATCTGTCCAGTTCTCACTGTTTCCTCAGTCTAGAACAAGGAGGCACAGAGTGGGCACTCCCATATTTGTTGAATGATTGAATGAGGGCTGCATACTATTCCACTGCATAGTTGTAAAATAATATAGTAAGCCATTCCTCCTAATAATAGGAATATCAAATTTGTTACAAAATTATTATTACACTGAACATACATGAAAATAAATCTTAGTCCTGGGCTTCCCTGGTGGCGCAGTGGTTGAGAGTCCGCCTGCCGATGCAGGGGATACCGGTTCGTGCCCCGGTCCGGGAGGATCCCGCATGCCACGGAGCAGCTGGGCCCGTGAGCCATGGCCGCTGGGCCTGCGCGTCCGGAGCCTGTGCTCCGCAATGCGAGAGGCCACAGCAGTGAGAGGCCCGCGTACCGAAAAAAAAAAATAAATAAAAAATAAATCTTAGTCCTGATAGCTGATCATATTTGTATAGTGGCTTCTTAGAAGAAGTAGAATTTTGGGGTCAACTTGTAGAAGTGCTTTTCTACTGTCTACACACACATGCACATCCAGTTTGGGTTCATATCTGTTCATCAGTTTTGACAGTGAGTAGTCAACCTGTGCAAACATTTCTCATTCTTCATAAGGTTGGAAAGTCATTCCCCACAACATAAGATGAAATTCTTTAATTTCTTAGAGTTTTTAAATTTAATGATGATTTTTAGCATTTAACAATTTTAGCTAACTGGAATTTATTTTGTGATATGATATGATGTGAGGAGCTCCCTGAATTCTGAGTCACTGTCTCCTTCCTATAACCCTATTTAGCAACTGCTTCTCCCACTTCCCTCTGTTTTAGGCCTCTCCTTTATCACATGTGAAATATTTATACGGACAACGATCTCTTTCCATCTAGAGTGTTCTTTTTGGGGTTTTTTTCCTGCATTGACAGTTGACCCTTGAACAAAGCTGGGGATAGGGACACAGACCCTCCAAAATCCACATGTCTGTGGCTCTGCATCCTCAGGTTCAACCAACTGTGTATCATATAGTACTGTAGTGCATATATAGTGAAAAAAATCCACATGTACATGGACTTGTGCAGTTCAAACCCTTGTTGTTCAAGGGTCAACTATATACTGCATTCTTTTTAAAGAGAAAGTATAAAAGGAAGCAAACAAAAAAGACAAATAATCCCCCCATCCTGATTAATCACTTTTCACATTTTTTCACAGTAGTTAATACATATCCACAGTGAGAAAATTTAAACAGTATAGAAAGTTTCTCAGTGAGTCATGAAAGCCTCATCCTATAATCTTTCTCTAGCCACTTAGTTCTTTTTATTTCAGGTAACTATGAGGTATAATTTTCTCTGATTCTTTGCTGAAATTGTTATGCATGTCATCTATATACTATACCAATGAAACTGTTTAGTATGTTTTAATATCTGAGAGAGCAATACCTCTTACTTTTTCAAAATTTATTGTTTACCCAGATAAAATTTAGAATTATTTTATAAGATATCCTCCACACCTAAAAAAATTATTGAAATATTTTGTATTACCTTAAATTCATAAATTAATCTAGGAAGAATTAAGATCTTGTTAATATTCAATATTGCTCTTATCAAAGAAGATAACATTGAGAGATTAAACATAATGGTGGAGTAGAAAGACCCTGAGCTCACCTCCTCTCACAGGCACACCAAAATTATAACTATTTACAGAGGAACTATTGGTGAGAAATACCAGAATCTACCAGAAAATATCTTCTACAACTAATGATATAAAGAAGGAACCACAAGATGGCTGAGACATAGTACAGTAAAAACCCATATTGCCGGGTGATCAACCCACAATTGGGAGGCTAATTACATTTGCAGAGGTTCTGCCCAAGGAGCAAGGAATCTGAGCCCCACATCAGGCTCCCCAGCCCAGGAGTTCTGCACCAGGAAGACAAGCCCCTAGAACATTTGGCTTTAAGGCCAGTGGGGCTTACTTTCAGGAGACCCAGAGGTTTGTGGGATATAGGAACTGCATCTTAAAGGGTGCACATAAAATCTCACAAAGACTGGGACCCAGGGAAGAGCAGAAATTTGAAAGAAGTCTGGGTCAGACCTACCTGCTGATTTTGGAGAGTCCCGGGGAGGCAAGAGGCAACTGGATCTCATCCTGGGGACACTGACACTGCTGGTAGCAATTTGGGGGAGTTCATTCTACCACATGGACTCTGGTGCTGGCAAGCACCATTTTGGAATTCTCCCTCTAGCTTATTAGCCTTGGGATCCAGCCCTACCCCCACCCACCAGCCTATAGGCACCAGCACTTGGATGCCTCAGGCCAAGCATCTAGGCAAGCAGGGACACAGCCCCACCCACCAGCAGGCAGCCTGACTTAAGACCACCTGAGCCGACAGTTGCCCCTGGACGTCCTTGTCCACCAGTGGGTCCGGGACCCAGCCCTGCACACCAGTGTGCGGGCACTAGTCCCAGGAAATCATAGGGCCCTGCAGCCAGAGACCCAGCTCCACCCACCAGTGGGCAGACACCAGCCCCAGGATCTACTGCGCAGCAGCCCCAGGAACACTGCAGCCCCTCAGCTGCCTTGTCAGGACCCAACCAATACATCAGCAGGCTGGCATCAGCTCTGGGACCCCACTGGGCTCCAGCCATGCACAACAGCAGGCCAACTACAGGCCAAGGGGACACCTTGAGCCCCTCAGCCAGTGGCCCCAGGATCCAATCCCACCCACTAGTGGGCTGACACCAGCTTCGGGACACCCACAGCTCTGCATCCAGAGATCTCAGGATCTGGTTCTGCATACGGGTGACTGGCACTAGCCCTGATAACCCCTGAGGGGGACCACATCAACATACATTGTAATTAAAATAGCAAAAATTAAAGATAAAGAGCGAATATTAAACCACAAGGGAAAACAACAAGAAACATACAAGGGAACTCCCATAAGGCCATGAGCTGACTTTTCAGTAGAAATTGCAGGCCAGAGGGAGTGGCACAATATATTTAAACTGTTGAAAGGGGAAAACCGACAACCAAGTATACTCTAACTGGCAAGTCTCCCATTCATATTTGATGAACATATCAGAAGTTTTACAGACCTAATGAAGCTAAAAGAGTTCAGCACCACCAAGCCAGATTTACAAGAAATGTTAATGGGACTTCTCTCAGTGGAAAAGAAAAACCCACAACTAGAAACACAAAACTTACAAAAGTAAAAAGTTAATTGGTAAAGGAAAATACACAGTAAAGGTAGTAAATCAACCACATACAAAGGTAGTAGGAAGGTAAAAAACAGAAGTAGTAAAATTATCTATATACACAATAAGTAGTAATGAAATATAGAAAACAAAATGATATAAAATATGATGTCAAAAACAGAAATTGAGGCACAAGAGGAATAAAAAAGCAGGGTTTATAAAATTCTTTTGAAATTAAGAGATCAGCAAATTAATCACACAAATACATACAGATAGTTTGATTATATAAACCTCACAGTAACCAGAAATCAAAAATCTATATTACATACACACACAGAAGAGAAAGGAATACAAACATAACAATAAAGAGAGTCATCAGTCACAGGGAAGAGAACAAAAGAAGAAAAAAGGAAAACTAAAAAGAATTACCCCCCAAATCTGAAAACAATTAACAAAATGACAATAAGTACACACTTATCAATAACTACTTTAAATGAATAAAGACTAAACGCTCCAATCAAAAGACATAGAGTGGTTGAATGGCTACAAACCAAGATCCATATATATGCTACTTCCAAGAGACCCACTAGCTCTAAAGACACACATAGACTAAAAGTGAGGGGGATGGAAAAAAGTATTCCATGCAAATGGAAATAAAAAAAATCCAGGGTAGCAATACTTATATCAGGCAAAATAGACTTTAAAATGAAGACTGTAACAAGAGAGAAAGAAAGACATGACCTAATGATCAAGGGATCAATCCAAGAAGAAGATATAACAATAGTAAATATATATAGACTCAATATAGTAGCACCTAAATACATAAAGCAAATATGAACAGACATAAAGGGAGAAATTGACAGTAACACAAGAGTAGGGGATTTTAACACTCCACTTACATCAATGGACAAATCATCTGGACAGAAAATCAATAAGGAAACACCGGCCCTAAAAGACACATTAGACCAGACGTACTTAATTGACATATATAGAACATTCCATCCAAAAGCAGCAGAATATACATTGTGCTGTACAGAAGTGCTCATGGAACATTTCTCCAAGATGGATCATATACTAGGCTACAAAACAAACCCAATAAATTTAAGAAATTTGAAACCATATCAAGCATCTTTTCTGACCACAACGCTATAAGACTAGAAATCAACTAGTAGAAAAATAAACTGCAAAAAACACAAACATGTGGAGCCTAAACAGTATACTGCTAAGCAACCAATGGATCACTGAAGAAATCATAGGAGAATTTAAAAAATATCTGGAGACAAATGAAAATGAAAACACCATGATCCAAAAATCTATAGACACAGCAAAAGCAGTTCTAAAAGGGAAGTTTATAGTGATATAAGCTTACCTTAGGAACCAAAAAACATCTAAAGTAAACATCCTAACCTTACACCTAAAGGAACAAAAAAAAAAAAAAAAGAAGAAGAAATAAAATCCAAAATAAGTAGAAGGAAAAAACATCCTAAAGATCAGAGAATAAATAACTGCAATAGAGACTAAACAAAAAAATAGAAAAGATCAATGAAATTAAGAGCTGGTTCTTTGAAAAGAAAAAGAAAATTGAGAAACCTTTCACCAGACTAATCAAGAAAAAAAGTGAGTGGACCCAAGCCAATAAAAATCATAAGTAAAACAAAGAGAAGTTAAACCAACACCACAGAAATATAAAGGATCATAAGAGATTAATACAAACAACTAGATGCCGATAAATTGGACAACATAGAAGAAATGGAAAAATTCCTACAAATGTACAATCTCCAAAGACTGAACTAGGAAGAAATAGGAACAGACCAACTACCCATAATGAAATCAAATCAGTAATCAAAAAACTCCACAAAAACAAAAGTCCAGGACCTGATGGCTTCAAAGGGGAATTCTACCAAACGTTTAGAGAAGAGTTAACACCTATCCTTCTCAAACCATTCCAACTAATTGCAGAGAAAGGAATGCTTCCAAACTCATTCTATAAGGCCAACATCACCCTGATACTAAAAGCTGACAAAGCTATCACAAAAAAGGAAATTATGGTCCAATGTCACTGATGAACATAGATGGAAAAATCCTCAACAAAATATTAGCAAATTGAATCCAACAATACAGTAAAAGATATATACACCATGATAAATTGGCATTTATCCCAGGGATGTAAGGATTTTTCAACATCTGCAAATCAATCAATATGATACACCACATTAACAAACTGAAGAATAAAAACCACATGATCACCTCAATAGATGCAGAAGAACATTGTGACAAAATTCAAAATCCATTTATAATTAAAAAGTGGGCATAGAGGGGACACACCTCAACATAATAAAGGCCATATATGACAAACCCACAGCTAACAACATACCCAATGGTGAAAAGCTGAAAGCATTTCCTCTAAGATCAGGAACAAGACAAGGATGCCCATTGTCACCATTTTTATTTAACATTGTGTTGGAAGTCCTAGCCACAGCAAACAGACAAGAAGAAATACATATAAAAGGCATCCAAATTGAAAGGGAAGAAGTAAAACTGTTACTGTTTGCAAATAACATAATAATATACATAGAAAATCCTAAAGACACTCCTAGAAAACTGCTAGAGCTAGTCAATGAATTTGGTAAAGTTGCAGGACACAAAATTAATATACTGAAATCTGTTGCATTTCTATACACTAACAACAAACTATCAAAAAAGAGAAATTAAGGAAACAATTCCATTTACCATTGCATCAAAAAGAATAAAATATCTAGGAATAAACCTACCTAAGGAGGTTAAAGACCTGTACTAGGAAAACTATAAGACACTGATGAGAGAAACTGAAGATGACACAAACAAATGGAAAGATACACTGTGTTCATGAATTGGAAGAATTAATATGGTTAAAATGACCACGCTATCCAAGGCAATCTACAGATTCAATGTAATCCCTATCAAAATACCAATGGCATTTTTCATTGAAATAGAACAAATAATCTTAAAATTTGTGTGGAAACACAAAAGACTTGGAATAGCCAAGACAGTCTTGAGAAAGAACAAAGTTGAAGGTATTATATTCCTTGATTTCATACTATACTACAAAGCTACAAAAACAGTCACACAGACATACTATACTACAAAGCTACAAAAATAGAATAGAGGGCTTCCCTGGTGGCGCAGTGGTTGAGAGTCCGCCTGCCGATGCAGGGGACACGGGTTTGTGCCCCGGTCTGGGAAGATACCACATGCTGCGGAGCGGCTGGGCCCGTGAGCCATGGCCTCTGAGCCTGCATGTCCAGAGCCTGTGCTCCACAATGGGAGAGGCCACAACAGTGAGGGGCCTGCGTACCGCAAAAAAAAAAAAAAAAAAAAAAAAAAAAGAAAGAAACCCATGCACTTAGGGTCAAGTAGTCTATGACAAAGGAGGCAAGAATATACAATGTAGAAAAGACATTCTCTTCAGTAACTGACGCTGGAAAAACTGGACAGCTACATCTAAAAGAATGAAATTAGAACATTTTCACACACCATATACAAAAATAAACTCAAAATGGATTAACAACCTAAATGTAAGACGAGAAACCATAAAACACCTAGAAGAAAACATAGGCAGAACACTCTCTGACATAAATCATGACAATATTTTTTTGGATCTGTTGCCTAAGGCAAAGGAAACAAAAGCAAAAATGAACAGATAGACCTAATTAAACTTAAAAGCTTTTGCACAGCAAAGGAAACCATTGACAAAACAAAAAGACACCCTACTGAATAGAAGAAAATATTTGCAAATGATATGACCAATAAGGGGTTAATATCCAACATATATAAATAGCTCATGCAACTCAATATCAAAAACAACAACAACCAGACAACTCAATTAAAAAACAGGCAGAAAACCCAAATAGACATTTTTCCAAAGAGGAAATGCAGATGGCCAACAGGTACCTGAAAAGATGCTCGACATCACTAATCATCAGAGAAATGCAAATCAAAACCACAATGAGATATCACTTCACACCTTTCAGAATGGCTAGCATCAAAAAGACCATAAATAACAAGTTTTGGCAAGGAAGTGGAGAAAAAAGAAGCCTCATACAGTGTTGGTGGGAATGTAAATTGGTGCAGCCACTGTGGAAAACAGTATGGAGGTTCCTCGAAAAACTGAAAATAGAACTACCATGTGATCCAGCAATTTCACTACTGGGTAAATATTTTATTAAAAGTGAAAACACTAATTCTAATGTTCACAGCAGCATTATTTACAATAGCCAAGATATGGAAACAACCTAAGTGTGCATCAACAGATGAATGGAGAGGCAGAGTCAAGATGGCGGCTTGGGAAGATATAGAATTCATGTCTCCCCACAACTAGGGTGCCTGCTGGACTCTAGTGGGGGACCTTGATGCCCACGGAGAAAGGAGGAACCCCCAAGCAAACCAGTAGGACATGCGGGGCCTGAGTGGGGAGGAGAAGTGAAGGCTGGACAGGACCAGCACCCCTGAGGGGTGACTGAGAGGGAGGGGTTCCCCATGTTTGGAGGGACCCTCAGGGGCTTGGATCAGGGGGTAGCACACTGAGAGTTTCCCCTGCCCAATCGGCTGGGGAAGTCTGCCTGGCTCTTGGGCCAGGTCCTATCCCCTCAGAGGCCCCCTCCAGGCTGCATTGGTCCTGGGAGCATAGGAAGGAGGCCAGGGGGGAGAACAGGAGAGGCAGGCAGGAGGAGCCCTCCAGGACCAGAGGAGCTGGAAAGGAGCAGAGAATGTTTGCCCCACCTACTCAGGTCTGGGAAGCCTGCTGGGCTTCTAGGTTGGGCCCCCACCCTCTGAGACCAGAGACCTGGGCCCCTTTTCAGGCTTGAGCCTAAGCCCTACCCTTCACACACCTCAGGGTGTGTTCCAGCCCTGTGAGCCCTAACCATAGGCCCCACCCAGTGCCCAAACCCCGCCACTGCTTAAACCCTGATGTCCACAGCCAAGGCCTTTTCCACCTTTTATTTTTTCTTTTCCTCTTTTTTAATACTGTGGTCCTGTTTTACCTTCCAGTTGTTGTTTCATTTATATTTTTATTTTTATATACTTTCTAACATATTTGTTAGTTTCTGAGTTTAATTTTATTTTTTACTGTTTATTATTGTTCTCCTTTTTTTTTTTTTTTCTTGAAACCCTCTGCATCTTGTGGGATCTTGGTTCACGAGCCAGGGGTCAGGCCAAAGCTCCCGTGGTGGGAACTCTGAGTCTAAAACACTGGACTAACAGAGAACCTCAGACGCCAGGGAATATTCATCAGAGTGAGGTCTCATGGAGGTCCTCATCTCGGCACCAAGACCCAGCTGTACCCAACAGCCTACAAACTCCAGTGGTGGAAGCCTCAGGTCAAACAAGTAGTTAGACAATCCCACCAATCAAAATAATAATAATAAGATGGCAAAAAAATAGGTCACAGATGAAGGAGCAAGGTAAAAACCTATAAGACCAAATAAATGAAGAGGAAATAGACAATCTACCTGAAAAAGAATTCAGAGTAATGTTAGTAAACATGATCCAGAATCTCAGAAATAGAATGGAGGCACGGATTGTGAAAATACAAGATATGTTTAGCAAAGATCTAGAATAACTAAAGAATAAACAAACAAGAGATGAATAACACAATAACTGAAATGAAAAATACACTAGAAGGAATCAATAACAGAATAACTGAGGCAGAAGAACAAATAAGTGAGCTGGAAGACAATATGGTGGAAATAACTCTGAGAAGCAGAATAAAGAAAAAAGAATTGAAGACAATCTCAGAGACCTATGGGACAACACTAAATGCACCAACATTCGAATTAGAGCAGTCCCAGAAGAAGAAGAGAAAAAGAAAGGGTCTGAGAAAATATTTGAAGAGATTATAGTGGAAAACTTCCCTAACATGGGAAAGGAAAGAGTCATGCAAGTCCAGGAAACACAGAGAGTCCCATATAGGATAAACCCTAGGAAAAACACACCAAGACACATATTAATCAAACTAACAAAAATTAAATTCAAAGAAAAAATATTAAAAGCAGCAAGGGGAAAACAAAAAATAACATACAAGGGAATCCCCATAAGGTTATCAGCTGATTTTTCATCAGAAACTCTACAGGCCAGAAGGGAGTGGCAGGATATACGTAAAGTGTTGAAAGAGAAAAACCTACAACCAAGATTACCCAGCAAGGATTTCATTCAGATTCAACAGAGAAATCAAAACATTTTCAAACAAGCAAAAGCTAAGAGAATTCAGCACCACCAAACCAGCTTTACAACAAATACTAAAGAAACTTTTCTAGGCAGGAAACACAAGAGAAGAAAAAGACCCACAAAAACAAACCCAAAACAATTAAGAAAATGGTAATAGGAACGTACATATCACTAATAACCTTGAATGTAAATGCATTAAATGCCCCAACCAAAAGACACAGACTGGCTGAATGGATACAAAAACAAGGCCTATATATATGCTATCTACAAGAGACCCACTTCAGACTTAGGGACACATACAGACTGAAAATGAAGGCATGGAAAAAGATATTCCATACAAATGGAAATCAAAAGAAAGCTGGAGTAGCAATATTCGTATCAGATAAAATAGACCTTAAACTAAAGACTGTTACAGGAGATAAGGACACTACATAATGTTCAAGGGATCAATCCAAGAAGATATACCAATTATAAAAGTTTATGCACCCAACATAGGAGCACCTCAATACATAAGGCAAATGCTAACAACCATGAAAGGGGAAATAGAAAGTAACACAATAATACTAAGGGACTTTAACACCCCACTTATACCAATGGACAGATCATCCAAACAGAAAACAAATAAGGAAACACAGCTTTAAATGACACTATAGACCAGATAGATTTAATTGATATTTATAGAACATTCCACCCAAAAGTGGCAGAATACACTTTCTTCTCAATTGCACATGGAACATTCTCTCCAGGATAGATCACATCTTGGGTCACAAATCAAGCCTCAGTAAATTTAAGAAAATTGAAATCATATCAAGCATCTTTTCTGACCACAACGCTATGAGATTGGAAATCAATTACATGGAAAAAAAAACTGTAAAAAACACAAATACATGGAGGTTAAACAGTGCACTACTAAATAACCAAGAGATCACTGAAGAAATCAAAGAAGAAATTTTAAAAAATACATAGAAACAAATGACAATGAAAACATGATAAGCCAAAACATATGGGATGCAGGAAAAGCAGATCTAAGTGGGAAGTTTATAGCAATTCAATCTCACCTCAAGAAAGAAGAAAAATCTCAAATAAACAATCTAACCCTACACCTAAAGCAACTAGGCAAAGAAGAACAAAGAAACCCCAGAGTCACTAGAAGGAAAGAAATCATAAAGATCAGAGCAGAAATAAATGAACTAGAAATGAAGAAAACAATAGCAAAGATCAATAAAACTAAAAGTGAGTTCTTTGAGAAGATAAACAAAATTGATAAACCCTTAGCCAGACTCATCAAGGAAGAAGGGAGAGTACGCAAATCAATAAAATTAGAAATGAAAAAGGAGAAATCACAACTGACACCACAAAAAAATAAAAGATTATAAGAGACTACTACAAACAACTATATGCCAATAAAATGGACAACCACGAAGAAATGGACACATTCTTGGAAAGGTACATTTTTCCAAGACTGAACTGGGAGGAATTAGAAAATATAAACAGACTTATCACAAGTAATGAAATTGAAACCATAATTAAAAATCTTCCAACAAATAAATGTCCAGGACCAGAGGGCTTCACAGGTGAATTCTATCAAACATTTAGAGAAGAGCTAACACCTATCCTTCTCAAATCCAAAAAACTGCAGAGGGAGGAACACTCTCAAATTCATTCTACGAAGCCACCATCACCCTGATACCAAAACCAGAAAAAGATATCACAAACATAGAAAATTATAGACCAATATCACTGATGAACATAGATGCAAAAATAACATAAACCACAGCAAAGAGAATCCAACAACACATTGAAAGGATCATACACCATGACAACTGGGATTTATCCCAGGAATGCAAGGATTCTTCAATATACGCAATCAATGTGATACGCCATATTAACAAATTGAAGAATAAAAACCATATGATCATCTCAATAGATGCAGAAAAAGCTTTTGACAAAATTCAACACCAATTTATGAAAAAAGCTCTCCAGAAAATGGGCATAGAGGGAACCTACCTCAACACAATAAAGACCATATATGACAAACCCATAGCAAACATCATACTCAATGGTGAAAAACTGAAAGCATTTCCACTAAGATCAGGAACAAGACAAGGTTGCCCACTCTCACCATTCTTATTCAACATAGTTTTGGAAGTCACAGCCACAGCAATCAGAGAAGAAAAAGAAATAAAAGGAAGCCGAATTGGCAAAGAAGAAATAAAACTGTTACTGTTTGCAGATGACGATACTATATATAGAAAATCCTAAAGATGCCACCAGAAAACTACTAGAGCTAATCAATGAATTTGGTATTGTTGCAAGATACAAAATTAATGCACAGAAATCTCTGGCATTCCTATACACTAACAATGAAAAATCAGAAAGAGAAATTAAGGAAACAATCCCATTTACCATCATAACAAAAAGAATAAAAAACCTAGGAATAAACCTACCTAAGGAGGTGAAAGACTTGTACTCAGAAAACTATAAAACACTGATGAAAGAAATCAAAGATGACATAAACAGATGGAGAAATATACCACATTCTTGGATTGGAAGAATCGATATTGTGAAAATGACTATACTACCCAAAGCAATCTACAGATTCAATGCAATCCCTATCAAATTACCAATGGCATTTTTCACATAATTGGAACAAATAATTTTACAATTCATATGGAAACATAAAAGACACCAAATAGCTAAAGCAATCTTGAGAAAGAAAAATGAAGCTGGAGGAATCAGGCTCCCTGACTTCCAACTACACTACAAAGCTACAGTAATCAAGACAGTATGGTACTGGCACAAAAACAAAAAGAGAAATATAGATCAATGGTACAGGATAGAAAGCTCAGAGATAAACCCACACACATATAGTCACCTAATTTACAACAAAGGAGGCAAGAACATACAATGGAGAAAAGACAGCCTCTTCAATAAGTGGTTCTGGGAAAACTGGACAGCTACCTGTAAAAGATTGAAATTAGAACACTACCTAACACCATACACAAAAACAAACTCCAAATGAATTAAAGACCTCAATGTAAGGCGAGACACTATAAAACTCTTAGAAGAAAACATAGGGAAAACACTCTTTGACATAAACCACAGCAAAATCATTTTTGACCCACCCTCTAGAGTAATGAAAACAAAAACAAAAATAAACGAATGGGACCTAATTAAACTTAAACTCTTGCACAGCAAAGGAAACCATAAACAAGACGAAAAGACAACCCTCAGTTCTCACTATGGAGAACAGTACGGAGGTTCCTTAAAAAACTAAAAACAGAACTACTACATGACCCAGCAATCTCACTGCTGGGCACATACCCTGAGAAAACCATAATTCAAAAAGAATCATGTACCACAATGTTCATTGCAGCACTACTTACAATAGCCAGGACATGGAAGCAACCTAAATGTCCATCGACAGATGAATGGATAAAGAAGATGTGGTACATATATACAATGGAATATTACTCAGCCATAAAAAGAAATGAAATTGAGTTATTTGTAGTGAGGTGGATGGATCTAGAGTCTGTCATACAGAGTGAAGTAAGTCAGAAAGAGAAAAACAAATACCGTATGCTAACGTATATATATGGAATCTAAAAAAAACAAAATGGTACTGATGAACATAGTGACAGGGCAGGAATAAAGACGCAGACATAGAGGAGGGACTTGAGGACACCGCGGGGAGGGGGAAGCTGGGGCGAAGCGAAAGTAGCATCAACATATATACACTACCAAAAGTAAAATAGATACCGAGTGGGAAGCAGCAGCATAGCACAGGGACATCAGCTAGGTGCTTTGCAATGACTTAGAGGGGTTGGATAGGGATGGTGGGAGGGAGGCTCAAGAGGGAGGGGATATGGGGATATATGTATGCATATGGCTGATTCACTTTGTTGTACAACAGAACCTAACACAGTATTGTGAAGCAATTATATTCCAATAAAGATGTATTTAAAAAAAAAGAAAATGTGGTATATACATACAATGGAATATTGTTCAACCTTAAAAAATAAGGAAATCCCGCAATATGCTACAACATGGATGTGCCTTGAGGACATTATGCTAAGTGAAATAGGCCAGTCACAAAAGGACAAATACTGCATGATTTCACTTATATGAGATATCCAAAATAGTCATACTCACAGAAGCAAGAAATAGAATGATGCTTGCCAGGGGCTAGGGAGAGGGGCAAATGGGTAGTTGCTAATCGACTTGTATAAAATTTCAGTTGTGCAAGATGGATGAATTCTAGAGATCTGCATTACCACAATGTGCCTATAGATAATAATAAATGTATTGTACTCTTAAAAATCTGTTAAGAGGGTAGATCTCATGTTAAGTGTTCTTACCACAATAAATACAAAAAAGAAAGAAAAAAACCCAGATTAATGGATACGAAGATGTGAGATATACATGTATACACACACACACACACACACACACACACACACACACACACACACAATGGAATACTACTCAGCCGTAAAAAAGAATGAAATTTTGCCATTTGCAGCGACATGGATGGACCTGGAGGGTATTATGCTTAATGAAATAAGTCAGACAGAGAAAGACAAATACTGTATGTTATCACCTAATGTGGCATTTAAGAAATAAAAAAACAAATGAATATAACAAGAAAGAAGCAGACTCACAGATATAGAGAACAAATTAGTGGTTACCAGGGGGAAAGGGAAGGTGGGAGGCCAAAATAGGGGTAGGGGATTAAGAGGTACAAATTATTATATACAAAACAAATATCTACAAAAATAGATTGTACAGCACAGGGAATATAGCCAATATTTTATAATCACTTTAAATGGAGTATAATCTCTAAAAATTCTGAATCTGCATTGTACACCTGATACTAATATAATATTGTAAATCAACTATAACTCAATGAAAAAATATATGAATGAAAAAAGGAGATAGCATTTCAAGTCAAGGGTTTTTATTATGACTCAATAAGATTTGAGTTCTTCAGATAAGTTATGACTATTTCTTGTCAAAGCTGTTTCTTTATTACTCTTAATGGTTGGATCCTCTTATAATCTCATTTTCTAATATGTTGTTTCTGCTATGTTTTTAACATTCATCAAGACATGCACTCATTTTTAAGTACTGTAGCTTAAACCTTAGGTTTTTAAAATGTACAGCCATATTAAAATCATAATTATTTTTTCTGCCCCCTTCCCCTAGTCTTGCCTCATTTTTGCTTCACATCTTGCTTGCTGCATAGTCCAGAACTTATGTTCAAAGATGCTTAGAGAAGGCAGATATTTTGGTCCTGATTTGATTCCACTGGGAATGCCTCCAACATTTCACCATTAGGAATGATGCTGACTCTTGTGTTCATATAGAAAATTTTATCATTGTGGATGCAGCCTCCTATTTTTAGGTATTTTTACAAAGTCAGAGTTCATGTTTACTTCTACCAAATGCCTTTCCAGTCTCCATGGAGGCTATCAGATGCTTTCATTCCCTTATTTAGGCTATTGATATGGTACATTATTGCTGATCAAAGCACCTTCATGTACATGGAATAGACACTTACTTTAGATTTTCCAAAATGCCCTTGTAAATACTCTTCATTTGAGTCACAAGAAGGCTGGGATGGAGTGCTTGTCTCCTGACGAGGCGGGTGGGAAAGGACTAGAAGGGCAGAAGGGACTGTGTGGGTGCTGGGAATGTTCTGTGTCTTGATTGGGTGATGGCTACTCAGCTGTATACAGTTGTCAAAACTGGAGCAGATACTTAAGAAGTGAGCATTACTGCAGGGAACATGTCCCTCCATGAGTACATGAGCCTGTGAACTGCTCAGGGTGAGAGGTTCCTCTCCATCTCCACAGAGACCCGGGAGGGAAGGTGGCTGCCCATGTCACGCAGCGGGCTGGTTGCCGGGCTCAGTTCTGGAACCCAGGACCCCTGATTAAGACCAAGGCTGTTCTCCACTGTGTTTTACAGGAACCAACAGAAGACGAAGCATCTCACACGAGAAGAAGGCTGCTGGTTCCAGCAAACGGTGCAGACCCCACTGAAAGTGAGTGCTTTCCCGGGCACTGGGGCAGGAGTGGAGGGAGGAGGGACAGTGCCCTAACTGCCGTCCCCATAGCTGTTAGGGCAACTCAGAGCAGGGATGGCTTGTCATTGGACCTTCGGGACTCTAATTCCCTCTCTGCCCCCTCTTCTTCTCCCCACCCTGCACCCATCTGTCCCCTAACAGTGTCCCCTAACACCTCCCTGTCCTTCCCTGCCCCCCATCCTCCCTCCTCCCCTGTTGCTCAGGGCCAGGTTGGCCCACCCACCCTGAGGCATCTAAGGGGCTGTGCCGTCCAGCAGGGCACCCAGGGGCCGCAGGAGCCTGTGGAGCATCTGACCTGTGGCCAAATCTGATGAGCTGTAGTGTAACTCGATACTGTATTGCAAAGAACTGGTAGGAAAAAGGACTGTAATATGTCTCATTAACAGTTTGTTGTATATTGATTACATGCTGAAATGAAAATTTTTAGAATATATTGAGTTAGTACCCTCTTTTATGAAAATTAGTTATTACTTGTTACTTTTTACGTTTTTCAGTGTAGCCGTTAGAAAATATAAATTTGTATCGGGGCCCACCTTATGTACCTATGGACGGTGGTGTGCACTGCATTTCACACACGTCTCATTGAATCCCCAGTACAGTCCCGTGAGGTGGGTGGTGCTTGCTCCATTTTATGGGTTAAATTCTTGCTCCGAGTCTGTCCCCATCTAGCTCTGCCACAGTGTCAGTCAGCGAGGCCGAGCTGGGTGTGAGGCCAGAGACCTTCCTCCCTCCAGGCCCTTGCTCTGTCCCCACTGCAGAGGTGGCAGCCAGGGGACCTCACTCTCGTAAGAACGGCAGGTGTCCTCCTCTGAGGTCTGTTGCACCACTGTGTCCCGCCCTCTGTCTCCTACCACAGACTACCTTCTCCCTCCATGACGTCCATCTCCCCTCCCTGGTGGGCCCTCATCCCCCCTTAGGGCAGGACTCTCTGGAAACCTGGACTCCCTGCAGTGCCTTGGGCACAGGTGAGGCCCATGCAGTGTGGCCTGATTCTCTGCTGATGGGAAGCATGTCAGGGACGCAGAGCAGCAGGTTCACCAGCAGAGGGCGCTCCTCAGGTCCCACCCTGGGGTCTAGGCCTGACTGAGGGTCCTCTGCCCTTT
This sequence comes from Lagenorhynchus albirostris, assembly GCF_949774975.1. Lineage (NCBI taxonomy): Eukaryota > Metazoa > Chordata > Mammalia > Artiodactyla > Delphinidae > Lagenorhynchus > Lagenorhynchus albirostris. Next base: position 100,004,848 of record NC_083101.1, on the reverse strand, counting down.
CTAAAGCCTGTCCCAACTCTGTCTCTGTGACTTTCCCTCAACCTAGGTCTGAGACTATTCTTCGATTACTTTGCAACCGCCGTGTCCCCTAACTCCTGGGACTCACTCATGAGGCAGTTGGGCCTCACGCGAAATGAGATCCTTCTGGCCAGAGAAGGGGTCCGGGTCCCTCGGGATGCCTTGTATGAAATGCTAGAGACCTGGGTCAGCAACAAGGGACGGGCGGCCTCAGTCAACACCCTGCTGGATGCCTTGGAAACGCTGGGGGAAAGACTGGCAAAGGAGACAATTCGGGACCACCTGTTGGGCTCGGGAAAGTATGTCTATGAAGATGGTGAAGCAGGCTCTGCTGTGTCCTGAGTCTAAAAGAATCTCTTTATGAAACTACAGCTTCCCTACTTTACCTTTTCTTCTGGAAAGGGACACATGATTGGACACCAGCCTGGATGAAACAGCCGGTACTTGACAAATACTTGAAGGAACACTATCATCCGATATATGCAGAAGTTGTAGAGTTCTAGAACTTTTCAGTAAAATGAGTAATTTTTATGAAATGTCATTGATAAATGATGGTGGAAATATTTATAAATATTTATGCTCGTGTATGTGCTGAGAGTTGATTTAGGATGTCATTTAGTTCAGAGCACTTTGTCATCCTACCAGAACTGCACGTTTTACTTGTATTTTTTATATTGGGACATCCACCCATGTTATGTGCGTACTTAATTATGTCTAATGACGACTTAATATTTTATGATAAGCATCTTTCCATTTTAATATTTTTGTATAGATTTATATGAACGTGGGAAACCTTTCGGAAAGGTTACTTACTAGGTTGACTACGTGGGTTCCCTGGAAGGGAGCAGGCAACCATAAAATCAGTAAAAATACAGAGCAAGGAGGACGAAGCCCACTGCAGTGGGAGGCACTGGTGGGATCAATTCTCCCTCATACGGGAGTCTGACTTTGTCTAGGATTAGATGACCAGCAACTTCTAAAGTGTCCATCATTTCCAACTGACAATTTTATAGGTGTGGGATTATTTATATTATTTATTGGTAGATGTTTACAAATGAGGAGAGAGTGAGGAGAAGTAGCATCCACATGCAGCCCTGTGTCTGGTATCCATGAACTGGGCTGTCATGCGTGGGCCTCCTCCTGTTCATCTATGGACCTGAGTGGGAAGGGTGGGACATGGGTGGGACACGTGAGTGTCAAATAGCTTCTATGTCATGTGCCACGTCTGGTTTTGTTAGTGAACCTTCAGTTCTATCTGGGCTCCAGGGAGAGAGGACAGGGATCTGCTCCTAGTGTCTGCCATGGTCTCTGGGAGGAAGAGGGGACAGTGCTCATGGATTGTGTTCAATGTTGGCTGACTCAGCACTACTAGATGAGCCCTCTCACTTACGGTGGTCTGTGAATCTGGGTCCCAGAACAGCCTTTTTAGGGTACAGATTCCAAATATGAGGAGCTTAGTGCCTCTGTAAGCATCCCACTTCTGCATGAAAGGGAACACATAAACACAAATTCTTATTTTCTTTTTACCATTAGAATGTATACTTTATTTTTTAAAAATTTTCCATTTTTAAAAATTGAACTATAGTTGGTTTACAACTAAGCCTTCACGCCACAACTAATAATCTCGTGTGCCTCAACAAGAGAGCCCACGTGCCACAACTACAGAGCCCACACACTCCGGATCCCTGCACGCCGCAACTAGAGAGAGAAAACCCGTACGCGACCACTAGAGAGAAGCCTGAGATCCACAACTAGAGAGAAACTGGAGCAGACTACGCACCGTAACGAAAGATCCCGCATGCCTCAACAAAGGTCCCTTGTGATGCAACTAAGACACAACATAGCCAAAAAAAATAAAGAAAATACATAAATAAAATAAATAAATATTAAACTCTCATCCACTGCTGGGATGAGTGGAAAGTGTGCAACCTCTTTGGAGATGTCTGGAAATACCTGCCAAAGCTGAATATACACATACCTTTTAATCCAACAATTCTACTCAAGGGCTTCTGTGAAATACAAGAGAAAACATTTGGAAGTGAAATGAAATGAAAAACTGGGAAACCTCTAAAATACCCATCAAGAGTAGAACTGATCATAGAATTCAATTCACACAATAGAGTCCTCTAGAGCAAGGAGACTGAACAAACTATAACTACATGTAACAGTATTGATGAATCTCACAAATACAATGTTAAGACATGAAAGATTGACAACTGGAAATGAATTCTACTTATGGAACATGCAGAATCTAAGGTGTCAAAAGTGAAGGTGGTGGTTTCTGTTGGGTGTTGATGATAGGAAGGAGGTGTGAGTGGGGCCTCTGGGGTATTGGTCACGTGTTGCGTCACTATGTGAAAATTCATCCAACTTATGAAAAGAGCACAAATATATTCTTTTGTATGTATGTTATACTTCAATAAAAACTTTAAAGTGTGCCTCATAAAAAGATGCTGTTTGAGGGTGCTGCCAGTAGATGCCCTTATGTGCAAGGGGCTTAGGAAGGGGCTATCCTGGGGGACTCTGCCAAGGAATGGAGGCCAGGAAGACATGTAGAGGGAGGAAATGGGAAGTCCCAGGGGTCTCCACAAAGACAGTAGAGGCAACACAGCCCCTCCCCCAGAGAAACTGAGGCCCTGACAACAGGCAAGGGAAGAACGGAAATGGCCTTACTCACTCGGCAGATGGCCTTCCCTCTCGAGAAGTCCCCAGCACACAGCATGTCCTCGTGCACAGAGAAGTTCTTGCCTTTTCTAGGTCCATATAATATATTACAGAAGTTGTAATTCATCTACTCACCCCTCCATCCATTTGCCCATGCACCCATCTTTTGATCCGTCTCCACTCACTCCATCTATCTCTGCCTACCATCCTTGCACCCACCCACCCATCTTCCCTTCCAGCCACTCATCCTCCCACCTACCTTTCGCCCATCCATCCTCTCATCTAATCACACATTTATTCCTCTGTCCTTGTGTTCAGTATCTTTTAGACACTAATGATACACAAGAACATTTTTACTTGGGGGAGCCAGTGACACCGAGCAGGGCCCTGTGGAGCTCCTGGGCACAAAGCCTTTCTGTGTCCCCCATTTCTTTGATCACAGGAAATAGACTTCATTCAGCCTCCATGATCTTCTCTGAGTTCCACCGGGCAGATTCAAGCAGTTGTTAATTAGGGAAGGGAGGGGATGCGAGACCAGTGAGAAACAGTCAAGAGAAACAACAGTGCAGCCTTGGGGCAAGGTCCTGGCTCCCCATCAACGGATACACAAAACAATATCTTTGAGCTGTTTTCTGATACTGAAACCCCCTCCAGGTGGGAGAAGTTAATGACTAACAATGGTATGCTGCCCACAAGCATGTAGACCCCAGACCAGTTGGAACCTGAAGGTCGATGATGCTGACTCCTACTTACCTCACAACCACCTCATCAGAAGAATGTCTAAGGGCTGATCATGCATCTTTGAACCATTACTTTAAAACTTCTCACTATCCTCTCCAAGGAGACAGTTTTTCGAGGCAGGAGCCTGCTGTGTCCCCCTTTGCCTGGCAAAGTAAGAAAGCTATCCTTTTCTACTTCACCCAAAACTCTGTCTCTGAGATTTGATTTAGCGCCGGTGTACAGAGAAGCTGAGCTTTTGGCATCAACAGGGTAAATGAAGTAAATAAGACAAATTGTTTTAGATCTAAGAAGTGGTGTAAAGGAAGTAAAACAGGGAGATGTGCTATTATGGGTTGCCTGTTGTAGCCCATATGATCAAGTAAAACTCCTCACAGGAGCAGCTGAGTTGTACATGTAAAGAAATGAGTCATGCCAAGGTTAGCAGGGAGAGCAAGTGAGGACAGGGAGGCAGCCAAGGTGGAGGCCCTGAGGTGGTGATGGCCTTGGCATATTCAAGCAGGAAGGAGGCCTGCTGGCTGGGATGGTGTGGGTGAGGGATGTAGTAGGAGATGAGCAGAGAGGAATAGGGGCCAACATTACGCAGGGCCTGAGAGCCAAGGTAAGGAGTTTCGACTTTTTTCTAGGCATAAATGAGAAGGCACTGAGGGTAATGAGCAGGAAACTGGCATGAATCCTGCTTTAAAGCAAACACCCAGACAGCTATGTGGAGACTAAAGTATAGCACACAGGGTGGGATCTCGGAGACCAGTCTGGAGGTCCAGGCAAGAAATGAGGGTCTATAGGACCAGGGTGGCAGCACCTGGGGTATCTCCTAGGTGCCAGGCCCTGCCTGGGGCAGAAGCTGGGATATTAAAACAAGAAAGACAGGGTTCCTGTCCTCAGGGAGGAACAGTGTGTGTGTGTGTGTGTGTGTGTGTGGTGTGTATGTGTTGTGTACGTGGTGTGAGGATGCTGGGAACGTGGTTGTTTGTCCTACGATTAGGGACTGCTCCTGACACACTACTAGGCAATGGCCAGGGATGCTGGCACACCCCACCCAACGAAGACAGGCTCTGTTCAAAATGCCTGTAGCACCTCTGTTGAGAAACACGGTACCAAATTATGACCCTACAAATAATTAACATATATATTCTTTTTCCTCCTAATATGGAACCATAAGCATATCCTCAAACCATAAACACGCCTTTCCTTAATAAAGACTCTGGCTCATAAGTCTTTGCCTACATTTCTCCTCCTTCAATCTTAAAAACCATAATTTTTTTCCTGTGTTACTCAGTTCACCTAATAAGCTTACAAAGTAGATAGCTGAGCTGGGTTGGGAGAAGAGTAAAGTGAGGTTCAGAGAGTGAAACACTCTTAAATCATAATCATTCTAACTTCATCAGGCAGGCTCAGAGGGGAGAAGTCATACATGTGTTTTCCTTCCACTTTTCCCAAGCTCCTCTTATAGCAATGGGAAATCAGCATATTTGTCAGTGGCCTGCAATGGGCCAGAGCCCAAGCATGACCTTTGAGTTGAAGCAAGTCCTCTCAGATCCATGGTTGATTAAAACCTTGGAATCCAGAAACAGAAAGACTTCAAGAACCCAGTCTTGATTCAAAAACTCAAAGATTCCCACACTTTCAGTGCAAAGATTTGCACTTAGGGAAACTGAAGCTTCATTTATTTATTTTTATCTTATATTTTTGTAACATCTTTATTGGAGTATAATTGCCTTACCATGGTGTGTTAGTTTCTGCTTTATAACAAAGTGAATCAGCTGTACATACACATACATCCCCATATCCCTTTCCTCTGGCACCTCCCTCCCTCCCACACTCCCTATCCCACCCCTCTAAAGGTACATGGGATCTTCCCATGGGATCTTCCCAACAGGTTATGGGATATTCCAATCAGGGAATGCTAATGTAAAAGACAGTTCATGGTGGCTTAAGGAAAGTAGGATGTGTGCTTTCAGAAAAGAAGGTATGAGGAATGGAAATGTATTTTGTTAGAAGGAAATATGTGATTTTGTCCTACAGCTGGTTATTTCTGAACGGAAAAAAGAAGGGACAAAATACGGCTACAGAAAGTTGCAGAAGATTTGTGGAAACGGAACATTGAGAAAAGAATTTTGTATGTGGTCGGGATTTTCTAAGGTTGGATTAACTTTAATTAGGTAACTGGGTCTTATCAAGAGTAGGCTGATATAAGACTGGATTTGGTTTCTTTCTCTCATAAGAAAACAACATTTTCTGGGAATGCTCCTTTTGATAACAGATTGTGTGAGTTTCTGTGCCTTTAAGTGAGCTGTATTTACTTTTGAAATCTTTTTTTTTTCCACCTTTGGTCAAGGAATAATTGTATCACAGCAGCCTATGATTCTATTTGACTGGGTGTTTTAAAAGTTCTGGAAATGTTTGACAGATTTCCCAAATATCAAATTCTAATTGGAATTCTTTTGACTTCAGTTAATTTTGGGATGCTTCATGGGGCCCCTGGAGCCTCCAAACAGAGTTCCTAAACTAACTGTGTTCACTTGGTATGTTAAATTACATGGGAAACATTGTCGAAACTCATTGTTGCCTGTGTCAGATGGAATCATCAGGCTCTCCCCAGTTTTCTCATAGCTGCCAAACAGATAGGGGAAAAGGTTTGGCGTTGTTCTGCTGTCTAGTCTGTCCCCTTATTCTATGTCCAAAAAAAAATCCCCTGTGGGAATACTCCCAATGTAGGCCCATAGGTCCTGACCTCCGTAGCATTTCCCATTGCACCCAACTCCAATTCCTCCAGGACTTCCTGTTTTGCACCTCTAGGACCCCTTTCACTCAAGGTCTTGGCAGCCCATACCATTTGTTACAGACTACCTATTGGACGGCCACTTCCAAGCAGCCCACATCCTAGGCTTTAGAGATGCTCAAACTTGAGGAATACCCCCAACATAGGAAAATATTATAGGACAAAAGCCTCCTGGTAGACGTCTCTGGGACACTGTACTTCATTTCTAGGAGCGCTTTTTCACAGTTCCACGTTATTCAACATGGGATGATCCTCGTCTAATCCAGAAGAAACACTTCTGGATTGTATCCTTAAAAATTGGAAATTTTCAAAAGAGACGGCTGAAAAGGGAAAAACTTAAACTCTATTGTAACATTGCCTGGCCATTGTATAAGTTGGGGAATGGGGAAAAATGGCCTGAAAATGGGTCTCTGTAATATTACCTTGCAATTGGATCTCTACTGTTGCACGACAGGGAAATGGGCTGAAGTTCCCTATGTTCAAGCCTTCATGGTCCTGGGAATTCCCTGGCGGTCCAGGGGTTAGGACTCTGAGCTGTCACTGCTGAGGGCCTGCCTTCGATCCCGGGTCAGGGAACTAAAATCCCACAGATCATGTGGGGCTGCCCAGAAAAAAAAAAAAAAAACCTTTCACATGGCAAAAAAATACCACAAGTAACATCAAAAGACAAATGATTGGAAGACAAGTATATCACCATATAAATCAATCTCTTTCACAGTTGAAGGGTTAATATCACCACTTTATAAGAACTTTTAAAAACCAAGAAGAAAATACCAGATGTCCTATAGAAAAATGGACACAAGACATGATCAGACAGTTTACCAAAAGAGGTATAAAGAAATGAGAAGATGTTCAACTTCACTCATGATAAGAGAAATGCAAATTATAACTACGCTGAGATACCATTTCTCACTCATCAGCTTGACAAAAATTCAAAAGCTTGACAGTGCTCTGTATTAGTGACACTGTTAGGAAATAGACATTTTAATATATTGTTGGTGGGAATGCAGAATGGTAGAAGCCTTTTAGAGGAGAACTGGCCAATATTTAAACTGTATACACACACATACCTATTGACACAGCAAGCACACTTCTAAGCATCTAAAGAGTCACTTGCAGTTTTATGAATATACACAGGCACACGGTTCTTTTTCACAGCATTATTTACAGTTGCAAAATATTGAAAATGGCTTGAATGTTTAAGTATAGGAGGCTCTATCAACTGCAGCATATACACAATGGAGTAAAACGCATGTGAGAAAAAGTCTGAGAAAGAAGATATTAATGAAATATTATGGAGGAAATGTTATTAAGTGAAAAGAGCAAAGGGAAAAAAGCATATATAGTTTGTTACCTCTTGTGTCAGAAAGAAGGAAAAATAATGAACATAGTATTTGACTATATATCCTCAGTCTTGGGCAGTTTATCTTTATATGTTTGTTAGAATTACAAAGAACTCTTCAACTCTTCAGTAGGTTTGGTTCTTATAGCAGTACGGTGAAGCAGTTTTGAAACTACTTTGGGTGCATTATAGGATTCAGCAAATGAGTACATGTTGTTGGGAGCCTGGGTTCTCACTGTGGAAGAGAAGTCATACAAATATGGAATGGGACAAAGCAGGGAAGAATCCCACGAGGATGAGCGGGAGTTGGAAGTACTGGTGTGAACTTAAGATTTGGTAAGATCTGTATACGTGTGTCTGTACATGCTTATGTGCCCATGCATATTTGTATGCATATATATTTGTATATGTGTGTATACACCCATGTATTTTCTATGTCTGTCCACTGAAAAGTCCAAGAAGAATGCTCCAGTAGCAGTGAGCACATCTAGCATCCAGATCTTAGTCTCTTTCCAGATCACATCTTTGCTTTGCTTTTTCCCCCTGCCCTATCCTGTCTTCCCCACTCCCCTGTTGATGAGAGCATTCTCTCAATCATTGCCCCATGTGTCCCCGTTGAAGTTTTGCTTCTGGTGAGCCTGACCCAATGCAGTTGGTACTGGCAGTAGTCCTAAGAAGCAGATGAGATTGTAGAGATGAATCACCTTTTAGCTAGAGGCAAGGATGACCCCACGTGTAGTGTTAGATGGAGTATTCCTAATCCCTGGTATGCTTCAGCAGTGACTGCTGATAAGGAAGTGGAGGCACTGGACAGTGCAACCTCTAGCATTGTACAAGTCCTGAAAAAATAGTAACCAAGAACAATGGCATTAGCGCCACTGCTGCTGTAGAGGAGATGATGAACCCCAATCTCCCTTACAGGAGAATTCACAGTGTGTGGTCTCTGTAGGGGCATGGGGTAAACTTTTCTCCCTCACAAGGCTCTCAGCATCCTCACATCAAGCCAGATGTGACCTGAGTTAAACTCATGTTGCAGATCCCAGCTCTATTTCTGGTGCATCCCACATGGAACAGTCATCAACTGTTTTTTTCGTAACATTTTTAAGCCTGTTAAGATTTTGCATTTATCAGCTGGCCTCTATGATTTATCCCCTCTTCCCTTAACTGAATTGCCTTGAGGTAATGATGAACAGTCCCACGTGTTCGCTTAAGAATGGCTGGGCATTCTCTTCTTATACCTTGTAAATACGGGTAGTAGCCACTCTGTTATATTTTTAGTTTGGGGAAGAGAAGTGCTATAGGGTAGGTTTGGAGATCATGGAATTTGCAGCCAAATAACCAGAGTTCAAATCACAGTTTATATGTGTGACCTTAGGGGCAAGGTAGTTAACCTCTCCGGGCCTCCATTTAGAAATCTGTCAATACGGGAAGGATGTTGCAGATAATGGCATCCATCACAGGGCTGTTGTGAGGATTAAATATGTTAATAAATGTAAAGTGCTTACAACAGTGTTTAGCATGTAGGGAGTATCATATAAATGTTAGCTGTTATTATTTCAACTCACAGAAATCCAAATCATAACTCTTTGACTCAATATACATTACAGCCTTCAGTTAGAGAATGTTCCCTTAGCAAAGCTATATTTCATTCTTCTATGTTTTGAGCAGAATGGTTGGCTGAAGTCTGAAATCATCCCTGCCTTTGAGGACTGCATAGAAAGTAGCAAAATATAACACACCCAAGTTAAAATTCTCGATTTTTTTTCTTTTATCATTTCTCCTTACCCTATATTTTGTGTCCCAGGATAAGTACGTACCTGTTTGAGCACACATTTTCATCACCATGTAATAAAGATGTCTAATTTTCTTGCCTGGAATAACTGAATATTCTCTTCTACCCCCATTCAGCCAATTTTAAATATTGAGGTCTGCACCTCGAAATGCCATTTCCAGGTGGGTCATTCTTTACGAAGAATACAGGAAATTATACAGCAGTGGCTTAAATATATTGCAGTTTATCCTTCTCACCTAATAAGAAATCCAGGGCTGGAGAGATAGCTCAATGATGTGATGAAGAACCCAGGTAAGTTTTATCACCCTGCCACAGCATCTTTGGAAAGTGTTATTTTGCTTTCAAGTGTGCATGATTGACCTATAAAGGACAACAGAAGTTGGAAGGAGCCATGCTGGATCAGGAAAACAAGTAAGTTCTCAAAATCTCTCAGGTGGTATTTCATTGGCAAGTATTGTGTCAAACTGTAACTATTTTGTGGCCAGTGTTCAGAACAGAAACAAAGCGGGGGGCGGGGGTGGTGTCACACTCTAAGTAATTAAAGGGAAACACCTGTTCTTCTGTTTCTTTGCATTGTAGCTTAAAGAGAAAGAAGAGACAAGTGCACCCCAATGTTCACAGCAGCCCTATTCACAATAGCTAGGACATAGAAACAACCTAAATGTCCATCAGCAGAGGAATGGATAAAGAAGATATGGTAATATATATACAGTGGAATATTACCCATAAAAAGCAACAAAATTGGGTCATTTGTAGAGATGTGGATGGACCCAGAGACTGTCATACATAGTGAAGTAAGTCAGAAAGAGAAAAACGAATATCGTATATTAACGCATATATTTGGAATCTGAAAAAATTGGTATAGACGATCTTATTTACAAAGCAGAAATACAGGCACAGATGTAGAGAAAAAACGCATGGATACCAAGGGGGAAAGCGGGTGTGGGATGAATTGGGAGACTGGGATTGACATATATACACGCTTGATACTATATATAAAATAGATAACTAATAAGAGCCTACTGTATAGAACAGGGAACTCTACTCAGGGCTCTGTGGTGACCTAAATGGGAAGGAAATCCAGTAAAGGGGGGATATATGTATATGTATAGCTGATTCACTTTGCTGTACAACAGAAACTAACACAACACTGTAAAGCAAATATACTCCGATTAAAAAAAAAAAATAGACTCCACATTCCCAGTGCAGGGGGACTGGGTTTGAACCCTGATCAGGGAACTAGATCCCACATGCGGCAACGAAGATCCCACATGCCACAACTGAGACCTGGAGCAGCCAAATAAATAAATATTTAGAAAAAATAGAACAGAAACAAAAGCGGGGACTGTCATTCTGTTTCTTTGCATTGTAGCTTAAAGAAAAAGACTGCCTGCAGGAAATACTATTTTTAGCTTCACTGTGGGCCAGCATGGAGTCAATGAGAAATCCCTGATACGAATTTTTGAAGTGTCACAGGACATTTTCAATAATGGATAGAACATACAGACCTAAAATCAATAAAGGAACAGTTAACTTTCAACAACATTATAAACCAAATGGACCTAAGAGCCATATATAGAAAATTCGAACCAACAGTTAGATATTATTCTCAACTCTACATGGAACTTTCTCCTAGATCACATATTAGGTCACAAAACAAGTCTTAATAAAATTAGCAAGACTGAATTATAATAAGTATTTTTTCTGTTCACCATGGAATGTAAATAAAAAGCAAGATAAAAAAAGCTGGAAAATTCACAATGTGTGGAAATTAAATAATATAATCTTGAGAAAGATTATTTTGTTTTCAAAAATGAAAACAAAAGAGAAATTAGAAAATATCTTGAAAAAAATTAAAATGAAAACAGTATACCAAAACATATGGGATACATCAAAAGCAGTTCTACAAGGGAAGTTTATAGTCATAAATCCCTAGATTAAGATAAAAGAAAAATCTCAAATAAACAACTTAACAGCATACCTCAAGAAACAAAAAGAACAAAGTAAGCTCAAATTTAGCAGAGGTAAGGAAATAAAGAGCAGAGCAGAAATAAATGAAATACAGACTAGAAAAACAATAGAAAAGATTAATGAAATTAAGAGCCGAGTTTTTTAAAAAGAAAAACAAAAATTGACAAATCCTTAGCTAGTCTAACAAAGACAGAGAGAGAAGGAGATCCCAATAAAATCAAACAGGTATGAAAGGAAACATAAAATGGTTTCCACAGAGATACAAAGGATTATAAGGGACTGTTATGATTAATTGCATATCCAATTGGATAACCTAGAAGAAATGGATAATTCCTAGAAACACACAACCTGCAAAGATTAAGTAAAAAAGAAATAGAAAACCTAAGAGATCTAAAACTGGTAAGGAGATTGAATCAGTAATCAAAAGAATCTCAGCAGAGAAAAGCCCAAGATCAGATGTCTTCACAGATGAATTATCTCACCATTTGAAGAAGATTAATGCCAATCTTTCTGAAACTCTTGCTTACTCCATTTGGGATACTCTAACAAAATACCACTGACTGAGTAGCTTATAAATAATAGCTCACCATTCTGGAGGCTGGAAGTCTGACATTATGGCATCATCACACTTGGATGAGACTATTCTTTCTGACCCATAGTTGGTACCTTCTCTCTGTGTTCTCACATCATGAAAGGGACTAGAGGTATCTTTGGAGCCTTTTATTAAAAAAAAAAATAAGGGCACTAATCCCATTTATGAGTGCTCTGCCCTCATGACCTAAGCAACTCCCAAAGGCCCCACCTACTCTTACTATCACATCAGGCATTAGGTTTTTAACATATGAAATTTGGAAGGACATATTCAAACCATAGCAAGCTCTTGCTAAATACTGAAAAATGGTGAACTCTTCCAAACTAATTTTACAAGTCCAGCATTACCCTGATATCAAAACCAGATAAAGACACTACAAGAAAAGATAAAATATCCCTGATGCACACAGATGTTACAAACCTCATCAAGATACTAGCAAACCAAATTAAACAGCACATTAAATGGATTATACACATGACCAAGTGGATTATACATATGACGCTGGGATTCAAGGATGGTTCAACATCCATAAATCAATCAATGTCATGATACATGACATTACCAGAACGAAAAAAACAAAACAAACCCCCACCATGATCATCTCAACAGATGCAGAAAAAGGATTTGGAAAAAACTCAACATTCTTTCAGATAAAAATCCTCCATAAACTAGGAATAGAAGGAAATGAACATAAAGAAGGCCAAATATGAAAAGGACACAGCTAATATCAAACTCAACAGTGAAAAAGTGACAGCTTTTCCTTTATGACCATGAAGGCAAGGATGTCCAATCTTGCCACTTTTATTCAGCATAGTTCTGGAAATCCTAGACAGATAAATTAAGTAAGGAGAAGAAATAAAAGACATTCACATCAGAAAGGAAGAAGTAACATTATCTTTTAAATGACACAATTTTTTTGGTAGCAAGTCTTACCAACTCCACAGAAAATGAATTCACTAAAGTAGAAATATATAAAAATCAACATACAGAAGTCAATTCCATTTCTACTCACTAACAATGAAAAATTTGAAAAGTAAATTAAGAAAAGAATCACATTATCAACTTCAATGCAAAGAATAAAATACTTAGAAATAAACATAACCAGAGGTGAAACACCTGTACACTCAAAAGTATAAAAAAATGATGAGGAAAATTAAAGAAGACACTGATAATACAGAAAGACCTCCCATGTTCATGATTACTATTTTCAGAATGTACATACTACCATAGTGGTCCACAGATTCAATGACGTCCCTATTAAAATCCCAATGGTGTTCAATACAGAAATAGAGAAAGCAATCCAAAAATTCATAGGGCACCACAAAAGACCCCAAATAGCCAGAACAATCTTTTGAAGAATAAACCTTAAGGGATCACACTTCCTGCTTTCAAAACATATTACCGGGCTTCCCTGGTGGAACAGTGGTTGAGAGTCCACCTGCCGATGCAGGGGACACGGTTTCATGCCCCAGTCCAGGAAGATCCCACATGCCGCGGAGCGGCTGGGCCCGAGAGCCATGGCTGCTGAGTCTGCGTGTCTGGAGCCTGTGCTCCGCAACAGGAGAGGCCACAACAGTGAGAGGCCCGCGTACCGCAAAAAAAAAAACACAAAAAACAAAAAAACATATTACCAAGCTACAGTAATTAAAACAGAATAGTACTGGGTTAAATACAAACATATCGACCAATGGAACAAACTAGAGAGCCCAGAAAGAGACCCATGTATATACAATAAACAAAATATCACCACTGAATACTCTCAATCAAATACTTATGAAAAGTCCTAAATACACTTTTGTCAAATGTTTGAATCTTAAATGTTAGTAGCATGGAACATAAAAATATATCCAATAAACCAACACCATTTTATATTAATTTAAAATAAAGTCACAAAAAATGGTATGGGCTTCTCATATCATAAAGCTTCCTTCCAACCTGTAACAACCATTACATCTTCCCAAATGCAAGCTGGATTTCAACAAACAGGAGCAATACCACCACCAACAACAACACCAGCAACAAACAGCTATAACAGAAAATCCTGATGGGAAGGGAGAATCTGATTTCCAGAATTTCTACTTTATATTATTTAACATATAAATTTTCAACAAAGAGTTATGAGGTATGAAAACAAACAACAAAGTATGATCCATGAATGAGGAAAAAAATGTGTATATATATATATATATATATATATATATATATACACTGTCCACACAATGTGGACATACACATATACACATTGTCCAGGCATTAAAAAGACTTTAAATCACTCTCTTAAATATTCCCATAGAACTAAATGGAATTTTGGACAAAGAACTAAAAGGAAATCAGGAAAATGGTGTCTCACCAAGTGACGAATACTAACAAAGAGAAAGAAATTACAAAAAGGAATCAAATATATATTCTAGAGTTGAAAAGTGCCACAACTGAAATAAGAAAGTCATTAGGGGGATTCATTAGCAGACTTAAGAAGGCAGAATAAAGAATTGGCACATTTGAAGAAGAACTGATTGAGACTATCCACTCAGGGGTGGAAAGAGGAAAGAGTGAAGAATAACGAGCAGAATGTAAAAGACCTACGAGACATCATCAAGTATGACAACATATCCATAATAGGAATCCTGCATGGAGAGAAAGGGATAGAAAGTCAGGGAAAATATCTGAAGAGATAATTATTCCAAACTCCTCAAATATGATAAAATACATGGAAGTACATATCCAAGAAACTCAGTGAACTCCAACAGGAGATCTACACAAAAACACTATATTAAAATTGCAAAAACGAACAACAAAGAGAATTTTCAAAGCGTCAAGGGAGAAGGCTGGTGGATTTCATATTCACGTGTTGAAAGAAAAACACTGTTAACCAAGCATTCTATATCTGGTAAAACCATCTTCCAAAAATGAAGGACAGCAGTGATATAGGTAAGATGGCAGAATAGGAAACTCCAGGTCTGTAACCCCATGAAAACACTGACCTAAACAATAGAATACAAATAGCTTTGTGGGAGCTCTAGAAACCAGTCAGTAATCTGAAGCAACAAAGTGAATGCCCAATCAAGAAAGAGTCACTCTTTAAATGATAGCAAATTTCGTGACATTTTTGCTCACTCTTATCCTAACCCATTCCTGATTCAATATGGTGCAGGAGAGTGAAAGCTGCCCAATTACTGGTCCTCCATTGGGAGAAAAGTAAAAGAGTGCAACTTGATTGCAATGTGTGGCATGCCAGGCAATGTCTGAGAGTCTGATTTCTGTCTCACATGACTCACAGCTGAGATAGGAATAGTGGAATATTTTTTATATCAGATTGGTAGCTGTGAAAGCAATGATGGATTCAATGGCCCATGAAAACTTCATGGCAACTGTAGACCTGCACACACCTGGAGGGCAGAGATTACTAACAGAGGAATACAACAGAACATTTAAGGGCCAAGAAGACAGGGGTGAGGCTCTTGGGGAAATGAAATATTTAAAAGGAGCTCTGTGTGTGGCAGAATTAGGGGACTGTGGCTGGGCTTCATACACAGGCCCAGTGAAGTCACATCCTCAGAAAAGATCTGAGAAGACCTTAAGTCATTACACCAGGCTGAGTAGTGAAGGCCTTCCTCTGCAAGTATCCAGTCTACAAGGCTGGGAGAGGTGGCTGTTTTTTTCAATATGCAATTTTTGACAAAAGCTCACAAAACACAGAAAAAAACAGGGAAATGTGGCCCATTCAAAGGAACATAATAAATCTCTAGAAAGTGACACTAAAGAAAGACAGGCTTCAGAGTTGCTGGATGAACTCTTGAAAACAACTGCCTAGGAAATCAGGAAGATGATATATCAACAAAGTGAGAATATCAACAAAGACAGAATTTATTTCAAAAAAGCAAATGTGCAGTTAAAAGTGTAACTAAATTGAAAATTTCGCAAGAGGGGTTCAAAAGCAGACTGAAACAGGCAGAGGAAGGCATCAGCAAACTTGAAGACAAATCATTTGAAATTATTAGTTCTCAGAGCCAAAAGGAAAATCAATGAAGAAATGTGAACCGACCCTAATGGAATTATGGGAATCCAAAAAAGAAGACATTATGGGAATCCAGGAAGAAAAAAGAGTGAGAAAACAGCAGAAACCTCATCTGAAGGAATAATGGACAAAACCTTCCCAAACTATGAAATACTTGGATAAAAAAATACAAGTTAAATGAACTGTAGAGTAAAATCAAATAGACCCACACTAAACCACATTATAATCAAACTGACAAAAGTAAAAAACAAAGAATCTTGAAAGAATCAATAGACAACTGAGTCATCATGTATTAATGATGCCAAATAAAATTTTTAGCAGATTTTTCAGCAGAAACCTTGCAGTCCAGAATGCACTGGGATGATGTATTTTAAGTACTGAAGGAAAAAAAAAAAGCCTTATAAACTAAAAATCCTATATCGGCAAAACTGTACTTCAAAATAAAGGAGAAATTAAGGCATTCCAAGATAAACAAAACTTGGAGGGAATTACTATCATTAGACCTTCCCTACCAGAAATACTAAAGGGAGTCCTTCAAGTTGAAATGATAAAATGCTAGACAAGTAGCTCAAAGCTAGAAGAAAATATATAGCTCTCTGGTTAAGGTAAATAAATGGCGAAATATAAAAAACATGAGTATTGCAACGTGGTTGGTAATCACACTTTTTATATACTATAGGATTAAAAGTAAGAAAATTAAAAATTAACATAATTTCTATGTTAATGGATACACAATATATAAGGATGTATTTTTTAACATCAATAACAGACTGGAGGAGTGGTGCGGTGAAGGAGTAGAATTTTTGTATATTATTGAAGTTAAGTTGTTGACAGTTTAAAACAGATTGTTATGATTTTAGGATATTGTATGTAACCCCTGTGATAACCAAAAAGAAAATATTTACAAAGTATACAGAAAAGGAAGTGAGAAGGGAATCAAAATGTGTCACTCCAAAAACAATAAACACAAAAGAAGGCAATAAGGAAGGGACAAAAATTTAATGAAGCATACAGAAAACAAATGTCACAAATGGCAAAAAAAAGTCCTTCTCTATCAGTAATTAAGTATAATGGATTAAACTCACCAATTAAGATGCATAAGCTGGCAGAATGGATAAAAAACAGAATCCAACTATAAGCTGTCTACGCTGTCTACAAGGGATTCTGTTTAAATTTATGGACATCCACAGGTTGAAAGTGAAGAATGGAAAAATATCCCATGCAAATAGTAAGCAAAAGGGAACAAGGTGCCTATACTAATATCAGACAAACTAGATTTTAAGTCAAACCTTTTACAAGGAACAAAAAAGGAATTTATATAATGAGAAAAGGATCAATTCTCTAAGAAAAAATAAAAATTATAAACATTTGTACCAGAGCTCCTTAACACATGAAGCAAACCTTGACGGAAGGGAGAAACAGGAAGAGTTGGAGACTTTGATAGCCTTCATTCAGAAATGGAAGAGAACAACCACACAGAAGATCAGTAAAGAGACAGAAGACTTAAACAACAGTATAAACCGATGGACCTAACAGACACATATATACACAGCTCTCTACCCAAAGATAGTAAATTACAGATTTTTCTCAAGTGTACGTGAAACATTTCCCGAATAGGCCATATGTGAGGCCACAAAACAATTCTTAATAAAATTTAAAACTACTGAAATCACACAATGAATCTTTTTCCATCACAATGGGATAAAAGTGGAAATCAGTAACAGAAGGGAAACGAAAATTCACAAATATGTGGAAATTAAACAGCACGCTTTTAAACAACCAATGGGTCAAGGAAGAAATTACAAGAGAAACTACAAAATAACTTGAGACCAAAGAAAAAAAATACATAATAGCAAACCTTACGGGATGGAGCACAAACAGTGATGAGAGGGAAATTTATAGCTGTAAAGGCTTACACTGAGAAAGAATAAAGATCTCATATCCACAATCTAACATTTTCCTTAAAGAAGTAGAAAAAACTTAACCCAAGGCCAGCAGATGGGAAAAATAATAAATGTTACAGCATACATAAACAAAACAGAAAAACAGTATAGAAAGTCAATGAAACCAGGAGTCGGTTATTAGAAAAGATCAACACATACCTCAAGATGGACACAGAAGAGACTCCTGAATTTCCCTCCTTCCATGGATGCACTGAATATACAGCTACACACAGATCAATTCCCTCTGAAAGATATCAAGAAACTAACTTTAGTGACTCCTACACATTGGGAAACTGAGAAAATACCCACTCAGAAATGTGTAGGAAAGGATGAAACACACTCTTACTATAAACCCCACCCAAGAACAGCGCCTTATAATCTTTCTGAAAACACCAACTCCTAGCTCCTTCCCAATTAGCGCGGTGTTTGCACCACATTTCTAATGTCCCAAAATTTAAGGCTGCCACCTGAGGGATGGACCCCCAAATCATCTAGCTCTGAGAGCCAAAAGGGCTTCCCTTCACAAGTCCCATGATATTATAGCAAACAAATAAGCAGTTTTTACAAGGTGCTTGAGCACTCCCTCTGGCTATCTCCCCAAACGCAGAGCAGAGGGAACACACACAAATGCTTATCTCCCAATTTCTTCCTGGAGGGTGTTGGACTACATACTTTCCCAGCTACTGTCTGAGGGTCCAGCTTCTAATCAGCTTGCATTTCAGCTGACTGGAATCCTGCCCAGAGCCCAAAAGAGCCAGTGGGTACTTACTCTGCCCTCTCCCCCAGCTTCCTTCAACAATAAAGCCAAATCTCCTGCATGAACCTGGAGGGAGCTTGTCTACACATTTAGAACCCTGACTTTTAAAACTGCCACCTGAGGGATGGACCCCCAAATAACCTACCTCTGAAAGTCAACTGGGCTTGCGTTCCTGAGCACCACAGTACTATAGCAAACAAAGAAGCAGTTTTTAAATGGATGCATAAGGATTCCCCGTAGCTATACACCCAGACCCAGCATGGAGGGAGATGACAAAAACATGCCCATCTCCCAGCAAAAATGTTTCTCCCTGGAAGGAAGTCGTATATTTTCGTAGCTGCTGCCTGTGGTTATGGCTTCCAGTTAGTCTGCATGTGGAAGCTCACGGGGATCCATTTGGGAGCCTGGTAAAGCTGGTGGGCATGTCCCCTGCTATCTCCACCAGCTCCAAATAAGACCAAATTTTTATCTTCTCTCCTGGAAGGAGCTTGTTCACACATCTAGCACGCCAGTTTTCAACTGCCACCTAAGGGACTAGCCCCCAATTCACCTAGCTCTGGGAGCTGAAAGGGCTCAGCC
This sequence comes from Lagenorhynchus albirostris, assembly GCF_949774975.1. Lineage (NCBI taxonomy): Eukaryota > Metazoa > Chordata > Mammalia > Artiodactyla > Delphinidae > Lagenorhynchus > Lagenorhynchus albirostris. The sequence continues at coordinate 99,985,655 of NC_083101.1, read as the reverse complement.
TTCATGAGTCCCTGGGACCACTAAAAACAAAGGCTGTTTTACTTGGACACAGAAGCATTCAGAGCAATTATTTCCCTTGGCTCAGCACAGAGTGAGGAAGAAGAAACTCTTCCAGCTCTGCATTCTTCTTCATAGAGGCAAGACTACATATGTCATGTTCTGACTTTTCCAGCTCCTGCCTGATAATTGGGCTTCCAATTAACCTGCATCAGGGAGTTAAAGCAGCAGGCAAGTGGCAGTTGTCCAGAAGCCTAAACAGGCATATGAGCATTAACCACATGGTTGAGGACACTGATGGGTCTTGGAACACCCTCAACTGCTGCAAGTCACTAAGAACAAAGACAATGATTTCAACAACCAGGCCAGGCTGATTAAGGCCAATCTGTCAAAACTGGGAAAAGGGGCTGTTTTATACAAAAAGCAACACAGAGAGTCAAGGAAAGTAAAGAAACGGGGATGTTTCAAACAAATAAAGAGATCTCTAGGAGCTGATCTTAATGAAGTGGATATAAGTAATTACCCAACAGAGTTCAAAATAATGGTAATAAAGATGCTTACTGACCTCAAGAGAATAAAGCATGAGCAAAGTGTTTCAACAAAAAGATGGAAAATACTAAGAAGTACCAAACAGACATCATAGATTTCAAGAATAAATGAACTGAAAAATTCAATACAGGGCTTCACAAGCAAACTAGACCAAATGGAAGAAAGAATCAGACAAGGCAGTGGAAGTCATCCAATCAAAAGAGCAAAAAGAAAGAAGAATAGAAAAAAGTGAAGATCACATAAGGGACACCAGTAAGTGGATCAATATATGTGTTACAGGTCTTCAAGAAAGAGAAGGAAAGAAAGGGCAGAGAGCATATTCAAAGAAATAATGGCTAAAAAGTTCCCTAATGTGGGGAAAGAAAGAGATATCCAGATCAAGGAAGCCCAAAAATCTCCAAAGAAGATTAATCCAAAGAGATCTACAAATAGACACACTATAATGAAATTATCAGAAATTAAAGACAGAATCGTAAAAGCAAGAATAGCCACTTGTTTATACATGGGAATCCCCATAAGATTAACAGATTTTTCAGCAAAACTATTGCAGCCCATAAAGGATAGGAATGATATATTCAATGTGTGCAAAGAAAAAAAAAATGCCAAGAATGCTCTATCCAGCAAACATGTCCTTTAGAATTGGAGAGACAGAGTTTTCATAAACAAAGAAAAGCTGAAGGAGTTTATACAAAAGTTGTTCAAAGGAGTTCTTCAATCTGAAATGAAAGCGTGCTAATTAATTAGGAACATGAAAACACATGAAAGTATAAAACTCATAGGCTAAAAGATAGTTCAGAATACTCTAATATTGTGATGGTGATGGGTAAATCTCTTATAACTTTAGTATAAAGGTAAAAGACAAGAACAACTGTAACTGCAATAATTTTTAACAGATTCACAATATAAAATGATGTGAATTGTGACATCAAAGCATAAAATAAGGAGAGTGCAAAATTGTAGTGCTTTTGTATGTATTTAAAATTAAGTTGTTATCACCTTAAAATAGTCTGTCATAACTCTAAAAGGTTGGATGAAAGGCTCACGATAACAAAGAATCAAAACCTTTAGTAGATACCCAAGAAACAGAAACAAGGATCAAAGCATACCACAACAAAATGATCAATTCACAAAGAAAGACAGCAAGAAAAGAAGGAGTAAAAGAATGACAAAAAAATCCAGGAAACAATTAATATGATGGAATTAGTAAGTCCTTCCCTGTCAATGATTCCTCTATATGCAAATGAATTAAATTCTCCCATTAAAAGACACAGAGTGGTTTTATGAATTTAAAAAGAAGACCCAAGTGTCTGCTGATACCAAGAGTCTCATTTCAGCTTTAATGACACACTTACACTGAAAGTAAAGGGATGGAAAAAGATATTCTATTCAAATGGAAACCAAAAGAGAGCAGTGGTAGCTATACTTACATGAACTTGAAGTCAAATACTGTAACAAGAGAAAAAGAAGGTCATTATATAAAGATAAGGAGTAAATTTACTTATAAGAGGACATACAATTATACATTTTTATCCCTGAACTATCAGAGCACCCTAAATATATACAGCAAATAGTAACTAACCTGAAGGAGGAAATGGGCAGCAAATCAGTATTTTGGGACTTCAATACCCCATTTTCATCAATGGATAGGTCATCATCCAAAAAGAAAATCAGTAAGGAGACATTGGACTTAAACTACACATAATACCAGATGGACCTAACAGACATATGCAGAACAGAAGAATACACATTCTTCCCAAGCATACATGGAATACTCTCCATGACAGATCATCTGTTAGGTCATAATATAACTGAAATCACTGTATCGTTTCTGACTACAACGGTATGACACTAAAATACATTATAGGAGAAAAACCAGAAATATCACAAACATGTGGAAGTTAAACAACAGGTTCCTGAACAAAAGGGTTGAAGAAGAAATAAAAGGGCAATTGACAAGGTATTTTGAGACAAATGAAAATGAAACACAATGTACTAAAACTTATGAGCTGCAGCAAAAACAGTTCTAAGAGGGAAGTTTATAATGATAAAAGTCTACATTAAGAAAAAAGAAAGGTCTAAAGTAAACAACTAAGAAAACTCAAGGAACTAAACAACATACTAAGCCTAATGTTATCAGAAGGAAATAAAAATTAGGGCAGATATAAATGAAACAGGGACTAGAAATACAAGAGACAACCACTGAAACTAAGAGCTGGTTTTTTTAAAGGTTAGAAAAAAAAAGATGTGCAAGCCTTTAGCTAGACTAACTAGGCAAAAAGGAGAAGACTCAATATTGTCAGAAGTGAAAGGGGATATATTACCACACGTAACAACAAAGGTAAAGGATCAGAAGAAATTACTATGAGCAATTTTATGCCAACAAGTTAGATAACCTAGAAGAAATGGGTAAATTCCTAGAAATGTACAACCTAACAAGAATGAATAATAAGGAAATAGAAAATATGAACAAATTACAAGTAAGGAGATTGAATCAGTAAATAATAAACCTCTCAACCAAAAACAGTTCCAAGACCAGATGGCTTCACTGGTAAATTCTACCAACACTTTAAAGAAATTAACCATTCTATCTCAAACTCTTCCAAAGAACTGAAGAGGAGGGAAAACTTCCAAACTCATTTTACAAGGCCAATATTACCCTGTTACCAAAGCCAGGCATGCAAACTACAAGAAAATAAAATTAATGCTCAACATGATTGATGCACAGATGAGCACAGATGCCAAAATCTTCAACAAAATATTACCAAACAAACTTCAACAGCACATTACAAGAATCATACACCATGACCAAGCAGGTTTATTCCTGGGATGCAAATATGGTTCATCACATGTAAATGAATAAATGTGATATAGCACATTAATAAAATGAGGGATAAAATCATATGATCATCTCAATGGATGCAGAAAAAGCTTTTGACAAAAGTGAACATAATTTCATGATAAAAACTCAGCAAACTGAATGGATACAAAATCAAGACCCATATATATGCTGTCTACAAGAGACCCACTTCAGACCTAGGGACACATACAGACTGAAAGTGAGGGGATGGAAAAAGATATTCCTTGCAAATGGAAATCAAAAGAAAGTAGCTATAATCATACCAGATAAAATAGACTTTAAAATACAGAGTGTTACAAGGACAAGGAAGGACACTACATAATGATCAAGGGATCAATCCAAGAAGAAAATATAACAATTGTAATATATATGCACCCAACATAGGAGCACCTCAATACATAAGGCAACTGCTAACAGCTCTAAAAGAGGAAATCGACCGTAACACAATAATAGTGGGGGACTTTAACACCTCACTTACACCAATGGACAGATAACCCAAACAGAAAATTAAGGAAACACAAGCTTTAAATGACACTATAGACCAGATAGACTTAATTGATATTTATATGGCATGCCATCAAAAACCGCAGATTCAACTTTCTTTTCAAGTATGCATGGAACATTCCCCAGGATAGACCACATCTTGGGTCTCAAATCAAGCCTCAGTAAATTCAAGAAAATTGAAATCATATCAAGCATCTTTCCTGACCACAACGCTATAAGAAAGGGAAAAAACCGTAAAAAGCACAAACACACGGAAGCTAAACAATACATTACCAAATAACCAAGAGATAACTGAAGAAATCAAAGAGGAAATCAAAAAATACCTAGAGACAAATGACAATGAAAACACGACAATCCAAAACCTATGGAATGCAGCAAAAGCAGTTCTAAGAGGGAAGTTTATAGCTATACAAGCCTACCTCAAGAAACAAGAAAAATCTGAAATAAACAATCCAACGTTAACCCTAAAGAAACTAGAGAAAGAAGAGCAAACAAAACCCAAAGTTAGCAGGAAGAAAGAAATCATAAAGAGCAGAGCAGAAATAAATGAAATAGAAACAAAGAAAACAATAACAAAGATCAATAAAACTGAAAGCAGGCTCTTTAAGAAGATACACAAAATTAATGAACCATTAGCCAGACTCATCAAGAAAAAGAGGGAGAGGACTAAAATCAATAAAATGAGAAATGAAAAGAGAAGTTACAACAGATACCGCAGAAATACAGAGGATTATAAGAGATTACTACAAACAACTATATGCCAATAAAATAGACAACCTGGATGAAACGGACAACTTGTTAGAAAGGTATAACCTTCCAAGAGTGAACAAGGAAGAAATAGAAAATATGAAGAGACCAATCACAAGTAATGAAATAGAAACAGTGATTAAAAATTTTGCAGCAAACAGAAGTCCAGGACCAGGTGGTTTCACAGGTGAATTCTATGAAACATTTAGACAAGAGCTAACAGCCATCCTTCTCAAATTCTTCCTAAAAATTGCAGAGGAAGGAAAACTCCCAAACTCATTCTATGAGGCCACCATCACCCTGATACCAAAACCAGACAAAGATACCACAAAAAAAGAAAATTACAGGCCAATATCACTGATGAACATAGATGCAAAAGTCCTCAACAAAACACTAGCAAACAGAATCCAACAGCATTAAAAGGATCATACACCATGATCAAGTGGGATTTATCCCAGGGATGCAAGAATTCTTCAATATATGCAAATCAATCAATGTGATACACCATATTAACAAATTGAAGAGTAAAAACCATATGATCATCTCAATAGATGCAGAAAAAGCTTTTGACAAAATTCAACACCCATTTATGATAAAAACTCTCCAGAAAGTGGGTATAGAAGGAACCTACCTCAACATAATAAAGGCCATATAAGACAAACCCACAGCAAACATCCTTCTCAATCGTGAAAAACTGAAAGCATTTCTCTAAGATCAGGAATGAGACAAGGATGTCCACACTCACCACTGTTATTCAACATAGTTCTGGAAGACCTAGCCACGGCAATCAGAGAAGAAAAGAAATAAAAGGAATACAAATTGGAAAAGAAGAAGTAAAACTGTCACTGTTTGCAGATCTCTATACATACAGATTCCTAAAAATACCACCAGAAAACTACTAGATCTAATCAATGAAGTTGGTAAAGTTGCATGATACAAAATTAATGCACAGAAATCTCTTTCATTCCTATACACTAATGATGAAAAATCTGAAAGAGAAAATATGGAAACACTCCCATTTACCATTGCAAGAAAAAGAATAAAATACCTAGGAATAAACCTACCTATGGAAACAAAAGACCTGTATGCAGAAAACTATAAGACACTGAAGAAAGAAATTAAAGATGATACCAAAAGATGGAGAGATATACCATGTTCTTGGATTGGAAGAATCAATATTGTGAAAATGACTATACTACCCAAAGCAATCTACAGATTCAATGCAATCCCTATCAAATTACCAATGGCACTTTTTACGGAACTAGAACAAACCATCTTCAAATTTGTATGGAGTCACAAAAGACCCCAAATAGCCAAAGCACTCTTGAGGGAAAAAAACGGAACTGGAGGAATAAGAGTCCCTGACCTCACACTATACTACAAAGCTACAGTAATCAAGACAATATGGTACTGGCACAAAAACAGAAACATAGATCAATGGAACAAGATAGAAAGCCCAGAGATAAACCCATGCAACTATGGTCAACTAATCTATGACAAAGGAGGCAAAGATATACAATGGAGAAAACACAGTCTCTTCAATAAGTTGTGCTGGGAACACTGGACAGCTACATGTAAAAGAATGAAATTAGAACACTCCCTAACACCATACACAAAAAGAAACTCCAAATGGTTTCGAGACCTAAAGGTAAGACCAGACACTATAAAACTATTAGAAGAAAAGACAGGAAGAACACTCTTTGACATAAATCACAGCAAGATCTTTTTTGATCCACCTCCTAGAATAATGGAAATAAAAACAAAAATAAGCAAATGGGACCTAATGAAACTTCAAAGCTTTTGCACAGCAAAGGAAACCATAAACAAGACAAAAAGACAACCCTCGGAATGGGAGAAAATATTTGCAAATGAATCAATGGACAAAGGATTAGTCTCCAAAATATATAAACAGCTCATGCAGCTCAATATTAAAAAAACAACCCAATCCAAAAATGGGCAGATGACCTAAATAGACATTTCTCCAAACAAGACATACAGATGGGCAAGAAGCACATGAGAAGCTGCACAACATCACTAATTATTAGAGAAATGCAAATCAAAACTACAATGAGGTATCACCTCACACCACTTAGAATGGGCATCATCAGCAAATCTACAAACAAATACTGGAGAGGGTGTGGAGAAAAGGGAAGCTTCTTGCACAGTTGGTGGGAATGTAAATTGATACAGCCACTATGGAGAACAGTATGGAAGTTCCTTACAAAACTAAAAATAGAATTACCATATGACCCAGCAATCCCACTACTGGGCATATACCCAGAGAAAACCATAAGTCAAAAAGACCCATGCAGCCCAATGTTTGTTGCAGCAGTTTACATTAGCCAGGTCATGGAAACAACCTAAATGCCCATCTACAGACGAATGGATAAAGAACATGTGGTACATATATACAATGGAATAGTACTCAGCCACAAAGAGGAACGATATTGGGTCATTTGTTGAGACATGGATGGATCTAGAGACTGTCATACAGGGTAAGTAAGTGAAAAAGAGAAAAATATCGTATATTAACGCATATATGTGGAACCTAGAAAAATGGTACAGATGAACCGGTTTGCAGGGCAGAAATAGAGACACAGATGTAGAGAAGAAACGTATGGACACCAAGGGGGGAAAACCGCGGTGGGCTGGCGATGGTAGGGTGCTGAATTGGGCGATTGGGATTGACATGTATACACTGATGTGTATAAAATTGATGACTAATAAGAACCTGCAGTATAAAAAAACAAACAAACAAACAAAAAAGCAACTAATACTAAACTTTCTTTGGGTTATTTGTATGGAAATATGTTAATATAAATGTTTCAGACATTACATGAAATTTCTAAAAATCTTATATGTTCTGGTATAATGTTACAAGTCATAATTGTAGTTATTACTTTAAAATGTATATCTCAGCAATAACTAAATTTCCTTGTCAATTGCATTATTATGAACTTTCATCAAATCTTTAACCGTGGTCATTTTTAAGTCTTTTGTCATTTACAGACAGTTCTGGGTGTACTCTGATGCTTTTGCAAAAATGTTCCTATAAAAGGGTTTCCTATTCAAGGCATTCATGGAAAAGACTGTGACAAGTACAGGTTTCTGGTAACTGACTATACTTCTGAACTGAATGAATAAGCATTTTCAGAACTCTAATGTAAAACTGATGAATTCATAAAAGATGAAAAAAATTAATTACATGGGACTGAGTGACCTGATGAGGATGATTATAATTTTTGTGACTTTCTGTTTGAATAAAAAAAAATCCCACAAGGACTCAGAGGCAAAAAATATACAAATCAATTTTCACTGCAAAGTAAATGAGCTGTTACAGTGGAGGTTTACTGGACTGAATGTCAATATTATGACATAGTATGAGTGTGTTTTGTGTTTGGTAATTGCAATCATTGTTTATTTTGTTGTGGTCATCCATTTACAATGCTCGGTGTCAGTTTATCTCTTGTAAAAATAAAATAGAGAGTGTGTGTGTGTGTGTGTGTGTGTGTGTGTGTGTGTGAAAAAACAACTCAGCGAATTATGTATAGATGTAATGTACGCTACCATAATAACGGCCATATATGATAAGGCTACAGCTAACATCACACGGAATAATGAGAAGCTGAAACAAGGAACAGCATCCTCTAAGATCAGGAACAAGACAAGGATGCAACTCTCAGCACCCTCATTCACCATATGACTGTAAGTCCTAGCCAGAGCAATTAAGCAAGAAAAATGAATACAAGGCATCCAAATTGTAAAGTTATAAGTAAATTAAGTCTGTTTGCAGATGACATGATATTATATGTGGAAAACCCTAAACACACTGCCAAAAAAAAAAAACCTGTTAGAATAACTGAATTCTGTAAAGTTTCAGCATCAATATACAAAAATCAGCTGCATTTGTATATCAACGAATATCAACTAACAATGAATTATCAGAAGGAAAATTAAGAAAATAATCTCATTTACAATAGTATGAGAAAAAGTAAAATACTTAGGAACAAATTTATCTAATGGGATGAAAGATCTACACACTAAAAACCATAAAACACTGATGTAAGAAATGGAAGAAGACACAAACAAATGGATAGATATGCTGTGTTCATGGATTGGAAGGGTTAATATTGTGAAAATGCCCATACCATCCAAAGTGACCTACAAATTCAATGCAATCTCTATCAAAATTCCAAAGCATTTTTTAAAGAAATGGAAAAAAAAATCCTAAAACTCATATGAAACCACCAAAGACTCCAAAGAGCCAAAGCAATCTTGAGAAAGAAGAACAAAAGTACAGACATCACACTTGCTGATTTCAAACTATAATACAAAGCTATAGTAATCAAAAAAGTACTGTATTGGCATAAAACAGAAACACAGATCAACAAAAACGAATCGAGAGCTCAAAAGTAAACCCATGCATATATAGTCAATTAGTTCTCAGCAAGGAAGTCAAGAATAAACATTGGGAAAAGGAGAGTCCCTCCAATAAGCGGTTTTTGGAGAAACTGCATCGCCACATGGAAAAGTCACATTATGCCAGCTATAAAAATAAAATCAAAATTAATTAAAGACATGAACATAGGACCTGATCCTTAAAATTCTTAGTAGAAAATATAGGGGGTAAGCTCCTTGACACTAATCTCATCCATGTTCTTTTGGATTTGACACCAAAAGCAAAGGCAACAAAAGCAAAAATGTACAAGTGGGACTACATCAAACGAAAAAGGTTCTGAACAGCAAAGGTAACCATTAACAAAATGAAAAAGCAGCCTATGGAGTGTGAGAAAATATCTGCAAATCACGTATCTAAAAAGAAGTTAATATCCAAAGTATACAAGGAGCTCATACAACTCAGTAGCAAAAACACCATATAACACAATTTAAAAATTGGCAAAGGACCTAAAAAGACATTTTCCCAAAGATGACAAACATTTGGGGAACAGGTATATGAAAAGGTGATTCACATCACCAATCATCAGGGAAATGCAAATCAAAACCACGAGATTCACTTCACACCTGTTAGTATGTATATTATGAAAAAGATGAGATAAATGTTGGCAAAGATGTGGAGAAAAGGGAATCTGTGTGCACTGTTGCTGGGAATGTAAATTGGTTCAAACAGTACTGAAAACAGTATGGAGATTCCTCAAGAAAATAAAATTAGAATACCATGTGATCCAGCAATTTCACTTCTGGTCATATAGCAAGAGAAACAATATTTTTTAGGAATTCCCTGGCTGTCCAGTGGTTAGGACTTTGTGCTCTCACCGATGAGGGGAGGGCCCAGGTTCAACCCATGGTTGGGGAGCTAAGATCCCACAAGCCACATGGTACGGGAAAAAAACAAAAACAAAAAAAACTTTGAAACGTTATTCACAGTAATGGTATGGAAAGAACCTGCCTGTCTCTCATAGATGAATGGATAAACAAATTCTGATACACACACACACACATACACACACACACACAAATATACATACATAACATACACAATGGGATATTATTCAGCCTTAAAGTAAATCCTGACACTTGCAAGAACATGAACGAGTCTGGAGAACATTATGCTAAGTGAAATAAGCCTGCTGGAGAAAAGACAAATGTCGCATGGTATCACTTATGTGTGGAATCTAAAAAAAAGTTGGAATCATAGAAACACAGCAGAAATTGTTGCCTGCGGTTGGGCATGGGGGGAAATGGGAACACGCTGGTAAATGGATACAAATTTTCAGTTATAACATGAGGGATAAAATGAAGGAATAAGGTCTGAGGAGCTAATGTATAACATGGTGACTAACTGATGATGCTGTATTCTGTAACTGAAAATTTCTGAGAGAGTAGAATTTGTGTCCTCACACACAAAAAGTAAATATATGACAGGTGATGGGTATGTTAATTAACTTGATTCTGAGAATCCTTTTACAATATATACGTATATCAAAGAATCACATTATACATTTTAGATATATTACAGTCTTGTCAGTTATGCCTCAAAATAGCTGTAAAAAGAGGAAAACGATCAACAAAATTGACAAAACTAGTTAGACTGACTATTAAAAAAAGAGATAAGAACAAAATATGTAAAATCAGAAATGAAGAAAGGGACATTACTACCAATTTTGTAGAGACAAAAAGGCTTACAATAGAGTACTATTAACAGTTGTATACCAACTAATTTGATAACTTAGATGAAATAAACACATTCCTAGAAACACACATCTTAACAAGAAATACAAAATCTGAACAGATCTAGAAGTTAAGATATGGAATCACTTATCAAACATCTCCCAACAACTGAACGCCCAGCACCAGGTATCTTCATGGTGAATTCTACCAACTATTTAAAGAAGAATTAACACCAATCCTTCTCAAGCTCTTCCAAAGAATTTAAGAGGAGAGAATGTATTTTCACTCATTCTATGAGGTTAACATTATATCAATTACAAACCTAAAGACACTACAAGAAAAGTACACTACAGACCAATATCCCTTATGAATACTGATGCAAAAATCCTTTAAAAAATAATAAGAGACAGAACAGCCCATTATAAGGATTATACATCATGACCAAATGGGATTTATTCTTGCAAGGCAAGGTTGGTTCAACATATGAAAATCCATCAATGCAGCATAGCATGTAAACAGACTGAAGGGACTAAACTCCATGTGATCATCTTCATTGATGCAGAAAACACATTTGACAAAATTCAATGCCATTTTATGATTAAAAAACTCAACAAACCAGCAATACAAGTTCATGACTTCAACATAATAAAGGTCAGAGATAGAAAACCAACAGCTATTATATTCAGTGGTGAAATCTTCCTCCCTAAGATCAGGAACAAAGGAAGGATGCCTGTTGTCACCACTTCTATTCAGCAAAGTACTGGAATTCCTAGCAAATAAATAAGGAAAGATAAAAAATAAAAGGCATCTAAATCAGAAAGGAAGAAATAAAATTATATTTGTTCAGAGACAACAAACATGCACCGAAAAAAAACCTGTTAGAATTATTAAATGAATTTAGAAAAGTTGCCAGATACAAAATCAACACTCAAAAATCAGTTGTGTCTGTATACACTAACAATGAAAAGTGTGAAAAGGAAAGCAAAAAAAAAATAGCATTTAAATTATCATGAAATATAGTAAAAGATGAGGAATAACTTAACCAGGGGGACAAAAGACATGTACATTGAGAACTAGAAAACATTGCTGAAGGAAATTAATGAAGACACCAATAAATGTAAAGGCATCTTGTGTTCACAGTTTGGAAGACTTAATGTTGTCTTCCAAAAGAAATAAGAAGAGAATCAAAATGGTAAACTAGGAAAAACATCAATCACAAAAGAATGTAATAATGAAGGATGTGAACAACAAAAAGGATATAAGATATCCAGAAAATAAATAGTGTAGCAGTAGAAGTAAGTCCAAAGGGCTCAATATAGGATCAACACAAAGAAGACTACACCCAATCACGTTATAATCAACTTCTTAAATGTGAAGTACAAAGACAGAATATTGAAAGGAACAAGAGAAAAGTGACTTGGCACATATGAGGGAACTCCCAGAAAACAATTTGTGAATATCTCAGCAGAAACCTTACAGGCCAGGAGAGAGTTGGATGATATATTCAAAGTACTGAAAAAAAAAAAAAAACAACCTGTGAGCAAAAATGACCATACCTAGCAAAATTATGCTTTAAACATAAAGGAGAGATAAAGTCAACAAAATCTAAGTGACTTCATCACTACTAGACCTGCCTTATAAGAAACACTTAAGGGAGAGCACTTTGAAATGAAAACATGTTAACAGAAATGCAAAAGCAAACAAAAGCATAAATTTCAATTTATAACATTTATAAATGTTAAACTCATACACACACACACAAATATAGCATAATGACACTGTAATAGTGCTGTATAAAGTACTTTCTTTAACCCTGATATAAAAGTTAAAATTTGTTAACAATAGAAAAAGAAGGAAACTGAGTATAAGGACACTAAGTTTGGGTGGGAGTAAAAGAACAGATGTTTAGAACTACAAGATTTCTATGTAGCCTTCAGCTAACCACAAAGAAAAGGCCTAGTATAAATAAACAAAAGATAAAGAGAAAAGGATCAAAGTAAATCACTACAAAAAAATAATCAAACAACAATGAAATAAAGCTACAGAGAAAGAGGACAAAACAGCTGCAAAACAGACATAAGACAATTAACAAAATAGCAAGAGTAAGTCCTTACTGATCGATAATTAGTTTAATATAAATGGATTAATCTTCCCAATCAAAAGGCATAGACTGGCTGAATGGATAAAAAAACAACATCCAACCCTATGCTGTCTACAAGAGACTCATTTTAGATGAAAAGACACATATAGGCTCAAAGTGAAGGGATGGAAAAAGACACTCCATGCAAATGGCAACCAAAACAAAGTGAGAGTTCCTATATGCAGACGAAATAGACATTAAGTCAAAAATTGTCTGTATAGACAAAGAAGGTTTCTATATGATAATAAAAGAGTCAACTCAACAGGAGGATATAACAATTATATATGCATCCAGCATCAGAGCACATAAAACTCTAAAGGAAATATCGAAATTAAATGGAGAAATTGATTGCAGGACACGAATAGTAAGGGACTTCAATAACCCAGTTACAATAATGGATAGAACACCCAGACGGAAAATCAATCAACAAACTAACTTGAACAACACTATGGACCATATGGTCCTTACAGACATATACAAAACAGTTCATCCAACAGCAGCACACACACGTTCATTTCAAGAACACACACAACATTCTCCAGAATAGATAATATGTTAGGCCACAATCAAGTCTTAACAAATTTTAGAAGTCTGAAATAATTTCAAGCATCTTATCTGATCACAATGGTATGAAACTAGAAATCCTATAATAGTAACAAAACAGTAATATTAGGATATCCCTGGTGGCACAGTGCTTAAGAATCTGCCTGCCAATACAGGGGACATGGGTTCAATCCCTGACAAGCAAAGATCTCACATGATGCAGAGCAACTAAGCCCGTGCACCACAACTACTGAGGCTGTGCTCTAGGGCCCACGTGCCGCAACTACTGAACCCAAGTGCTGCAACTAATGAAGCCTGCGCACCTAAAGTCTGTGCTCCGCAACAAGAAAAGCCACTGCAATCAGAAGCCCGTGCACCACAACAAAGAGTAGCCCCCGCTCACTGCAACTAGAGAAAGCCCGCATGCAGCAACGAAGACCCAACGTAGCAAAAAAATTAAATAAAAAAATATTTTTAATAAAGAAAAGAAAACAAGAAAATCTACCAATATGTGGAAACTAAACAATATATTCTTTTCCCCCATTCCACTTTTATTGAGATATAACTGCCACAGAGCCCTGCATAAGTTTTAAGTGTACAGCATAAAGATTTGACTTATGTACATCAAGAAATGATTACCACAGTAAGTTTAGTGAACATCATCTCATATGGCCACAAAATAAAAGGAAAAGAAAAAATTGTTTTCCTTGTGATGAGAACTCTTAGGATGTACTCTCTTAACCTTCATATATAACACACACCTATGTTAATTATATTTATCATGTTGAATGATACAGTCTTGAGCAACCATTGGGTCAAAGAGAAAATCAAAGGGGAATTTAAAAAGAATCTTGACACAAACTAAAATGAAACACAACACACCAAGATTTATGGGATGCAGCAAAAGCAGTACTACAGGAGAAGTTTAGAGTGATAAATGCATACATTAAAGAAGTAAAACCACAAGTAAACAATCTCACTTTATGCTTTAAGGAACTAGAAAAAGAAGAAAAAAGTAATCTCAAATTTAGCAGAAGAAAGGAAATAGGAAAGATTAGAGCAGAAATAAATCAAATAGAGAATAGGAAAACAATAGAAAATAGAAACAAAACTAAGTGGTGTTTTTTGAAAAGATAAATTTGAAAGACTCCTGGCTACACAAATTAAGAAAAAAATACAAAAGACAACTCAATAATATCAGAAATGAAAGAGGAGACAATACAAGTGATGCCTCAGAAATAAAGGAATCATAAGGGTCCATTATCAATTATGCCAACAAATGGGATAATCTAGAAGAAATGGATAAATTCCTACAAACATACAACCTACCAACACTGAATCAAGATGACATAGAAAGTCTGAACAGTCCAATAACAAATAAGGAGATTTAATCAATAATATTTTTTAAAAAAATAGAAAATCCAGGACCAGATGGCTTCCCTGGTGAATTTTGCCAAATATTTGAAGAGGAATTAGTACCAATCCTTTTCAAACTCATCCAAAAAATTGGATAGGAGGGAACACTTCCAAACTAATTTTACAAGGCTAGCATTACCCTGATACCAAAGCCAGACACGGACACTACAAGAAAAGAAAATTACAGCCAATATCTTTGATAGACCAAGATGCAAAAATCCTCGACAAAATATTAGCAAACCAATTTCAACAATAAATTAAAATTATCATACCCCATGCTCAAGTCAGATTTATTCCTGGGATGCAAGGATGGTTCAACATACACAAATCAACCAATGTGATACACCACATTAACAAAATGAACGAAAAATCATATGATCATCTCAATAGAGGCAGAAAAGGATTTGACACAATTCAACATCCTTTCATGATAAAAACTCTAAACAAATTAGGTGTAGAAGGAATGTACCTCAACACAATAAAGGCATATGACAAAGAAAAGACCACAGCAAACATCTTACTCAACAGTGAAAAAGTAAAAGCTGTCCCTCTAATATCAGGAAGAACGCAAGAATGTCCACACTTACCACTTCTATTCAACACAGCACTGGAAGACGGAGGAATTAGGCACGAAAAAGAAATAAAATGCATCCAAATCAGAAAGGAAGAAGTAAAATTACCTCTGTTTGCAGATGACATGATCATACATGTAGAAAATCCTAAAGATTCAACAAGAACAGCAGTAAAAACTGTTAGAACTCATAAGTGAGTTTAGTAAAGTTGCAGGATGTAAAATCAGCATATAGAAGTCATTATACAAGAGGAATGACCTACCCAAAAAAGGAAATTAAGAAAACAACCCCATTCTGAATTTCATGACAAAGAATAGAATACTTAGGAATAAATTTAGCCAAAGAGGTGAAAGATCTATACATTGAAAAGTATAAAAAATTGATGAGGATAATTAAAGATGACACTGATAATATGGAAAGACATCCCATGTTCATGAACTGGAGGATTTACTATCATGAAAATATCCATACTACCCAAAGTGATCCACAGATTCAATGCAATCCCTATTAAAATCCCAATGGGGGACTTCCCTGGTGGTGCAGTGGTTAAGAATCCACCTGCCAATGCAGGGGACACGGGTTTGAGCCCTGGTCCGGGAAGATCCCACATGCCGTGAAGCAACTAAGCCCACACGCCATGACTACTGAGCCTGCACTCTAGAGCCTGCGAGCCACGACTCCTGAAGCCCGCGCACCTAGAGACCATGCTCTGCAATGAGAGAAGCCACTGCAATGAGAAGCCCGGGCACCACAACAGAGTAGTCCCCACTCACCTCAACTAGAGGAAGCCCACGCTCAGCAACAAAGACCCAATGCAGCCAAAAATAAACAAAATAAATTTATTTTTAAAAATGGGCAAAGGACTTGAATAGACATTTCTCCAAAGGAGGCATATAAATGCCCAACAGATGTATGAAAAGGTGCTCAACATCACTAACTGTCAGAGAAATGCAAGTCAAACCACAATGAGATATCACCTCACACCTGTTACAATGGCGATTATCAAAAACACAAAAGATAACAAGTGTTGATGAGGATGTGGAGAAAAGGGAACCTTCGTGCATTTCTGTTGGGTATGTAACTTGATACAGCCACTAAGGAAAACAGTATTGAAGTTCCTCAAAAAATTAAAAATACAACTATCTTATGACTCAGCAATCCCACTTCTGGGTATACAGCAAAAGGAAATGAAATCGGTATCGTGAAGAGACATACGCACTTCCATGTTTACTTTTCACAGTAGCCAAGATACTGGATCAACCTAAGTGTCTGTAGATTCATGAACGGATAAATAGAGTGTGGTATATAAACAGGCATATCTCGTTTTATTGTGCTTTGCAGATACAACGTTGTCTATAGATTGAAGGTTTGTGGCAATCCTGCACTGAGTAAGTCTATCGGTACCATTTTCCCAATTAGCATTACTTTAAAATTAAGGTATGTACATGGGTTTTTTAGACATAATGCTATCGCACATTAACACACTATAATATAGTATACACATAACTTTTATATGCACTGGTAAACCAAAAATTTCATGTGGCTTGTTTTGTTGCAATATTTGCTTTATTTTGGTGGTTTGGAACCAAACCTGCAATATCTCCAAGGTATGCCTGTATACAATGGAATATTATTCAGCCTTTAAAATGAAGGAAATGCTGCTATTTGTGACAACATGGATGAACCTGAAAGAGATTATGCTAAGTGAAATAAGCCAGATACAGAAAGACAGCTACAAACACTTCATGATAGTACTTTTATGTGGAATCCAAAATAGTCATAGATGTGGGTGCAGAACAGTGGCTGACAGGAGATGAGCGGATGGGAAAACTGGCAGGTATTGATCATGAGGAACAAAGTTTCAGTTATGCAAGGTGAATAATTTCTGGAAATCTAGTGTACAACAATGTGCATATAGTTAACAATGCTGTATTGTGTACTTGTAATTTGCTAAGAGGGTAGATCTGAAGTGTTGTCTCCATAAAGAAAGAAAAAAGAAAATGGTAATTATATGAGGTGATGGATATGTTAATTGGCTTGATTGTGGCAATTATGTCAAAAATGGATATGTATATCAAAACATCAAGTTGTATATCCTAAATATATAATTCTATTTCTCTATTATACCTCATTAAAGATGGGTAGAAGAAAGAAATGAGGTAATGATACATACTACAATATGGGTGAACCTTGAAAATTATGCTATGTGAAAGAAGCCAGACATAAATGGTCACATACTGTATAATTTACACTTACATGAAATATCCAAATAGATATATCTATAGAGACAGAAAGCACATTGGTGATTGCCCAGGGCTTAGGTAGAAGAAAGCATGGGTAGGGCTTCCCTTTAAAGCGATAAAAATATTTTTGAACCACATAGAAGTAAGGGTTGCACAACATCGTGAAATGTACTAAATGCTATTGAATTGTGCGAGTTAAAACGGTTAATTTTATCTCAGTAAAAAATAAAACTTCTATGTATAATTGATTCACTTTGTTATAAAGCAGAAACTAACACACCATTGTAAAGCAATTATACTCCAATAAAGATGTAAAAAAATAAATAAAATAAATACAACTTCTCCCCAAGTTACTTTTAGTTAATTTACTGTGTCCTGACAAGTTTTAATGTGAATCATATCGTTAAGAAAAAACAGCCTCAATTCACACCAAATAAATATTCAGTTTAGCAAGGTATCTGTTTTCTAATGGTTTTTCTAACGTCCTAACTTTAGCATACCACCCCATCCTATTGTGGTACAGCAAATGGCATGAACCAGAGGTGGAAACCTAAATCAGACCTTAGAACTCTAACTGAATTTTTGAGACAATGCAACTGGGGGGTTTATCTGTTTTTGCTTCAACATGTTTGTACCTACAATTTCTTACCTTGTTCTACCTGACTTTTTAAAATCTTTAATTCATTTATCTTAAAATATGTAAATGGTTTAAAAAAGCAAGTAAATATCTATGTATTGCTAGAAAAGAGATAATTTAATGATAAGCTTTCTTTATTAGTCATATTTTATACTGTTAGAAGAATGAGGCTATCAACTGAATTCTGTCCCCCCAAAATTCATATATTCAAGATCTAACAAAGTGATGGTATTTGGAGATGGGGCCTTTGGCAGGTAATTAGATTAAATGATGTCATGAGGATTAGGCTCTATTAGTGCCCCTATAAGAAGAAACCAGAGAATTTTTTCTGTCTCTCTCCACCATGTGAGGACACAGTGAAAAGACAGTTGTGTGCAAGCCGGGAAGAGAGCCCTCACCAGGCACTGAATTGGCCAGCACCGTGATCTTAGACTTCCAAGCCTCTAGAACTGTGACTTATTAAAGTCACCAAGCCTCTAGTATTATGTTATGGCAGCTTGAGTTATAAGAGTACTAAATGGAAGAGACGTGGAGGAACCCTAAACGCATATTGCTAAATGAAAGATGCCAAACTGAAATGGATACACACTGTATGATTTCAGCTATATGACATCCTGGAAAAGGCAGGGCACTTAAACTATTCTGTATGATACTGTAATGGTCAATGCTTGTCATACATTCGTCAAAACCCATAGGATATACAACAGAGTAAACTGTAATGTAAACTATGGATATTAGTTAATAATAATGTATGAACATTGGCTCATCAATTGTGAAAAATGCCCCACACTAATGCAAGACGTTAATAATAGGGGAAACTTTGGTTTGGGGAATAGATGTGAGGGGGTGTATGGGAACTCTATACTCTGCTCAAATTCTCTTTAAACTTAAAACTACTCTAAATATAGTCTACCAATTTATTTAAACAAAATACATCTAAGTTGCCTCATCATATTGTGAGGTTATTAACCATCTTAGAGCTTTTCTATTTGACCTACTTCTTTAATGTTCATTTCTATCTTCTTTTATCCTTGTAAAAAATATATCAAATGTTTCATATTACTTCACTTCCCAGCCTATTATCTTTTTAGCTATATGTCTTTCACAAACCTTCACTGGAAACTACATTAGATATCCTTGACTTATTACACTCTATGCCCACTACTATTTTCACCACCTCCCTCATAATGCTTGAACCTTGGCTATGACCCATTGTCACCTCTGGACAAATAGTTTCTGCTCTATTTTCTGTCTTCTGTCCTTCTGGGCCACTTCTATCTACCATCATTACCCAAAGAACTGACTTTACAGATTCTATATGCCAGTGTGTAAGACTTGCAGTGTTTTAAGTAGTATCCCAACCTCATGATGATGATTTGGGGTCATTACTAAAGCACTCGGGATCATACATATTATTTTAAGGTAGTTTTACAGGACAACGCACATTGGTATTTTTCTCCTATTAACAGAGTAGGAAATTGTGGGTTGATCTGCAGTTACTTCGATTAAGAAAGCAGGATATGAACACTGCTTCTTTGCTGGGGTACTTGGCACTGCTCTTTCTCGTGCGGGGACATATTTTTGCGCCTTTACAGCCTGGCATCTAGGCGTACTGATCAGACTAATGCTTGGCTTTATTGGACTCGTTGACCAGTCTGATTGATATTCTGGTACATACAGGGTACTTGGTCATGGTTGCTCACCTCTGAACCTCAGCTTCATCACCTGCAAAGTGCAACTAATAGCATATCCGCTTTGTGGGGTTTTTATGGACTTGGCAAGCGTCATAGTGGCTGGCACATGCTAGAGACTCAGGTGATGCAGTAATTACTAAAATTTGCATTTTCAGTGGATCCTTCCCACCTGGACAGGGTGACTCACAGCCTTGGGGGAGGAAGAGCAGGACAAACAGCAATGGCAGCATGGGCCAAGGGAAGGAGGTGAGAACTGACATGCAGGGGGGCCTCTTGCTGGTATCACCAGAGGGCCCATAGTGAGCCAGGATGTGGGGAGAGACTGGCCGCTCAGTAAGACCAGGCCAAGAAAGGCCGTGTGAGGGGGCTTAGCTTTTACCTTGTGGTAGAGGCTATCCAAAGGAGAAAGTGGAAGATGGGTAGGTATACACTTCTCCCTTAGGAATTGTCCTCAAGGTCTGTTTATCTCCTGGCATGGTCCGTTCAATGAGTTGGCCCCTCCAGCACGTTCTAGAGACGACTGGCCATGTCTGACCTTCTGGAGATACAGCCCTGACCTCCGGGCCACCTCACTGAGGAGAGGGCTCATGGGTGAATCAGCCTCACTCTGCATCTGTCCGCCAGTCCTGCACCCTGGACCACTCACTTGCAAGAGGCACATCCAGCTGCCAGAGGAAGTGACATTTCCTGACTCATCTGACTAGGAAAGAGCAGAGTATCGCTGACCATTCCAGGGGAGTAGCTGCCACAGAAGACCAGGATGCGTACGAGCCATAGAAGATCAGAAGGAACAAAGGTCAGTCCACGTGGGAGTTCACATGGGCGCCTCACAGTCCCCAACATGCCCTCGAGTTTCCCTTCCAGCCCAACACACACTCCACCTGCCCACAGTCACCTGTGCCACCATCACACAGCCCCACAGAGCTCCAAACATCCTCAAACACACAAACTCCCTACCTATAAGCAGATGCCTGACTGTGTGCCCAGAACCCTCCTGCTCCAATATACATGCACTACAAACCCCAATAAAATCACAGCCACAGTCTTCAATACAAAAACACACCCCCAACGGCCCCTGATAATCAAACACCTAAATCCTCATATCCCACAAAAATCTACCCAACCCCATATAACCCCTCAATGCAAACACACAAACCCTTCAACAATAGCCAAATACATTCAAACCAAACTCACATACTTCTTCATATAAGACACAACCCCCCAAATCCAAATACAACACATACAGTCCCCCCACAGCTCTCAACATCCACGTATGTACAATGCCTCAGAAGCTCAGACACACACAAAATGCCATCAGAGAGACACAATGTTTCCAACCTTTCCCTAAATACTCCCCGTAGAACACATGACGACCTCACACCCCCAATACAAACATACACCCATCTCCCTCTTGACATACTATAAACAGCCTCTGTCACATCCTGATTATACACACACAGCTAGCAACCCCAATTTACACTGACAACCCCAATCTGCAAATTCCTCCACACCAAAAATACACTCCCTGAACTCTTACCCTACAGGATGAGCATGTGTATAACCCCTGCACTCTGAATACACACAGATCCAACACACAAAGCATTAAGATGCATACCCCTACCTCTTCTCAAACGCCTGCACACATAGCCTCACAACACCCAGAAGCAGCCCACCACCCAGCCACACCATACTACACCAACCGTACACCCACAAAGGCACTCATGCCCCTCGTCTCTCCCCAGATCACACATACACAGTCTCTACACAGCTTTACTATTACCCCAAACCATCCTATACCCTAAACATACATCCAAGAGTTCCCCACACAGCCCTAACCCATGACAGAGGCAGCTCTACCAGGGGCATCATGGCACCCCGAACGGGCAAATGCCACTGAGGTAAGTGACTCCTGTGTTGCTGCATTTCTTGCTGCTGTTGCAAATCATCCCTTGACCCCACCGAGGCTGACTGGGACACCCTAAACAGGAAGTGGCAGCATATAAGTCAGGGAAGAGGAAAACTCCATTCCAGGTGTTCCCTGTCACTACCCATTGCACCGAAACATCGGATGACCAGCATGAACAAGAAACAGAGACGTGTAACTATACGATGATCGAAATGCAAATGTTGCTAGAAAAAATTAGTCCAAGGGAAGGGGGAGAAGGGTGTTCCCCCTAATTATAAAGCCATGCTGTTACAATTCAAAGAAACATCAGATACAGTACAACAAGCATGGGACTGCATCCATGTTGTAGCTAGATATGAAAAAGATAATTTTTCTGAAGCCCCAAACCTCGCTGGCCAGTAAAGGCACATGGGCCCCGCTGCCCCATTGGCCAGGAACCCAAGAGAGGACCCTTAAGGGATATAGGGACTTCTGGGACCCTTACTGGTCTCCACCAAGGGGTGTTGCCATCACACAGCTCCATCCTTCATGAGATGACTAACAGATCTCCCTGTATTGGCAGCTCTGGAGATCGGGGGTCCCTGATGAGGTAACCTTGGGAAAGCCCAAGCACAAGTTAGAAATTTTTGCTCAGGCGCTACAGACTCTTCAGGAGACCGGAGTGATGGGCAGCTGTCACCTCTCCGAATCCTGTACCCTGACCTCTGCCAAGGCCTCTGCCTTAGGGACCTGGCAGATCCCTGGAGCGTGGCCCTCCTCTGGGACACTTGCCCATATACTTCTCTAATTATCCTTGGGACACACATAAACAACTTTTCTTATGGCTCTCATTGACAACTGGAGCTCAAATTACAGTGCTTCCTGGGAACCCTTCCAATTATAAGCAAGGGTCACACTTTAGATTACAAGGCATAATAGTCAGGGGAGTAGAAAGCATTCAACTTCCATTGAATGTTACTATTGAAACAATCTTTATTAAAAACCTTTTAGTGCTGGTAGCCCCTTTGGCCCTACCCTTTCCCGTTACAGCTATGGATGCCTTGATGTACTCAACGACATTTGGAACAAACCCAAATTCCTGGCCTTCCTGGTGGAAGCTGAATATTGGGAGCCCATAAGACTGCCACCTAAGACAGTAAATATCCCCCAATAACATGTATGACAGGGGGCTGTGGGATTGCAGCCCATAATTCAGAATTTATGAAAAGAAGAAGTCATTAAACACACCATTTCTCCTTTTCAATTCCCCCATTTGGCTGCTATTAAAGCCTGCTAGTAATGAGCGGCCCCTTATAATCAACTACTGAAATATAAATGCTGATCCCCACTATTAAGGCTCCCATTTCCAACACTGTCCAGTTCATTAAGGATATCCAAAGGGCTCCAGGGAATTACTTTGCTGTGACAATCTAGCTATGACTTTCTATTCAGTACCAGTTATTAAGGAGTCCCAGCTGCGGTCTACTTTTACTTTAGAAGGCACCCAGTATGTTTTAACCTGTCTGCCTACTGGCTATCTTAACAGCCCAGCTATTGCCCACAGTCTTTGCTGGCAAGACCTGGTGTCCCCTTGCACCGTCTGGCACTATACTGATGTTCTAATCCAGAGCCCCTCAGGAGATTGGTGCACGAGGCCCTAACATGGTTGGTGACCCACCTATAACATACAGGCGGGCTACTTATTGCCCCACATAAAATTCAAGGGCTGTCCACAACTATTAAATTTCTGGGCATTAACTGATCCTCTAAAAGCCAGGAAATTCCTCTTGCAGCTAAACCTCAGCCGTTAACTATTCAGCCCCCCAACACACTATAGCAAGCCCAACACGTCTTACTTAGGTCTCTTCACACTTTGGAGGCAACAGATACCACGCTTGTCCATCATTCTTAGACCCATTTATGCAGCCACGTACAAACCCTCCATAGTTTACGGGCGAAGAGCTAAACAATAAGCTTTATAGCAGGCACAAAGGTCAACTGGCCAAGCCCTCCCACTGGTTTCCCCTGGCTGCTCCTTCTGGGCTGAGAATGGACTATGTGTCCTGGAGCCTTTGGACTAACACAGCTCCTCCTAGCTGCCTGTGGGCTTCTGCACCAGACGGCTGCACTCTACACCACTACACACCCTCAGAACCGATTTGGGAACTGGTTCGTTGGTTTTTGATCTTGCTTTTGTGTGCACTGATGCCAGAATTTGTTTGCGACTTTTGTGTTTTGGTGTACAAAATGGGAAATACTCCATCTACCCTGAAGGAGAGCCCTTTGGGGCCTAGTTTAGATAAATGGGTGTAACATAGCCCTGAGCCTATGACTAAGTAAGACATGGTATACTACTGTAATAGGGTGCAGACCCAAAATATAGGATCAGAAGGGCGGTTGCCCCTAAAGGGCTCACTCAGTTTTTATAGGATCTCGCAGTTAGAAGTGTTTTGCAAAACAGCAAGCTGCCCTGGCAGTTGTCCAGCTGCCCACCCTCCCCCACGCCGCCATCATATTCACCACCTCCTGTTTCCCCTACCCACGGGGATCAAATAGAAGTTTCCGCGTTAACCCCCAGAGCACAGGAGCCTGATTTAGTATCACCATCTAAGACTCCACAGGATACCCAATTTGGACCGGGAGCCACTTCCACAGCAGGGCAATTTCCCTCGTGCTGACATCCTATAGAGGCCAGTGGACTCCCTTGACTTGAGGCGTCCGAATCTCATCTCCCCACAGGAGCCCCAGGGAACTTTGACAGTGGGGAACCAGTTGATTGACTCTCCAATAGATACCACTCCCCAAACCCTCCCTGTTTATCTCAAGAGGCTTGTAAATATTAAACAAAGGGGAAACAAAGTCATCCTAGGAAAAACTTGCCTGTATCTTTGAGATGCAAATGTCCTTTCTGGTCTTCTCAGGAACCCTCATCTCTGCCATCTTTTTAAAATGCATCTTTTTGAAAGAGGGTAAAGGAATTTAGAAATGGACGTATCAAGGATAAATAAAAAACCTAAGTGTCTTTTCTGTAAAAATTCAGCCATCTAGACAAGTGAGTTTGATTTGTTCCATCTGCCAGAAACCTAATTTGAATCCAACCTCTTTTTATAAACTGATGGGCTTCACATGGCTGTACCTGACTCAGTGCTGAAATTCTGAAATGACAACCATGGCGTCTCTGTACGTCTGTGTCCTTGTATGTGTCTCTGTCTTTGGATAACATTGCTGAGCTCTATTTAACTGGCTCAAAGAAAAGTAAGCACTTACAAACCAAACTATTCTAAATACAAGAGAAACTGAGCTAAATGAGCTTCAGGATCACGTGAACTGGGAAATATTCAGTATTAATTAAGACCTGGTATTAACGTTCGTTTGTGGATCTAATTAATATAGACATGCTGTCAGAGTCATCAACATTAAGTATAATACTTTTATTGTGCCTAGGTTTAATATAAGCTAAATAAAATCTTGTTATATCTGTTGCAAATTTGTCAGCAAGGAAATAACTTGATGTGAAGAAACTTTTTTTTTTTTTTGCAGTACGCGGGCCTCTCACTGTTGTGGCCTCTCCGGTTGCGGAGCACAGGCTCCAGACGCGCAGACTCAGCGGCCATGGCTCACGGGCCCAGCTGCTCCACGGCATGTGGGATCTTCCTGGACCGGGGCACGAACCCGTGTCCCCTGCATCGGCAGGCGGACTCTCAACCACTGCACCACCAAGGAAGCCCGTGAAGAAACTTTTAAGGAAAGAAAATGCAAATGAGATAAGAGCTTTAGGTGAACTTTTTAAAATACTTATCTTTTAGGAAGGTCTATCTAAAATTAATCTCTCCAGATATCTGATCACTTGAAAGAATTGTGCTAAAATAAGTGACAGAAGGTTTATGGAAAGTGGACCCTGAAAAATGGAGTTCTGTACGTGGTCAGGACTAAGTTTAAAATAAGTTTAATTGGGGCTTCCCTGGTGGCGCAGTGGTTGAGAGTCCGCCTGCCGATGCAGGGGACATGGGTTCGTGCCCCGGTCCGGGAGGATCCCGCATGCCGCAGAGCGGCTGGGCCCGTGGGCCATGGCTGCTGGGCCTGCGCGTCCAGAGCCTGTGCTCCGCAACGGGAGAGGCCACAACAGTGAGAGGCCCGCGTACCGCAAAAAAAAAATAAATAAATAAAAATAAAATAAGTTTAATTGAGTAAATAAATTTTAAAAGTAAGCTGGTGCACAACTTGAATTTCACTTTTCTCTCTGTTAAGAAGACAAGGTTTCTTAAGATTTTGGACTGCCTTTGATACTGGATTTTAAGTTTTTCTACCTTTTAAGAGATCTGTTCTGTACTTGCCTTTGAAATCTTTTATTGTTACTTTGGCTAAGTGAATAACTATTGTTTCACAGTGACATGTGACCCTATCTGACTGTTTTAAACCCTTTTCTTATTTTTTTGACAAAACTTCCCAAATCAAATTATAATGAAGTTCCTTTGACCTCTAGCTAACTTTGGGGTGCTTCGAAGGGCCCCTGAAACACCCCAAAGAGAGATATTAACTAATTAGGTTGACTTGGTATGTTGAATTACACGGGAAGTCTTGTCAAATAAGCAATAAATCTTCTTAGGTTATATTGTATGCCGAATGATACAGGTATTCTACAGATTAGATGGAGTTCCTAAAATTTGGTATGGCCTGGTAAAATGTTACCAGTCAGAATTCTCTTTATTATCTGAAAGTGTGCATGTCACTGCAGTAACCATGTTACTTTGTCAATTGCACTGTAATCAGATTTAAACGTGCCTTCTTAAGTTTTTTGCCATTGTACACAGTTATGGTTTCACTCTGATGCCTTTGCAAAAATGCTTCCTCTTCAAGAAGATTTATAGAAGGGACCTTTGCATAAATACAAGTTTCTGGTTTTCAAACCATAAAGGTGCAGTGGGTAAGAACTTGAAGAATTCTAATGGGAAACCTGATGGCTTCATAAAGCTGTTAACAAAAACGATTAGTTGCACATGACTGGGTAAACTGGTGACTATGGTTAGAAGTTTTATGGTTTCTATCTGAAAAATGACTGTTTTAAATCTGTGTTTTCCACATGTAAGCAAAACCCTCCCCTTAAACTAATTATGACTTACAGTAATTTCTTAAATTATACCCTTGTAAGCAGAACTGAAACATTTATCTTTTTCTCTCTACCTGGTTGATCCTGCCAGTAGTATAGGCTTGTCTCAAAGATTAAGCCCTGCATGTCTAAGTACGCACTGCTGGTACACTGAAACAGCGGATGGCTCACTAAATCAGTTATGGTACCTCTGGTCGCTCGCTATTGCAATTGCATTACAAGTAGTTATACTGATCATTGTTCTTTGTTTCCAGATTGTTTGCTCTTTGTGTCTCCCTGCTGCACTGTGTCTTTGTTAACGTTACTAGCTGCATTACTTATATCCTGTCTACTTTATAAGACTGGTGTCTCTTACAGTACCCAGTATGTAACCAGGCCTCCAACAATACTTCTATGGCTAAACATCTTGAGGAAACAGACCACATTTATAACATGAAATAACTGTAATAGTGTGATTCTAGGTATGGGAGGAAGCAACAAGCGAAAATGTCTCCTGGATCATAATTAGATAGAGGATCCAGAGGATCTTTAATTATCAATAGGGCCTAATCCAAAAACTAGCACCTGGAGTGGCATATCAAGAATTCTCCCCTGACCTGGGATGAGCCTCCCAGCGCCGTGGGACAAAATTTGATCCTGAAATGTCTCCCAAATATTGGTCAAAATCCTGACCAAGAGGAGAGGATCTGAGAAATAGAATATTTCCTGACACATCAGTCATTAGCGACTGCAGCCCTCCAACATGAGCCGGTGAGCCCTGACGAAACTCAGGGTATGAGAATATAGTATACAGGCCCCGGATAGCTGAGGTACATATCAAATGAATGATTTCAGACTCTTGCATCTTCCCATACATAGAAAGGTGCTAAATTCCTTAACTTGAGATGCTGCCTCCCAGGCTTGAAGCCCTCAAAATTCCCATCAAATAGATCATAACTCTCAACTTTTAGGCTGAGAATATTTTTTTAAGGCTACAGGTGTAAAGGAGACACTTTCCAGAGAGGAACAACAACAACAAAAAAACGTTTGGAACACTGGCACCCATGGTGGACACTCCCGGAAAGATCCATCTGATGAAGCAATTAGAAGGGCCGTCACCCCTTTTTCCACAAGACTGTGGAATGGACATTGACAGTAGGGAATTGTAACAGGGAAGAGCCAAATCTGACTACACGTTGGATCTGTTTCTTTTGCTTTAACCTTTGCCTTCAGCTGCTTTCGTTCACTAAAAGGATACTGTGTGTACATAATGGCCTGCCTCGGGGAACCCTGTCCCTCTGTCTGAATGTTAAACCAAAGTGCCTTTGTTCAGGGAAACATATGGACTCTGTCCACCTGTGGATGGCTACAATTAAGAAGAAATTAACACATCTCCTCCCCGAGGCTGGCCATTCCAGAGGCTATTCGCAAAACTTATGGCCTTCTTACTTTACCTCCTCATCTCCTCCCCATCTCTGTGCTATGAAAGAAACTGGCATCCAAACCCCAATAAGATGGTTATTTTGAGACTTTACTCCGCCATCTTCTCCGTCTGCTGGCTTTCCGAATAAAGTCCTATCCCTTGTCTTAACACCTCATCTCCGATTTATGGCCTGTCGTGCGGCAAGCAGAGCAAGCTTGGACTTGGTAACAATTTTACTCAGGACACGGTGTCACAGAATGGGACACCGCTTTCTGTTTGTTTGTTTTGTTTTTGTTTTGGGCCGCGCCATGTGGCTTGTGGGATCTTAGTTCCTCGACCAGAGATCGAACCCGCGCTCCCTGCAGTGGAAGCTCGGAGTCCTAACCAATGGACTACCAGGGAATTCCCATGGGACACTGTTATGGCCCTCAGTCATGGCCCTCACCTTTGTGAGACAGAGGTAGTAGTGTAGCAGGATTGAGAACGTTGTAAAGTTTAAGATAAAGATTAGGTGGTGAAAGCAGGATTTCACAGGAAGTTAATCTAGTGATACTTGCAGTGAAATGCTGTCAATTCAGCGTTAAGAAGACTGTGGACAATGTGTGGAGTTTGCAAATAAATTTCATTTTCTACAGTCAAATCTGCCAAGGCTTCCACTAAATTTGCAGTTGTGGCTATAACCTGAAGACAACTGAGACAGGCAAAAGCAACTGAATCAAGTTGCATGCTATAACAGGCAACAGGCCTATGTTTACTACCATGCTCGCACAGTTCTGCGCGGCCTGATTATGCCTTGCATGCACAAATAAAGTAAAAGGTTTTGAATAACCTAAAGTTAATCTATTAAGTAGAGATCTCTTTTCTAACTTAAAAGGGCTAATATATTTTGCCTCCAGTGGAGATCTCACCTTAAAGTTTCCGGATCAACCTGAACCTGATCATTTGGGCAACCCTAAGGCAGGCAGCTCTTGCAGCGCTTGTTTTAGCCTTATAAAAGCCTGCTTATGTTTATCTTCCCAAGCAAAGGATTCAGGAACTACATCTTTAATAAGTTCATAGAGTGGAAGAGGTAACAGAAAAATTTGGAACCCAGAGCTTGCAATAACCAGCTAAACCTAGAAATCCACAATGCTAGCACTTAGTTGTGAGTCTAGGAAGTTCCTGTATCAGCCTAATTCTCTCTGGAGATAGCTGAATTCCTTCAGTGCTTAGATTACGTCCTAGGTAATGAACAGCGTCTAGAGATCATTGTAATTTTTCCTTTGTGTTCTTTCTCAGCTAACTGTTGCAGCAAATAAATGGAATCTTTTATGAATGCCTTATGGAATCTTTACAGTAGCTGAGTACAGCAGGAGGTTATCTTCATATGGTAAAATGGTTGATTTCTCAGGGAACTAGAGGGTACTTAAATCTTGGTGAAGTACTTGGGAGAAAAAAGAAGGGGTCCCAGTGAACCCTTGAGGCATAAAAGTGCAGGTATATTGTTGACTGTTCCAAGTAAAGGCATATAGATATTGGCTGTTGGGTCTCCGGGATGCTGAAGAAAGGTGAACAAAGGTCTCCAACAGTAAACCATTTCAAGTCAGTTGAAGCTTGTGACAGAAGGGTGGCTAGGTTTGGAACAACAGGAAAACAACAGGGAAAAACTATTTTTATTAACAGCTCCCAAGTCCTGGACAAATCGCCATCCTGCCAGGTTTCCAACCAGGCAAGTTTGGCATGCTGCAGGGACGAGTACAGGAATGATTACCTCCCGGGCAATTAAGCCTTCTACAATAGGTACGAGACCTTGTATGACCGCAGGCTTTAATAGTTGCTGAGGAAACCTAGGGAGAGGTTTAGCTACATCTATCTGAATCTTTATAAGTTTGCATTTTTTGATTCTTCTGATGTTAACACTGTCAGAAGTAGCCCCCAAATTTGCAGGCATCTCCATCCAATTAGGGAACTTTTGTTGAACTTCCTCTTTTATGTCCAGGACAGGTTTTAAGGAACATAAATGATCAGGTTCAGGTTGATCAGGAAATTTTAAGGTGAGATCTCCACTGGAGGCAAAATGTACTGGCCCTTTTAAGTTAGAAAAGAGATCTCTACCGAATAGATTAACTGGGGCTATATTGCATAGTGAAAAGGAATCTTGGTGGAGATAAAAATTCTCTCTGAACTGTATTAGGTACTCCCACTATGGAAACATCCTCTTTACTCAGAGGGACCTGTTGTTCTTTGAGGGCGGGATTTAGAGTAGAAACCACAGCTCTGGTTAGGGCTAGGGGTAGGGTGTTAAAGGTTAGGTAATTCTGTTTACAGTTAGGGTTAGGGTTTAATGGAGATTTCAAAGTGAAGTATGAGAGTGGGGTCTAAAGTAGAAAGCACAGCTCCAGTATCAACTAAAAGTTGGCAGTTTTTCATTACATTTTCCTCTGGGCTGTTCAAGGTAATTGCTGGTAATAGTTTACCAGAGAACCCCTGGAGTTCTGCCAACTATGGGAGAGGGTCATGGGGGGCCCTCCCTTTGAGACAGATATGAGAGCATTCGTGAAGAGTTTGCATAGGACCTTTGAGGACACCTTTTTTTCCAGTGTCCTCACTGATTACAAATGAAACATCAACTTTGGGTCATCGAATTGATCATGGACCCCTAGGAGGTTGTAATGGGGGAGGCCCAGGTGTTATTTTGTGTCTCTTGCCTTAGAGCTGTTGTAACTGTAAGGCTATGAGCTCGGTGGATTTCTGTTTGTGATCTTGCTCCAGGGTCCTTTCAAAATGCTCAGCTATAGTCACCAGTTCAGTCAGGCCTACAGCCTCCCACCCTCTTTTCTGCCCTTTTATCAATCCACTAATCTCAGAAGATAATCCATTTACAAAGAGGGCAGTTAAAGCAGGCTGAGTGGCCTTTTTATTCCTTGGAACACCAACTGCTGTAAAAAGAGAGCTTCCAAACTGGCTCTAAAGTCTTCCACCCCTCTTTTGTTTGTATGAGTGAATAACAGACCAATCACTATTAGGCCAATTACTAACAGACCAAGTGTGAGCAGGGAAGATTTTAGGAATAGCTTATAAAAGGTCAGTTGTTATTCTGCAAGCCTTTTCAGGTTGAGGATCTTGAATATCATCCTAGGGATTATGTCATTTTGCTTCCCGCATCCATTCTGGGGCTTCCCCCAGTCCTACCAACACGGGTACAAGTGGATAAAGATCTAGCAGTTTGGGGACATGCGCCCTGACAGTGACTCTAA
Organism: Lagenorhynchus albirostris; assembly: GCF_949774975.1. NCBI lineage: Eukaryota > Metazoa > Chordata > Mammalia > Artiodactyla > Delphinidae > Lagenorhynchus > Lagenorhynchus albirostris. Next base: position 99,953,997 of record NC_083101.1, on the reverse strand, counting down.
ATTCTTCAGTAACTGTTGGGGGTTCCTCCCTAGGTTTAGAGAATTCTTGGACTATAGCTCTCAGCTCAGTCTTTGACCAAGGGGTAAAGGACACCTGAGGGGGCTCACCTGCAACCTCAGGTAGTTTTACTTTAAATGGCAATTGTTAAATATTCTCTTTGGAATAGAAAAGTATTTCAGACAGAAAATGAGTAAAACAAGAGTACTCAGGTGAAAAAGGAAAGGGGGAGTTAAACCTGCAGTCACATCCATCCTATGGTCTTTTGTTTCAGGTACCTTTTGTCTCTTTAATTTTTCATTAGCTTTTTGTTCTAAGTCTCTAAACGAAGCTATTTTGGAATCTTGAAACCTTCTGTAAACTTTTACATATCAATTAAAGCAGGCATCTCATTCTCCCTGTCCAACTTGTGAACCCTTGCTCTCTAGTGTTTTCCTTAAATGAACAATCTTGTCTAACTGGAACATGCCCCACAATGACCACTGTAATTCTAGATCAATATTAGTATAATTTTGCCATCTTTCTAAATATCTACAACCTCCAGGACCATAGTTCTTAACTATAAAATAAGCAGGTGTGCCAGAGCTGGCAGTCTCAACTCTTTGGCGATAAAGGATCTCATTTCCTTAGCTAGGCTTTGTCAACCCAAAAGAACACACAAAAAAACTGCGCCTTAATATATCAGCAGTAACAAAGAGATGTTACTATGTCCTGGACAAAAGAAGGCCTGGTATGCACCACCACCAATTACCAGGGATTCTTGGACTGAGGAAAAAGATCCAACCAGCAAATCCCAAGGAATGGGGACTGCAAACTGATTCCAAACAAAATGGAGAACTATAGCCGCCACCAACAGTTCCAAGCATGGAAACTGGGGGCTGATTCCAAACAGATGGGCAAGTGCAGACTACACTGTCAGCAGTGCCCAATGTGGAATCCAGGGAACAAAATTCGGGGCTAGGGTTTACCACTCAAAAATATACTGGCAATAACCAAGAGATGTTACTGTGTCCTGGGAATTTCCATCTGAAAGGCTAGGGCTTTGGCCTCAGGGAGAATCCTCTACCAGCCCAAACTGTCCTGCCCTGTAAAGGAAAGCCAATTAGATTGGGAGCACAAACGCAAAGAGAATGGAGCTCAAACCAAGAGGAGCTTACCAACAACCTTCAGGAAGGGCAAGAAACACAGGGAACTCAAAGGAGTTGTGGGCACCACACCTGTTCCTCCTTGTCCCAAATGTTATCAGAAATTTGCTTCAGATCCCATCACTGCCACCAATATATTTATCTTTTTCTTTTTAAAAAGATAAGCATTTCATCATAAAATCATCCTGTTAGCAGTAGCAATCATAAGAGTGGATTTTAGAAAAGTGCACGTACATAGTTTTATACAGAACATTTCTGGAGGGATACATATTAAACTGTTAGTGGCCACCTCTGCATGCTACCAATGTATTAAAAAACAAAATTTAACTGAGTAAATTTGAAGATTTACTTTGAATTTTGAATAAATTGGCTTTATTAAACGATTCATGAATCAGGCAGCATCTCATCTGATAGAAAGGGACATACTCCAACGGGTTACACAACATGGAAGGCTTTTTTTTTTTGGCCATGCCACATGGCATGTGGAAATCTTAGTTCCCCGACCAGGGATCGAACCCATGCCCCGTGCATTGGAAGCGTGGAGTCTTAGCTGCTGGACCACCAGGGAAGTCCCAGAAGGCTTTTATAGTAAGGAGGGTGGGACAAGGAAAGAAAGTCATCATCAAGGGAAAAAATGAAAGTTCACTGGAGGAAAGGAAAACTTCAGGTGACAATGGTGTCTCATTGGCTAAACTGCGGAATTTTCTATTAGCTATTTCTATTTTCTATTTCTTGTTGCTGGCCAGGAAGGAAGTCTTCCCTCCTCCAGCTGGGGTAGTAAGGTGGTTGCACTTCCTCTTTGGGGTCAGTAAATGACCTCTTCCTGTTGGGGTAATTGATGATGAGAAGGCATGAGAGCTCCCTCTACGGGGGGGCCTTCCAGACTCCAATTCTAGTTGAGGTTTCCTTTTGTTAACATTCACAGCATGTTTTATTGGCAGGAGGATTCACAATGAGGGAGAAAAGGCCACAAGACTCACCAGAAAGAAGGCTCAGAAATTCTTGGGTGGGTCCAAGGGAGGCACAAGGTGGCTGTGGGGTCAGCTGGTGGCTACAATGATCACATGGTTCCCTCTGATGGGTTTGCAGCTCGATGTGGAATAGTGAATAAAAGGGTCAGTTCATCCTATCAGAGAAACATGAAACTGAGATAAGCTTCCCACTGCTAGAAGCATCTTGAGCCTTCAGAAAAGAACAGAGAACATGTCTAAAGGGTTTGGCAACATCAGAGCCATATCTCCTCAGAGTGGGACTCCCCAGGCTCTGAAGGTCTCAGTCCCCCACTCTCCCTCAGTGACAAAGCCTCCCCACCTCTGTCCTTGTCAGTTCAGTGATCCCTAGAGGTCCTGCCTATCCGTGAGGACTTAGGTTTCCATGGAGACAGGTTGGTTGAGACCTAGTGATACAGTTAACCAGCCTGATACGCAACAGTTCCCACCACCCTGGGGCAGTTGGGCTCAGGGACACATGGCTCTGGACCCCATGTGGAGGGTGTCCTTGCACGTCAGCTGTGCCACAGAAGACCCAGTAATGCCTGTAGCTGTCCAACAGATTCTCAGGGGGTTTTCCTGGGAAAGCCCTTGGTCATCTGACCTCCTATCCAGGAAGCCCCACGACTTTCTGACTGCTGCCTGTCACACCAACAACACACCTGTGAAGGTTCTGCTCTGCATGGCCATCTGTCCACCAGGCCCCCACTTCTAGGGACCCAGATGCTAGGACCACACAAATGCTGAAGGACTGTCCACCTGCCTAAGGTGCAGACACCCCTGTATCCATCTGCATGATTTCTACTGGGAATCAACAACATTTATGGGGATTCTCTGGCCCTAAAGAACAGGATAGGAGCAATGCAATGATTCACAATTACCAGGGTCAATGCACATATACAAGGGCCCAGAGCCCCAGATGCCCCACTCACAATTCACATGAGTGTCCCATACGTACCCACCGATGCCCAAATATTCTTGCTCCATACATACATACATCCAAACACGCACATCAGTGGTACGCTGGTAAGTGCTTGATAAGAAGTTCTCCGAGAAAGGTGGGAAAGACTTCACTTATGGTATCTACATGGTATAAATATTCCCAGCATGACGTATTTCAAGCTACCCACCTGACATCACTAAACACAGAGCTGGGAAGAGATATGCACCGTTGACTATCCCAAGATAGTATGAACCAGTTCCAGCACATCTCATACCTTTTCCTATGAATATGTGCACAGAATCCACTTACACCCCAAGTAGAACCCTCAACTCCCACCACACATATATAACCAAAAGGATACCACATATACATATGTGTTTGTACACACACACACACACACACACACACACATATATATATCCTGCACACACACGTACATTTCTACCCACACCCTGAATAAATACACAAACAGACCACCTCTTACTACCTACATTTTTACAGACAAAACCTTACTCACCCTGAATATTCACATTCCACTCTCACAACTATATATACACACACAACATGGGCCTGAAAACAAACATGTGCAACCGATATGCCATCCAGATGTACACACTGAGTACCTAAACACACAGGCTCACCAAGTCCACAACTGTCTCATGTGCAATCCCAAAAAAGACCCATATGCAATCCCACAGCCCTAGAATACATACACGCCAGGATTCCTGCACACACACGTAACCTACACGGTCTACTGGTTTCCAAACACACAAACTAAACTCTCACATCCCGCAGAATACATACCCCACAAGCCCCAGGAACTCAAAAACACACACAGACACAAATAACCTATACTTATCAAATACAGCTGACCCTTGAACAGCTTGGGGGTTAGGGCCAACCCTCCATGCAGTGGCTCTGTGTCCATGGATCCTGTAGTAGTCCTGTAGTATTTACTGAAAAAGAAATCCACTATAAGTAGACCTGTGGGGTTCAAACCCGTGTTGTTCAAGGGTCAACTGTACATGTAAGTCCACCTCACTAATACTGACAACACACATACAAGCAACACCACTAAATTCTTCAGGCATTACATTTCAAAATAGACACATAGAGGACTCTAAGCCTCCTGATATACTCACAAATCACAAATACACACACCCACAAACTCCTCATGAGTATACACCCCAAATGCTCAGACACATTCAAAACAGAAAAACACCGACAACTTCTGCAGTCTTACTAATATACATACACAATTCTCACACACCTATGGATACACACATGCAAATATTCCTAACCCATGAACATATGGATCCCCTCCCAAACACTATACATTATGCTACCTCTCCAGAAGACAAGCTCCCCACCACTACCCCAACATATAAACTGTATATGTGTGTGTGTGTGTATATATATATATTTCTACCCTCATCCTGAATATATAGACAGACCAGCTCTTACGCCTACCAAACACATGTATAAACACCCTAGCATTCTGCAAAGAAATACACTTTGAATACTCCTAACAACTCCATACCTTATGAACAAGCTTTGATAATGCACGCACCTGATGATGGACACACACACGGATTAGAATACACAAGTAAGATACATGGAAATATCTCCAGCAAACCATTTATGAAACAACTTCCATATATCAAATTATCCCTAGCTATCAGCCAGCTCACACATATACAAGTACTAACAAATACCGGTATCACATATTTCTAATACATATAAATGCAATTGTCCATCTTCCCTGTAGAAACATAGAACCCCACCTCTCTATCAGATACACATACACTCACTTCCCAAAATACATAAGCCTAAGAGGCTCCTACTGAAAATTACAACTGCACAGCATCAGCAAATATTCCTCCAAGTGGCCATGAGCCTTGAATACTCACACAAACTCATTTAACACACAACTCTCCACAAGTCCCAAATACAACCACAATTACCCAGTACACTACAAATATGCAATAACATCACCCTATACGCCCTTTCTTCCAAATACACATACAGTACCACACTACTGGCGTATACACAACACCACATTCCCAACCTCTCACACAGAATTAACTCTGCCATCTTGCAGAATACAGAATCATACAAACACAACATACCTACATATACAACATCCACCAGTCCCATAAAATAGTCACAGACTTGCCCTCTACACATCCAAATATACATAGACAGCTCCTGAAAATGCACACACTCAAACACCCCATAACCATACAACATGCCCTGAATACACAAATGATCAGCCTACATTCCCCAAATACACAAAATAAACAGACTGGACACCCAAAGTAATATACACCACTACTTCTCCTGACATTGCCCTTATGCATACGCAGATAATCCTTCCCAATCCACCATTCGATACACACAAATCCCCAAATTCATGGGAGAAAAGAACACATGTAAACATATTCCCCAAACACCAAATTACAAACACCTAACCACCAACTCCTTGAGTATGCCTGCGTCACATCCCAACACCCTCCAAATACAACACTCACTCTTACACACTCACAAAAACACAGACATGACCTCCCTTCAAAGACAAATAACCACAGACAAAACCAACCCGCACATGTGACTACACATCAGATTCCCACCAACCAATTAAATATGTACAGACCCCATCTATGCTTGCAAATCAGTCAGGATTTGACATCAGGTAATAAACATGTAAAAATACATGTTTATTACCACATTCAGCAAAGCTGCTCCCATCGCTGACAAAAGAATGCAGTTTGAACATAAGTGTTGATTGATGTTTTTATGATAAGAAGGAAGGCACTAGTGAAACTATGAGTGTGTTCCCTCGATCTTCACGCATTTTCCAATCACCTGAGCTACACCTCTGGAAGCAGATGAGGGTTTTCAACTCGCAAGAACTTCCCTCTAGCTTTTGTACTCTTCACAACGCGCAGACTAGCACGGCACCTGTTGAAGAGCTCGCACACACTATTTACCCCCCACTGGAGGCCCCGCAGTCACGGAACCCTTCATGCAGCCGGCTCCCCAGCCGTGCCAATAACCCTGGGGTAAACACCTCAAGGGAATCGAGCTCTATGGGGGCGTGAATCCACATTGTGGCGAGTCTCCTTACACGGACAAGGGCACAAATAACCCACAGGGTGAACAACAGCACAGAGCGGTGACACCTGAGGGGTGAAAAGTGCCCGTACCCCTTACCTCAGGATTCCTATAACTGACCCTAGAGGCCGCCATGACAGGCCCCTCCGCCGCCTGACGGCCGTTGAGGCCCCACCGTCCGCGCTCGCGCATGCGCTCCTGTCTTCCGGAGCAAACTGCCCCAACAGACGCTGGGAGCCGTTGGAGGACGGCGGTCCGCGTGCCCGAGAGCCCCGCCCCAGTGGGCGTGCGCAGGCGTGCGCAGGCGTCTAGGCGCGGGGAGCGCGGGCATCTGCTCCAGGCGGTCTCTGCAGGAGAGGAGAGAAATGGAGGGTCGGGCACGCTGCGCAACTTGACTGGCGACGCTCCTCGCCGGGAACTTTCGTGACGGTCTCTTCTTAAAACCAGCTCTTGTGAGATGTGCACTTGTGATTTTTATATTGCACACGTGAAACCCATGCACTCAGCTACAAAGCGTTGTGGAGAGCTCCGCTGTAAGCACAGTAGCCTCAAATTGGGGCAAGTGCTTTCATGCCCTTTGGACTGCAGTTCCTTGGTTCTTGTTTATGCCTTTCAAAAAGCAGTAGGTCCTTTTGCCTAGCAAGCCTGAAGTTTCCGTTAAAGAACAATTCTAGCAAAGAATTTCAGACCTGGGAAACACTCTTAAGATACTGTCTCCTGACTCCGTTCCTAGAGTTTCTGCAACGCATTTTACTCTACTAGAATATTTTTTCTCAGTGTATTTAAGACATGGAGGTTGTTCAATAAATGTTGATTTACAGCTGTTTCCTTTGTACGGGCTTGGGTTTTTTTTAAATAATTTTGAGAAAGAGTTGACAATCTGGGCCAATTTCAACATAGCAGGTAGTATGGGAATAATTTTACTTTCCCTCCCTCCTTTTTTAATAATATCTTGCAGAATTTCGGTTGACAACAACAACAACAACAACAAAAATAGTAGCGGGATCAACTTACTGACCTGACTTTGTAATACTTCCCAAAGAAACTTCAATCATCAGATCCGCTTTCTGGTCAGTCGCAAGATTAGAGCATTCCTCACTCAACAGGATGCCCCTGAAGACCCCTCACATCTAACAGCACTAAGCACTTCCAAGTGCACAGACTTGAAAACTCCACAAGACACAAACATGTTATCTCTTCGTTTCTTTAATGTTTTGTGATTGTGTGGAAGATGAACTGTCTTCTGAGGCTTGTGATGCATGTCCAGAGATGTTTTTTCTCAGTAGTCAATGCCTGCCCCCAGCCTCTGTGCAGGAATAGTCAGAGATCATGATCCAAAGGACTTTTAGATATTCCCTTCTGTGACTGGTCTTCCCAAATTACATTTGGGCTAATTTGATTATCTCTGTCTCTGGGGTGTAGGATTTTGAAGTATTACCAAAGAGACTGCAGAATTGGGACTGGCTAATTTTTGCACAGTGCAATTTTTGTATCAGTGGCCTTGAGAAGAGTCCTTCAAATACTGTATCAGAGTTATGAGTGCGAATCTTGTAAATAATTGGTTGAATGACTGAACAAAGGGAGGAAGCAACAAGGAAGCCTGCCTTTCTCGAGTGCCTGGGTACAATATTTTGCCTCACCATCCCTCTAATATGAAGTTATTGGTTGAAAATCATTTAAGTTTTCCTTCATTATAAAAGTTCCAGTACTGAGCGATATTCACAAATCGTTTATTTTTTTCAGTCCCCAACAGGAGTTTCCTTAGATATAAAGTTCACCATGATGTTGCTTGAAATATTCTCACCTTATCTTCTCATCTTCTTCTGAGTCAATTTCTCCTGACAAGGGGCAAGGAACTTCTTAAGCACCAACAGGAGTCTTTTTCACACTGTGGAACAGTCCTTCTAAACCTCTGTTTCCCTCCCCAACACCCCACAATCAGTAGGAGTTCTACTGCTGCTACAGCAGTCAGTGAATCTCGTCTCCCAAGAGACTTGGTTGCCATCTTCTGAGGTTTTCAGCTTTCATCTCCCTTGACAAGTTTCCTAACAGTCCGCTCCTCTATGAAAATAGATCGCCTTCATTTTTAGTTGCATGAATATCTCTGGGAAGATTTTAATGAAAGAGAGAACACTGGTTTCCTCCGGGAAAGAGGATTGGGTTGACAGGGGAAAGAGGTGGGAGGAGGACTCGCCACTGCATATTCCATTTTGCACAATTTAATTTTGAACCATGAGAAGGTGTTACTCGCTTAAAATATTATACTAAAATCATTTACAAGGTAAAAAACTAAATCTTTAACAACCATGGAATACTATGAGAAAGACATTTAGTGAATTCTGGTCTTGGACATGGGGGCTGCATGACAGCTTTTTGATGGACGGGGGCTTTCCAGCACAAAGGATCATTAGTAAGGCTGGTCCTGCTGGATGTTGGTTGGAGCACAAGGACCACTTCCTTAGGAGTGATGTACATACAGCAGTCAAAGACACTGGATCTGCTGAGACAATCCTAATTTCAAATACTCACTTCCATGTGGCCATAAGTCCCCAAGTGTTTATCAGACTAACACTTGGGTATTTTGTTCAGAAAGTCTAGTCTCTGTTGAAGTAAGTCAAGAGCCAGGTAGGAAGCAGAGTGTGTTGAGGGACACAAAACTAGGTTGATGGATAAAGACGTGAAAGGAAGGGACCGTCATGTCCAACGTCGGTGCCGTGAATCAAAAAGTTTATAAACTGCCTAAAGAGGCACACGCCAATTGTGTTGCCACTGTGTGAGGTGGAAGGAACTTCCGGTTCTTGCCTACCTCCCAGAGCCCTCGTGGAATGTCCCCCCACCCCACCTCACCGGGACCCACGTGCCGTCTGCCCCTCCCCCACTGCAGAACGTTTCAGCCCACATGCTACTGTTTAAATGTAAACGTGGCTCTCCTTGGATCCTGAGCAACTGCTGAAGCAGGTCGCTCTCTGGGTCCTGGTCTTGACGTTTCTCATTGAGGCTACCAGGCAGCAGTAGTCCGTGCCCAAGCCTGCAGGATGGCTTCAGAAGGAGGTAAGCCTATAGGCTGGGGGGGTGTTCCCAGAGACCCTGCCATCTCTCACATCCTTCGGGTTCATACATGACACTTCACTGTGGGCACATAGTTGGACTGAAGTAGAGGGAGAAGAGAGCACTGGACCCACAGCGACATTTCACCTGGGGAGACTGGGGAGCCTGAAGAAACCTGAGACTGCACTGGGGAGGAGGGGTCATTGGAGGTGGATCAAGAGGAACTGCCCTGGCTATGGAGAAAGGATGGCAGCAGACGGTTGATTGTTTCTAGAAGGGAGACAAGCCACTTTGAAACGTGTGTGTAAGGATGTGTGTGATGTCCTGGTGGTGACACAGGGAGGGTCATGAGGAAAGCCTAGACCTGTATTGTGTTCCTGAGGTACCTGAAGCTTGCCTCACCATATCTTTCAAAGGGATTTGAACAGGAGCATACTGTATCTCAGGGGGCCCTGGGGAGAGATGGTCTCGGTGAGAAAACTATTCAATGGGGCTGTGTGTGGCCACACCTGCAGTGAAGTGTCCTCTCCGAGAGCTAGGAAGGAGGTTACTCTAACTGCCGCAGCCCACACCTCATCCACTCCTCCCAGCCCAGAGCTCACTTCTCAGTTCAGGTAACTGTTGCCTTGGATTCAACAGGAGATGGGCAACCGTGTAACTTCAGCCAAGAGAGGGCTCAGGTTCCTGAGTTGCTCTGAATTGTTCTTCCTTTTGTGGTCCAGTATCTCATGGTGGACCCTCAGGCTGCCTTGAGAGGAAGAGTTTGTTCATATTTCATGTCACTCCTTCATGGACAGGGAACAGATGTGGAGAGGGCTTGTTTCGGGTGGAATGTCTAGGAAGGCTGCTTCCTCTTTTAAAGGGGGAAGGAGTGTAGCCCAGGGTCAGGAAGACGATCTTCTGTGTTACTATTAAACGTCCTATGACACCTATTCTGGTTAATTAGGTGCACCGTGGTGTGTACCTTGTTCTCCTGAACGGGAATGTGTTTCAGACAAGTTGGTCGCCATGGCACCTGGCTTATGCTTGCTTATCAGATTGTCTCTCCGTTATTGGGAGCTGGAAGGGGAAGGACCACCGGCGGTCTATACTCCCACGACCAATGTAACATGACAATTCCCTGGCCCTTGTTTAATCCTCTGCAGCCATCACTGGCTGTGAAATGACAGGATCCAAGGGACATGCGCCTACTTCTCAGACCCCCCCCACCTCCTAGGAAGAGAACTCCTGAGTGATGACAGTGACTCTGGGCACTGGAAAGGGGGTGGCAGGACCTGGCCCATGTTACGTACCTGCTGTGGGTTGTTCTGAGATGCAGGTGCATTCTGGGCCAGTGTTATGGGTTTGTATCAGGATTCCATTAGAGGGATATTTTCCAGCATTTTGTTTTGTTTTGTTTTGTGAGCCTAGGCAAGAAAGAGGGGATTTATACTGAGCGTCAGGAAAAGGAGGACTGAGCAGGAGGTGGGGCCCTAATATTTTACACAGTGCCTTTGGGTGCCTAGAACCTACCTTGCAGAAGGTCCCTACCTGCTGGTACGCCGGCTGAGGGGCATTTCTCACAGAGCGGATGTCCACACAGTTCCAGGTCTTGGGAGACAGCCTGTGAGGCTTAGCTGCCAGGGGGCGCCTTAGGGAGGCTCTCCAAGTGAGTGCTTGTTGAGGCAATTTCTTCTCGGCAGGCAGGGGTCAGGGACCTTGGTGGATGGGCGCGGGGTCCCCAGTGGAATAATTCTCAACTGTAGGTCAGGGCATGAAAAGCACTTGAAGACATTTGCACGCTGCAGTTTCCCTTGTCCAGGTGTCTCTCACCTGTGGAGACTTACACTCTGATGCCGCAGAAAGCCTCTGTCCCACTGGCCCCTTCTCCTGCTCCATTCACTCCTTTCCTTTGCCTCAACAGCAGCTCCAGTGCTGGGAACGGATGTCATCATGAACCCTGGTGCCTCCTTGTCTGATTTCATGGCAGTGCTCTATCCTCCACCCATTCCTGGCCCCCAGGACCGGCCACCCTGGGGGCAGCACCTGCCACCTCCCATCACCCCAGCATTCCCTCCTGGCAGCAGCCTGCTGCTGCCAGCTTTCCCCACGACGCCTTTGGTGGCTAATGGTGGCCGTGGACCCAGTGCCCCTGGGGCTTGCAACCTCACTGTCCAAGTCAGGTCACAAGGGAGGCGAGTGGAGGTCCCCCAGACTCAGACCTTTATCATAACTCAGGGCCCCCTCACCTGGAGCGCTCCAGGGGCCCTCAGCGGGACTGCTGCATGTCCTGCACCCGTATTCTTAGCACCCCCTGCGATGGAGACCATTGTGACTGCTCCAGCTGTTGGAGTTACTCAGGCTGGCAAGGGAGGCTGGACCCCAGGCTTTCCTCCTCAAGCTCCACCACCAGCTGCCCAGCTGGCCCCTATCATTCGCCCAGTGAACTCTGGGCCTTGGCCACATGGCACTTCCAGGGAGGGCAGCCTGGCCACCAACCAGCCCTACGCCTCGCAGGGTGACTGCTCTAACCCCCAGAGCGTGTACAGTAACTTCCGACGTTGGCAGCGCCTCAAACCACTGGCCTGGAGACACCTTCCCCAGAGTCCTGATGCAGAAGCTCTGTCCTGCTTTCTCATGTGAGTGAATGCTCAAGGGGTCGTGAGCTTATCGGAGCTTTTAGATAAAGAGGACCTGGGGATGGACTCGCAGGTTAGGTTTCTAGGGATACTGGAAGCAAGGTCTGAGGGCGATGTCCATGCTATGAGAAGGCACATTGTCGGTCATATGGGTGAGCCGCCCAGTCCATGACATCATGACTGAAATGTGCCTCATCTCAACTGACCCCACCACCCTGAGAGTCTAGCCAACTTGCTCTTCCATGATTCTCATGGTAATATGGACTGAAGACTTGCAGTCAGAGAGGGTCGTGGTGTAAGGTGAGGAGCCAAGGAGTGGATGCCGCACTCTCCTGTGGTGCGGTCTCCTTTCATACAGGACTTGATGTACATGGCAGGGGGAGGTCACTTCGGAGGAGGGGGAGGAGTGCGGGGCCCAGGCGAGCGCTTAATGCACGCCTCGACTTCGTTGTTGTGGAGAATTCCACTAGGAACAGGGTGATGGTAGAGCTCTCCTAAGGGCGTGGGCTCTCTCCCACTAGAGCTGTGAGCCTGGCAGCATTTCCATCCTAAACCTCCGGTCCCTCGTAAAAAGGGGACAATCACACTTCACTCAGAGGACCGTGCAGAAGACTCCTTGGGCTAATCTATGGAGTGTTAGCAGATGGCCTGGCACATGCCACGTCTCATTGATGATAGTGATTTTTCTTATGAAAAGGCAGCCTTGAAGAGGAAAAGAGCTCCCCAAGGCACAGTGTCCCAGCTGTAGCCTGGGAGTGGATGGTCATCCTCGAGTGAGTGTGAGGCGGTGACAGCAGTAGCCGGGAAGGCTTGTCTTTGCCCTCCCAGACACCTGCCTCTCACCCTCCTGTTGCTCAGTCATGCTGCGTTGAGTGATGTGTGGTCCACATTGGCAGGTGGGGTCAGGCAGGTGGGGGCTGGGCTGGGCACGGACACTGACCCCAAGGTCTTACAGCCCAGTGCTTCGATCCATGGCCCGCCTGAAGCCCACCATGACGCTGGAGGAGGCACTGTGCAGGGCCGCGCAGGAATGGCAGCGCATAAGCAACGTTGACCGGATGATCTACTACAAGATAGCGGAAAAGTGAGTCAGCGCCCTGGGCCCAGGGGCTGCGTGGAGGCTGAGGCGAGTGGGTGAGGGCAGGGTCTGGCCGTGGGGGTGCTCATCAGAGAGGACAAAGGAGAAGGGCTGTCACTCAGAACAGGGGCCCCGCAGCCCAGAGGCCCTACTGTCCTCCAGAAACCCCTCCCTCACCTTGAGAGTTTGGGTCTTCTGTCCTTCCTCCACCAGGAGCTCTGCCCTCCCCTGATTTTGACCTACCCTTGCCTTGACATGAAGGTCTCAGGATGGGGCAGGGTGACGCTGTGAGTCCAGTTGGGGTCCAACTCCTGCCATATGGGCTGAGCCGGGGAAAGAGCTCCACCCGCCAGCCTGCTGCTTCCTTAGTGGTGGGTGGCTGGCGGCCACTGACATAGATTTGGGACCCCCTCTCCTCATGAAAAGTGGCCTGAGTGGGTACACTGGCATCCCTGAAGAGGCTGGGGAAGCCAGCTGTCGTCAGCCCGAGGGTCTCTGGCCCTTCCGTTGTTTGCTCCATGGTAATCCCCTTGGTTTAAGAAAGAAAAGCAAACCAACGAGCGCCTCTCAGAGGAAAGGAAGGCCTCTCCTCTGAGCTCAGCATCCACGTCGCCCTGCCTCTCCTGGGCCCTGTCTCCAGGTCTATGTTCCAGGACTCTCAGTCCCAGCCCAGGGTCCTGGATTCGGGCAAGGACCCCTGTGGGGAACACACACCTGTTCCAGCCTCTGGCTGTCAGCCCTTCATGTGGTTCTGGATGGGGACGGGGTGAGGAGGGTGCCCCCTGGGTCAGCCAAGTGTCCCGTTGACCTGGTTCGATTCAGCGACCTGGGTCTATGCTGTTGAATGGCCTCCAGTGCTGGTGAGGCAGGAAGGGTCCCAGATCTTGTATCAGTTCCAGGAGCAGCTCTCTGCTGTTGACAGCACCTCACAGGGCCTTGACAGCCCCAAGGCACATCCTCTCCCAATCCCTCATCCTTGGCTGCCTTTGTTGGGCTCCAGAACCCAGGCCTTCTTCTCAGGGTGGCCTGTGCCTCCGTCATCCCCCAGGTTCGTGGAATTTGAGGCCGAGGAGGAGATGCAGATTCAGAAGGGGCAGTGGATGCAGTGCGCGCAGGACCTGCCTCCTCCAGCCCCACCGAAGCTGGATCCTCGGGGGCCCCCAGCCCCGAAAGTGGGCCTTCAGCCAGGCACCCAGGTTCCCACTGGAGTTGAAGGCACAGGTAACAGGGGCCTAGGGTGGGCCACTGTCCCCACGTGGATCCTTTTCCTTCAAGACAGGGGCATTGGTCTTTCAACCGAAACAGCCACCGAGGCAGGGGGTGGGGGCGTGGGGTCTCAGCTGCCCTTTGTCACTGCGGGGTATTGACTTGGTCAGTTTTGTAACTCCTCTCACACCTCCCTGTCAAAGGACCCCACACAAAGTCTGCCTAGGAAGTGGGCTTGTTGGGGAAACCCCTAGAAAATTGGAGGTTCCCCACTTCCTTACTTGTGACTCTCTTAGATGCCCCCCTTACCTCCCCTCTCCAACAGCACATGAGGCTTCAGGTGGTCCTGACCCCCCCACACCCACATCAATGTCCCCCAAACAATGCCCTCACCAACGTGTGCTCGGTGGTCAGGAGGTGGACCGGGAGTCCCTCACCTTCCTTCCCTTCCTCCCGCTCTGCCTCAGCCTGTGCTCCCAGGATGTCCGGCCCCAGGGCCCAGCCCTCCTGCCCAGAGCCACACAGGTCCCAGCAGCCCCCGGAGCCCAAGGCACCCAAGGAGATTCCCCCTGAGGCTGTGAGGGAGTATATGGACATCATGGATGCGCTGGTGGGGCCCGTCCACTCAGCCACAGGCGAGTCAGATGCAGAAGGTGGAGAGGACGGAAATGAGCTGAAGCAGGAAGAGGACGGCATCTACTCCGACCCGGGCCTCTTGAGCTACATTGACAAGCTGTGTTCCCAGGAGGACTTTGTCACCAAGGTAGGCTAGGCCTGGAGCCTGGGATCTACAAGATGCCAGGGCATGGAACACTCAGCACCCAAGATCTGGGTTCTGCTCAGGCCGTTGGGACTTAAGCTCAGCTCCTTGTTCCTGAGCCTGGTGTTAGGGGAGGTTTACGCAGATGTATGTGTGTACGTGTTTGTGTCTCTCTGTGTGTATGCCTTTGTGTGTCTGTGTATGTGCCTCTGTATATGTGCTCTTTTGTGTGTGACTGTGTATGTGCGTGTGTGTGTGCGTGTGTGTGCGTGCGTGTGTGTGTGTGTGTGTGTGTGTGCTGACCATCCCCGCCTTGTGGAGGAGAGTGGGGTGGGTCTCTGCTTTTCACTTTCCCTCCGGGTCTTCTCGTCTCACAGGCCACTCCTGGCCAAGGATGCTCACAGCCTCTTCTTTCTGTCCGAGGTGGAGGCAGTCATTCACCCTCGATTCCTGGCAGAATTGCTTTCCCCAGACCCACAGCTGGATCTCTTGGCCCTAGTGGAAGAGCTGGAGCAGGAGGAAGGGCTCACGCCAGAAGAAGTGAGCCAGGGGAGAGAGAGGGACACTCAGGGAGCCAGGGGACCCCACGGGAGGGGAACCCCAGCGGATCCAGGGGACAGGGGAACCCATATGACCCAGGGGAGCCAGAGGAGGGAGGGATCCCCGGTAGAACACGGGAGACAAGGGACACCCAGGAAGACCAGGGCACGGAGGGACCCCAGTGAACAGGGGAGAGGTAGGGCCCCAGAACTGGAGGGCCACCTGGCGCTGTCCATCCCTCCCCTGCCTGGGAGGCCTGGCATGGGGAAGGGCCCGTTTTGGGGTGGGTGCAGTGCAGGGTGAAAGGAAGGAGAGGATGGGGAGCCGGGAGGGGAGGGAAGGGCACAAAGCTGGGAATAAGGTGCAGGAGGATGGCAGGAATGCCACAGTGTCTGTATCTGGATTCGAGTCCTGGGGTCCCCCGTCCCCTCCTTCCCCCAAGGGCCATTGTCCCACTGCCCAGGGCTCCTCCTCTCACATGTGTGTGTGGAGCCAACACTGTCCTCCTCCCTCCTACCAGCTGGTGCAGAAACGACTCCTGGCCTTGAAAGAGGACGAGGGTGTGCGGGCAGCCCCGAGTCACAGCGCACCCGGAACGCGCTCAAGTCCTTCTGAGTCCGACGCCGGCCAACGTGCCCAGAGGCATGACCAAGACCCCCATCTAGGGGTCAGTGATGAAGCCTGCCCACCAGAGATCGATTCTGAGGCTCCTCATAGGCTCATCCAAACAGACGCTGGCCTGTGCAGGCCCAAAGCCTTTGTTCCCTCTCGAGGACCTCAGGAGGTCTCTCCATTCTGGGCCGGACCGCCCTCCCCTCCCCAGGGTCAAAGGCGCGCTGGCCCTCTACGGGGACCCAGGGATGCGTCTGTTCTCAGAGAGGCCTCTCCTGTTCGGGAGGCCCGAGGGCCCAGGGACGGCTCCAGTGATGATGACGAGGAGCTCCCCAGCCTGGCCTTCCTGTTCGGCTCTCTGCAGAGCCTACTGCCTGGCTGGGTGTCCCAGAGTCCTGCCCATGCCTCAGGCCTGGCCTCCCCTGGAGGTTGGGGGGCCCAGAGTGCTCCCCACGCCCCCTCCCATCAGAGAAGAGGCCTCAGCCCAGCTCCACCAGCCGCTCCCAAGTCGAGGAAGCGGGCTCTGTGTGGACGCCCAGCCGCTGCTGAGAAGCTGCCCATCCCCGGGGCTGGCCTCGGGGTGTCTGGGAGGCCAGGCTTGGCTCTGGGGCCTGCTCGCCCCTCACAGCCGAGAAAAAGAAAGTGTGACCCGTGTGTCACTGAGAAGAGTAGGAAGTGGAAGAAGCACTGCAGTCAGTAGGGAACAGCTGGGCTGGCCCTCCAGGGCGAGGCCCAGGGCGGCCGCCAGGGGAGCCTAGGGGCTCCTCCTCATCCCAGTGCTGACCCTGGATGATGTGGGGGGAAGGGAGGGAGGGCAGGACCACCAGGGCGGGGAGGGGGAGCGGGATTGTGGGAGGTTAGGGAGGTGGGGGAGGTGGGTGTGGCCAGGTGTGTGTGGAGCAGGACCTTTGGAGTGATGTATATCAATTGTGAATAAAGATCGTCTTGGTGGGAAATGCTCTCAGGCCACTGTCATCTTGCTCGTGTTGCGCTGCTCCACAGAGAGCGATCCAGAGAGGAAGGAAGGATGAGGGAGGTCACAGGAGCTCTGGATCTACAGGTGGCCGAACCTTTCCTCCACATAGACAAGGACTCCTCAGGCTGGCCCTGGGAACGCACAGCTCTCACTCTCCCCATAGACCCCCTCATCATCCCCTTCTCTAAAGCCTGCTTGGCTAGGGGCCTTCTGGGGCCTCTGTACCATCTTCTGCATCCCTGAACCTTCTGGGGAGGCAGAGCTGCTTTTGTGCCTTTCAGCCCTCTGGACACTCACCAGTTTCTAGGATGGAGCCTGGAGACAGCCCTTGTCATTATGGAGCTTCTCTCTGCTTCCCTGAAGTGGCCAGGCGACGGCGCTGGGATGACCCTCCGCTCATCCAGGGTTTCCTGTGTGGGTGGCGTGAACAGAGAGGAAAAGTCCTGGCCATGGGGACAGGACTGTCTGCCTCATCGTAGCGGGAACAACCTCTAGTCCCGCTGGGATTATTGCAATGTGCAGAGTGGTGGAGGCAGCTACCTCTTAATCCCAATGAGGATGCAACAAGGGGAATGGGTGCAGGGAAATTCATGGGGCACCCGTGAAAGGTGTGGATAAGGGTAATGACAGTTGGGCCCCTTTGTGGAACTTGTGGGATTTCTCTGCAGCAGCATCTCGTTCAACTGAGGGAGGAGGACCCATCTGGCTGTGGCTGTGGGGACTGGCCTCAGGGGCCTATGGGTGTGCAAAGACACCCCAGAACTACTGTCCCGTCCCTTTCCACCCATGGCTGGACATGTGTGTGTATTGGCATCAACACTGATTTGTATTCCCGTATAAAACAGTTCCTCCTAACAAACTATGACCGCATTTCACAAGAACAGCTTGCTCACAGGGGCAGCAGGGTCGGGGGAGAGGTGTCTGTGGCCCCAGATCTGGGTGGGAGCTGGGATCCGTGCAGAGGAGTGTGGAGGCCTCAGTCACCGGCCTGTGGGTGCTGGCAGAGACTTCGAATCATCAGAGCAGGGGAAATGACCCGCTCATAAGGGTGAGACGAGCAAACAATGAGGGGCAGGGCGCAGACCCCTGCTGTCTCCCCGAACTGCCCCGCCTTGCAGCCTGCTTAGCCCCCGTCATGGCCTGTGCTGGCCCACCTCTGAAGCCCCTTCCTCCTAACGCACTCAGATGCTCTGGTCCTTTGTGAATCCACCCTGGGCCTCACCCGCCCTTCCCTGCTGGCCAAAGCCTCTTCTCCTGCTTCTGAGTTCTGATTCCTTCCCCAGGACCCAGGCGGGGGTTGGGACAGCAGAGACTCCCTAATTCTCCCTCCTCCTCCCTGAGATCTTGACAATCACCTTTGTATGTTTCTATGATTTTAACTATTCTAGATACTTCATGTGAGTGGCTAGGATACGTCCTTTTATGAGTGGCTTATTTCACTTAGCATAACGTCTTAGAGGTTTATCCATGTTGTAGCATGAGACATGGTTTCCTTTTATTTCAAGGAAGGACATATTTCACTGTATTTATAGACCCCATTATCCGTTCATCTGTTGATGGACATTTGGGTTTCTTCACATCTTGGGTATTTTGGATAATGTTACGATGAATGTGGGTGTGCAAGTATCTGTTTGAGATACTGCTTTGAATTCTTTTGGATACAAACCCAAAAGTGGGACTGCTGGATCACATGGTAGTTATATTTTTAATTTTTTAAAAATTTATTATTTATTTATTTTTGGCTGTGTTGGGTCTTCATTTCTGTGCGAGGGCTTTCTCTAGTTGTGGCGAGCGGAGGCCACTCTCTTCATCGCGGTGCGTGGGCCTCTCACTGTCGCGGCCTCTCATTGCGGAGCACAGGCTCCAGGCGCGCAGGCTCAGTAGTTGTGCCTCACGCACCTAGTTGCTCCGCGGCATGTGGGATCTTCCCAGACCGTGACTCGAACCCGTGTCCCCTGCATTGGCAGGCAGATTCTCAACCACTGCACCACCAGGGAAGCCCCTAGTTTTCATTTTTTGAGGAAACCTCATATTGTTTTCCGTAAGGGTTGTCCCATTTTGCAGTCTCACCAACAATGAGAAAGATAGTCACCGTCAAGAACTTGGTAAATATCCATCTTATAAAAATGTTTATGCTTTTAGCACAAATGTAGATAATCACAATTATGTATAATAATAATATTTTGGGTTATATATGGTGTCATGTAAATCATATTGCCTTTGGCTTCTTCTTTCAACATTCTTACTTTAAGAAAAATGGGGGACTTCCGGGAAGATGGCGGAAGAGTAAGACGCGGAGATCACCTTCCTCCCCACAGATACACCAGAAATACATCTACGCGTGGAACAACTCCTACGGAACACCTACTGAACGCTGGCAGAAGACCTCAGACCTCCCAAAAGGCAAGGAACCCCCCACGTACCTGGTTAGGGCAAAATAAAAAAATAAACAGAGACAAAAGGATAGGGACGGGTCCTGCACCAGCGGGAGAGAGCTGTGAAGGAGGAAAAGTGTCCATACACTAGGAAGCCCCTTCGCGGGCGAAGACTTCGGGTGGCGGAGTGGGGGAGCTTCCGGGCCGCGGAGGAGAGCACAGCAACAGGGGTGCGGAGGGCTAAGCGGAGAGATTCCAGCGCAGAGGATCAGGGCCGACCGGCACTCACCAGCCGAGAGGCTTGTCTGCTCACACGCCGGGGCGGGCTGGGCTGCGAGCTGAGGCTCCGGCTTCTGTCGGAGCGCCGGGAGAGGACTGGGGTTGGCGGCGTGAACACAGCCTGCAGGGGCTAGTGCGCCACGGCTAAACGGGAGGGAGTCCGGGGAAAAGTCTGGACCTGCCGAAGAGGCAAGAGACTTTTTCTTCCCTCTTTGTTTCCTGGTGCACGAGGAGAGGGGATTAAGAACGCTGCTTAAGAGAGCTCCAGAGACAGGCGCGAGCCGCAGCTAAAAGCGCGGAGCCCAGAGACAGACATGAGACGCTAAGGCCGCTGCTGCCGCCACCAAGAAGCCTGTGTGCGAGCACAGGTCACTATCCACACCCCTTCCGGGGAGCCTGTGCAGCCCGCCACTGCCAGGGTCCCGGGATCCAGGGACAACTCCCCCGGGAGAACGCGCGGCGTGCCTCCGGCTGTGCAACATCACGCTGGCCTCTGCCGCTGCAGGCCCGCCCCGCACTCCGTGACCCTCCCTAACCCCCCGGCCTGAGTGAGCCAGAGCCTCCGAATCAGTGGCTCCTTTAACCCCGTCCTGTCTGAGCAAAGAACAGACGCCCTCCGGCGACCTACACGCACAGGCGGGGCCAAATCCAAAGCTGAGCCCCTGGGAGCTGTGAGAACAAAGAAGAGAAAGGGAAATCTCTCCCAGCAGCCTCAGAAGCAGCGGATTAAAGCTCCACAATCAACTTGATGTACCCTGCATCTGTGGAATACATGAATAGACAACGGATCATCCCAAATTAAGGAGCCCTGTGGATGAAAGGCTCTTGGTGCTGCAGCCAGGAGTCAGTGCTGTGCCTCTGAGGTGGCAGAGCCAACTTCAGGACACTGGTCCACAAGAGGCCTCTCAGCTGCACATAATATCAAACAGCGAAAATCTCCCAGAGATCTCCATCTCAACGCCAGCACCCAGCTTCACTCAACGACCAGCAAGCTACAGTGCTGGACATCCTATGCCAAACAACTAGCAAGACAGGAACACAACCCCACCCATTAGCAGAGAGGCTGCCCAAAATCATAATAAGTCTACAGACACCCCAAAACACACCACCAGACGTGGACCTGCCCACCAGAAAGACAAGATCCAGCCTCATCCACCAGAACACAGGCACTAGTACCCTCCACCAGGAAGCCTACACAACCCACTGAACCAACCTTAGCCACTGGGGACAGACACAAAAAACAACAGGAACTACGAACCTTCAGCCTGCAAAAAGGAGACCCCAAACACAGTAAGATAAGCAAAATGAAAAGACAGAAAAACACACAGCAGATGAAGGAGCAAGATAAAAACCCACCAGACCTAACAAATGAAGAGGAAATAGGCAGTCTACCTGAAAAAGAATTCAGAATAATGATAGTAAAGATGATCCAAAATCTTGGAAATACAATAGACAAAATGCAAGAATCAGTTAACAAGGACCTAGAAGAACTAAAGATGAAACAAACAATGATGGACAACACAATAAATGAAATGAAAAATACTCTAGATGAGATCAATAGCAGAATAACTGAGGCAGAAGAACGGATAAGTGACCTGGAAGATAAAATAGTGGAAATAACTACTGCAGAGCAGAATAAAGAAAAAAGAATGAAACGAACTGAGGACAGTCTCAGAGACCTCTGGGACAACATTAAACACACCAACATTCGAATTATAGGGGTTCCAGAAGAAGAAGAGAAAAAGAAAGGGACTGAGAAAATATTTGAAGAGATTATAGTTGAAAACTTCCCTAATATGGGAAAAGAAATAGTTAATCAAGTCCAGGAAGCACAGAGAGTCCCATACAGGATAAATCCAAGGAGAAATACGCCAAGACACATATTAATCAAACTGTCAAAAATTAAATACAAAGAAAACATATTAAAAGCAGCAAGGGAAAAACAACAAATAACACACAAGGGAATCCCCATAAGGTTAACAGCTGATCTTTCAGCAGAAACTGCAAGCCAGAAGGGAGTGGCAGGACATATTGAAAGTGTTGAAGGAGAAAAACCTGCAACCAAGATTACTCTACCCAGCAAGGATCTCATTCAGATTTGATGGAGAAATTAAAACCTTTACAGACAAGCAAAAGCTGAGAGAGTTCAGCACCACCAAACCAGCTCTACAACAACTGCTAAAGGAACTTCTCTAGGCAAGAAACACAAAAGAAGGAAAAGACCTACAATAACGAACCCAAAACAATTAAGAAAATGGGAATGGGAACATACATATCGATAATTACCTTAAATGTAAATGGACTAAACGCTCCCACCAAAAGACACAGATTGGCTGAATGGATACAAAAACAAGACGCATATATTTCCTGTCTACAAGAGACCCACTTCAGACCTAGAGACACATACAGACTGAAAGTAAGGGGATGGAAAAAGGTATTTCATGCAAATGGAAACCAAAAGAAAGCTGGAGTAGCAATTCTCATATCAGACAAAATAGACTTTAAAACAAAGACTATTAGAAGAGACAAAGAAGGACACTACATAATGATCAAGGGATCGATCCAAGAAGAAGATATAACAATTGTAAATATTTATGCACCCAACATAGGAGCACCTCAATACATAAGGCAAATACTGACAGCCATAAAAGGGGAAATCGACAGTAACACGTTCATAGCAGGGGACTTTAACACCCCACTTTCACCAATGGACAGATCATCCAAAATGAAAATAAATAAGGAAACACAAGCTTTATATGATACATTAAATGAGATGGAGTTAATTGATATTTATAGGACATTCCATCCAAAAACAACAGAATACACATTTTTCTCAAGTGCTCATGGAACATTCTCCAGGATAGATCATATCTTGGGTCACAAATCAAGCCTTGGTAAATTTAAGAAAATTGAAATTGTATCAAGTATCTTTTCCGACCACAACGCTATGAGACTAGATATCAATTACAGGAAAAGAACTGTAAAAAATACAAACACATGGAGGCTAAACAATGCACTACTTAATAACGAAGTGATCACTGAAGAAATCAAAGAGGAAATCAAAAAATACCTAGAAACAAATGACAATGGAGACATGACGACTCAAAATCTATGGGATGCAGCAAAAGCAGTTCTAAGAGGGAAGTTTATAGCAATACAATCCTACCTTAAGAAACAGGAAACATCTCGAATAAACAACCTAACCTTGCACCTAAAGCAATTAGAGAAAGAAGAACAAAAAAACCCCAAAGTTAGCAGAAGGAAAGAAATCATAAAAATCAGATCAGAAATAAATGAAAAAGAAATGAAGGAAACGATAGCAAAGATCAATAAAACTAAAAGCTGGTTCTTTGAAAGGATAAACAAAATTGATAAACCATTAGCCAGACTCATCAAGAAAAAAAAGGAGAAGACTCAAATCAATAGAATTAGAAATGAAAAAGGAGAAGTAACAACTGACACTGCAGAAATACAAAAGATCATGAGAGATTACTACAAGCAACTCTATGCCAATAAAATGGACAACCTGGAAGAAATGGACAAATTCTTAGAAAGGCACAACCTGCCAAGACTGAATCAGGAAGAAATAGAAAATATGAACAGACCAATCACAAGCACTGAAATTGAAACTGTGATTAAAAATCTTCCAACAAGCAAAAGCCCAGGACCAGATGGCTTCACAGGTGAATTCTATCAAACATTTAGAGAAGAGCTATCACCTATCCTTCTCAAACTCTTCCAAAATATAGCAGAGGGAGGAACACTCCCCAACTCATTCTACAAGGCCACCATCACCCTGATACCAAAACCAGACAAGGATGTCACAAAGAAAGAAAACTACAGGCCAATATCACTGATGAACATAGATGCAAAAATCCTCAACAAAATACTAGCAAACAGAATCCAACAGCACATTAAACGGATCATACACCATGATCAAGTGGGGTTTATTCCAGGAATGCAAGGATTCTTCAATATACGCAAATCAATCAACGTGATACACCATATTAACAAATTGAAGGAGAAAAACCGTATGATCATCTCAATAGATGCAGAGAAAGCTTTTGACAAAATTCAACACCCATTTATGATAAAAACCCTGCAGAAAGTAGGCATAGAGGGAACTTTCCTCAACATAATAAAGGCCATATATGACAAACCTACAGCCAACATCGTCCTCAATGGTGAAAAACTGAAAGCATTTCCACTAAGATCAGGAACAAGACAAGGTTGCCCACTCTCACCACTCTTATTCAACATAGTTTTGGAAGTCACAGCCACAGCAATCAGAGAAGAAAAGGAAATAAAAGGAATCCAAATTGGAAAAGAAGAAGTAAAGCTGTCACTCTTTGCAGATGACATGATACTATACATAGAGAATCCTAAAGATGCTACCAGAAAACTACTAGAGCTAATCAATGAATTTGGTAAAGTAGCAGGATACAAAATTAATGCACAGAAATCTCTGGCATTCCTATACACTAAGGATGAAAAATCTGAAAGTGAAATCAAGAAAACACTCCCATTTACCATTGCAACAAAAAGAATAAAATATCTAGGAATAAACCTACCTAAGGAGACAAAAGACCTGTATGCAGAAAATTATAAGACACTGATGAAAGAAATTAAAGGTGATACAAATAGATGGAGAGATATACCATGTTCTTGGATTGGAAGAATCAACATTGTGAAAATGACTCTACTACCCAAAGCAATCTACAGATTCAATGCAATCCCTATCAAACTACCACTGGCATTTTTCACAGAACTAGAACAAAAAATTTCACAATTTGTATGGAAACACAAAAGACCCCGAATAGCCAAAGCAATCTTGAGAATGAAAAACGGAGCTGGAGGAATCAGGCTTCCTGACTTCAGACTGTACTACAAAGCTACAGTAATCAAGACAGTATGGTACTGGCACAAAAACAGAAATACAGATCAATGGAACAGGATAGAAAGCCCAGAGATAAACCCACGCACATATGGTCACCTTATCTTTGACAAAGGAGGCAGGAATGTA
The DNA here is from genome assembly GCF_949774975.1 of Lagenorhynchus albirostris. Classification (NCBI taxonomy): domain Eukaryota; kingdom Metazoa; phylum Chordata; class Mammalia; order Artiodactyla; family Delphinidae; genus Lagenorhynchus; species Lagenorhynchus albirostris. The sequence goes on along the minus strand of NC_083101.1, from coordinate 99,929,293 downwards.
CAGTGGAGAAAGGACAGTCTATTCAATAAGTGGTGCTGGGAAAACTGGACAGCTACATGTAAAAGTATGAGATTAGATCACTCCCTAACACCATACACAAAAATAAGCTCAAAATGGATTAAAGACCTAAATGTAAGGCCAGAAACTATCAAACTCTTAGAGGAAAACATAGGCAGGACACTCTATGACATAAATCACAGCAAGGTCCTTTTTGACCCACCTCCTAGAGAAATGGAAATAAAAACAAAAGTAAACAAATGGGACCTAATGAAACTTAAAAGCTTTTGCGCAGCAAAGGAAACCATAAAGAAGACCAAAAGACAACCCTCAGAATGGGAGAATATATTTGCAAATGAAGCAACTGACAAAGGATTAATCTCCAAAATTTATAAGCAGCTCATGCAGCTCAATAACAAAAAAACAAACAACCCAATCCAAAAATGGGCAGAAGACCTAAATAGACATTTCTCCAAAGAAGATATACAGACTGCCAACAAACACATGAAAGAATGCTCAACATCACTAATCATTAGAGAAATGCAAATCAAAACTACAATGAGATATCATCTCACACCAGTCAGAATGGCCATCATCAAAAAATCTAGAAACAATAAATGCTGGAGAGGGTGTGGAGAAAAGGGAACCCTCTTACACTGTTGGTGGGAATGTAAATTGATACAGCCACTGTGGAGAACAGTATGGAGGTTCCTTAAAAAACTACAAATAGAACTACCATATGACCCAGCAATCCCACTACTGGGCATATACCCTGAGAAAACCATAATTCAAAAAGAGTCATGTACCAAAATGTTCATTGCAGCTCTATTTACAATAGCCCAGAGATGGAAACAACCTAAGTGTCCATCATCGGATGAATGGATAAAGAAGATGTGGCACATATATACAATGGAATATTACTCAGCCATAAAAAGAAACGAAATTGAGCTATTTGTAATGAGGTGGATAGACCTAGAGTCTGTCATACAGAGTGAAGTAAGTCAGAAAGAGAGAGACAAATACCGTATGCTAACACATATATATGGAATTTAAGAAAAAAAATATGAAAAACCTAGGGGTGAAACAGGAATAAAGACACAGACTTACTAGAGAATGGACTTGAGGCTATGGGGAGGGGGAAGGGTAAACGGTGACAAAGCGAGAGAGAGGCATGGACATATATACACTACCAAACGTAAGGTAGATAGCTAGTGGGAAGCAGCCGCATAGCACAGGGAGATCAGCTCGGTGCTTTGTGACCGCCTGGAGGGGTGGGATAGGGAGGGTGGGAGGGAGGGAGATGCAAGCAGGAAGAGATATGGGAACATATGTGTATATATAACTGATTCATTTTGTTGTGAAGCTGAAACTAACATACCATTGTAAAGCAATTACACTCCAATAAAGATGTTAAAATGAAAAAAAATGCATATATTAGATGTTCTTTAATTTTTTAAGTCTTTATGATTTTGCATTGTATGCATACATTAAAAATAATTTATCAGTTCCCTTGTTTGTGAACTTTTATAAATTATAATGTGACAGGGTAATCAGTTCCAGAGGAAAAGTTTTTCCTTTCAGAAGTTTGAATATTTATTCCATCGAATATGGCTTTTGTTACTGTTTTTTCCAATTATGCCATCAGTACACCCTTTCATGGCGGGTGATCAGTTTCCTTGCTAATTGTTTTTTTTTAAGATTTTTGTCTTTTGTGTTCTCCAGTTTCTTGACGTGATTAGTTTCAGGTTAAAAAATTTATCCTCCATGTGATCTATTTTGCTTCATTAAGTGATACCACATTCTTCATCTCATCTAGAACATAATATTATCTTTTTCAAATGTTACTTCTACTCATCCTCTCCTGCGTCTACTTCTAGAACCCTGGATATATGTATATTAGACCATCTTATATATTCTCTGTGTCTTCATCAGCTTGGACGGCTATAACAAAGTGCCATAGACCTGGTGGCTTGAAAAACAGACGGTAATTTCTTAACAGTCCTGAAGGCTGGAAGGCCAAGATCAAGGTGCCGTATTCAGCTCCTGGTGAGAGCTCTCTTCCTACTTTTCAGATGGTTGTCTTACTGTGTCCTCCAGTGGCAGAGAGAAAGACGGATCTCTCTTGTGTCTTTTCTTCTAAGGGCACTAAACCCATTATGAAAGCTGCATTCCCATGACCTAATTACCTCCCAAAGGCCCTATCCCCAAATACACTGAAGGTTAGGGCTTCAACATAAGAATTGGTGGGGGGGATACACGTCCATAGCATTCTGCCCCTGGTACCCAAAATTCGTGTCTTTATTGGATGCAAAACACATTCATTCTATCCAAACAGCCTCAAAAGCCTTAACTCATCCCAACATCAACTGTAAAATTTAAAGTCCAAAGTCTGATCTAAACACCATCTAAATCACATATGGGGGAGACTGGAGGTACTATTCATCCTGAGGCAAAATTTCTCTGTAGTTGTAAATGTGTGACCCAAACAAGTTAAGTGTTTCCAAATACGATGATGGGACTGGCATATAAAAGACATCCCTCCTCCGAAAGGAAGAAATAGGAAAGAGGGAAGTGGTGACAGTTTCCAAGCAAGTCCAAAGCCTAGCAAGGCCAATCCCATTAGATCTTAAGGCACGAGAATAATTCTCTTCGGTTTGAGGCTTTGCCCTCCAGGCCCACTGGGGTGGCAACATCATCTCCACAGCTCGGTGGGGCAGCCCCACTCCTTCAGCTTGGTGGGGTGCCACTCACTCTGCAGCTCTCTGTAGGGCCTCCGCCTACACCATGACTCTCTGTGAGGGCGACAATCTCACACTTTGAAACTGAGGCCCCCTGGGCCTGTGGTGGGATTGACAGACCCGATGACCTCGGAATCACCTTTGGGGTCCTTCTTCCCTTTTCTTCAAGAGGGGTACACAGGGCTTCCCTGGTGGCGCAGTGGTTGAGAGTCTGCCTGCCGATGCAGGGGACACGGGTTCGTGCCCTGGTCCGGGAAGATCCCACATGCCGCGGAGCGGCTGGGCCCGTGAGCCATGGCCACTGAGCCTGCGCGTCCGGAGCCTGTGCTCCGCAACGGGAGAGGCCACAACAGTGCGAGGCCCACGTACCGCCAAAGAAATAAAATGAGGAGTACACATTCACAGCCGAATTGCTCTAGTCTCCCATTCTGTAGAATCCAAGAATTCTGACAGCCTTCCCTCATTCTGCCTGGCTGTCTCTGTCCCCTTTAGTTCAAACTGGCAGTGTCCCTGCTGGTTTAATCCTTCTCTATTCCTGGCCTCTGCTGAGAGTACAAATTAAATTAATAGCACACCTGCTACACCCTTCGAGTTTTCTTCAGAACAAGCTTTCTCACTTTCAAATATGGATAGGCTGAGAAGTTTCCAAATCTCTAAGTTCTGATCTCAACATACGTTAGTACGTTGAATTTCATCATACACTATAAAATATTCAATTTCAATGGTCAAGATTTACTAACATAAATCATTTTTACTGTTGAAGACAGAACATTCTTAACTGGAACTGGCACTGGTAATACAAGTATATGATAGTGAATAGAAGCCCAGCTAGTACAGTTTGTTCACCAACAGTTTGAACATTACAGCATCGTGTTGTTCGTGATCAAGCATGAAGATCATCAATATTATCTAGTGCTAGTACTAGACAAATTCAAGGAAAACAGCAAACCCAGTCATTTTTTGTTTCCTTTCCCATTTGAAAAGCTGCAAGCAACTTTTTTTGGCCCTTTAAAGGACTCATATGTCTCTGTTTAAAATATTCCATTCCTCTCTGTCTTTTTTAAAATTCATTAATTTATTTATTTGTTTTTAGGTGCGTTGGGTCTTCGTTGCTGTGCGCAGGCTTTCTCTAGTTGCAGTGAGCAGGCTTCTCATTGCCGTGGCTTCTCTTGTTGCAAAGCACGGGCTCTAGGCATGCGGGCGTCAGTAGTCGTGGCACACGGGCTCAGTAGTCGTAGTTCGTGGGCTCTAGAGTGCAGGCTCAGTAATTGTGGAGCACGGGCTTTGTTGCTCAGTGGCATGTGGGATCTTCCCAGACCAGAGATGAAACCCATGTCCCCTGCATTGGCAGGCGGATTCCCAACCACTGCACCACTGGGTAGTCCCAATTCCTCTCTCTTTAAACGTAAAGTGATTGGACTTAAAGCAGTGCTTAAAGTTTACTGGTACTATAATCCTTGTTCAAAATTGCTCTGTGGCATAAGCCACAATGCAGTGAATTGTTGACACCTCCAAATCCCAGGGAGGCCCCTGAGTGCTCTCTCAGGAGGAGATTGAGGTCAGGTGTATCTGATGGCCTGCGTGCTCTCTGTGCTCCTGGTGATGTGTGGGGGCTTTCAGGTGAGTGCAGTGGGTAGACTCATGGACTCAGTCTTGGCTGGGGGAGACAGCACTGTCGGGTTTATTTTTCCACATTTGCCTCCTTTTATGTTGCCTTTCTCCCAGTTGCGTTTAGCCTGATTAGAGGGAAGGAGGAGATGTCGGTAGCTGGGCAGGTGGTTCTCCAGGAGCAAATGTCAGGGACGGTTGTGTGGGCAAGATCCCTAGGCCCTATCCTGGCAATCTTGCTGTGCACTGAGCAATCCAGATGAATCGGGTCCTTGATCAGAAGTCCATGGAACTTTTGGCAATCTGTGCAAAATTGGGATCTGAGGATGGGCTCAGAAATTTCAGCAAGGATTTGGCGGTATCTTACCCTCGGGCTGTTTAAGAGCCCCTGGTTTTGAATGGCATGAAGCAACAGAGAGCCTTTGATCACATTCTATACAGCTGTCCTGTGTATGGCCCTCCAGCAGCAAACCTTCTCTGCTGTGACCTCAGGGCAGGCCCCATCCCCCCAGCCAGGCTCCTGCCCTGTGAAACATGAGGGTGTAACGCAGGCTGATTGTCAGGGCTTGGCTCCTGGCTTGCCTGACCCAAAGTATGGAGCATCTGTTCACCTTGTGCTGGTCCCCTTCCCAGAATCAATGGGCTCACAGCCCAGACATTTATGCTGAGTCTGGGGGCAGCTGTGCCCTGAGAAGCCATGTCTTGTCACTTGGCCCAGGGAGCACCTCCTCAACGGACCACACTTTTCATATGGGCCTCCTGCTCTCGTGCCCTCTTGTTTTGTTCTGAGGCAGGTGGTTGTGATGGCCAGTACTGTGGGGTCTTGTGACCTCAGAGCAGACACTGGAGGCTGACTGACCCCACAGAGATGGACAAGGATGTGGCCTCAGGCGATGGGTCCTTTCTTGGGTTTCTGCCTCTCCTCCCTGACACCTGACCCTTGCTCTCAAAAGCTCACCTTTCTGTTGTAGTTGCCTCACCAGGGGGAGTGACGGGCTTTGCCCTGCTGACCTATACCCTCGGAGTAGGTGGCCACAGCCTGGCTTGTCACACACTGGGGAAATCCTACACTGGGGAAGTCAGGATTGTGCCTTGCTGAGCTTGGAACCCAGGTAGAAAGGTAGATGGTGTGGGTCTGAGGGACTGATGCCCCAGCCCCAGGACAGGTGACTTCTCCTGGGAGAGGTTGCCCATGGCCCCCTTTGGCCCCTCACCCCTGCAGAGGTGCTGATAGACGCCCCCTGCAGGCCACAGCCTCTGTGCATAGGATCTGCCCAGTATCACATGAGAAGCCAGGCCCAGGAGCCTCGCTCTCTCTGAGAGCAGCTGGTCATCCCACACTGAGGGGCGTCTTCTCGGACAGAGGGCACATAGCTGACCTGCAACTGACATATGGACTCTTCCCTGGGCTTTACCCCTGAATTTACCTCCATTCTTGTCTCCTGTCTCACAGCCCCTGCCTTTTCCCCCAGACACCAGAGATCTCCAGGCTTGGGTGGAGTACGGCATGTTGTCAAGCTCAGTGGTGTCCACCTCACCAGCCCACTGGAATCAAGCCCCAGGAAGCCTCCGAGAGAGCAAGACCAAGGACTTTAAGAAGACTAGGGTTAATGTTAAGGAGCATAGATTGTAAGATGAGGAATTTCACTAGTGTTTTTCAATCCGTAAGAAGAATGAAATAGAAATTGCAGAATTGAAACTTGCACAGACATCAAGAAATAATAGTTTACAGGCCTCAAGAAATAATAGTTTAACAAGTGACACATTCACAGCATCAGAGAAAGGACCACGATCCACAGGGTGTGCAAAGGAGGTGCCTAATCCCAGGAGCAGCAGCGAGGCAGGTGCTGGGCAACCTTTTGTACGTAATATTCACCAAAGGGAACCTCGGCCAGTGATACCAGGGAAAGGCTATCATGGTGAAGGTGCACTCATCTCCAACACCCTCACTTGAAATCAAAGTATTGGCTGAAGAAACAGACTTGACAGAGAGTTTGGCCACCTGGCCTGGGTTCTCCCTACAAAATGTCATGTTTCTCCAAGAACAGGGCACAATTTTCCGAAGCACAGACTGCATATCTTAACGGTACAGCTATTACAAATTTGCACCTTTCTTTGAAGGGAATTGTTAAGTGGTGGGTAGGGAGTGATGTGTTCCAGGGCCCTCTGGCTTGCAGGTGACCCTCTTATCAGACAGGGCAATTCTGCCAAAAATTCATCACTGCCTTCATTCCTCAGGTGGTAGGGATACAAAGGGATTAAAAGAGGTGTGGGCAGAGGACAGCCCTCACTGACAGCACAGAGACATCACCTACTGTCTCAACTCCTCTGCCCATATAGCCACCAAGGATGCCAGCTTTTTCTTTCACAGCAGCTGCTGATAGCACACCGTCATCCAAGGAGTTCTTGAGCACCAACTTTGCACTACTCAGCAGCATAATGGAGAAATCAAGGATGGTCCATGGAAATACCTAAGGGTCTTGTTTTAGGGCAAACGCGCTTATTCTGCAATATGTGCTTCTTAGTTAATAGGGGTTCGAATGTCCTTCCTTTTATGAAATGATGTTGATAATGTTTGAAAAATAAAAGGTTGGCAACCCCATGAGAAACTATGCTTTTGTCTGAGTGGGGTTGGAGACCAAGAGGGAGTAATGAAAATTATGGCTGTTGAAGTAGTGAGAGGACAGGGCTAACTTGTTCAAGACTGCCTCCCTGCAGGAGGAAGGCCAGCCTTCCTCAAGACTTCATGGACACATAAAGCACCAGAGCCCAAATTTTGGGTCCCTCTCCTGGACCCTGGATCCCTACTGGATCCCTGTGTGCTAGCCCAGAAAAGAGTGTGCAGTGGGGACCCACAAACGCCCCACTATTCCTGTGTCTGTGAACTTCCCCTGATAAACATGGCTCCAGCAGCCAGGGTTACATAGTTTTTGGGAATTCACTTATGGTTGCAAGTGCAAAAGACTGAGAACTACTATGTAAAATTAATATTTCAAAACTTCACGTCAGTGATATTTGAAGAACCTCTATAAAGTAACTAAACAAACATAATGGCATTTTATTCCACTGTGTCCAAAGTCGAAGCTTTAAATTGTATAAAAATGAGAGTGAGGGCTTCCCTGGTGGCGCAGTGGTTGAGAGTCCACCTGCCGATGCAGGGGACACGGGTTCGTGTCCCAGTCCGGGAAGATCCCACATGCCGCCGAGCGGCTGGGCCCGTGAGCCATGGCCGCTGGGCCTGCGCGTCCGGAGCCTGTGCTCCGCAACGGGAGAGGCCACAACAGTGAGAGGCCCGCATACCGCAAAAAACAAAAAAAAAAAACAAAACCCAAAATGAGAGTGAGAAGTAGAGAGCTTCCAAACATCTGGAAATTAAGATGCACACTTCTAAATAATCCCTGTTTTTACAAACAACAAATGCTGGAGAGGGTGTGGAGAAAAGGGAACCCTCTTGCACAGTTTGTGGGAATGTACATTGATACAGCCACTATGGAGAACAGTACGGAGGTTCCTTAAAAAACTAAACATAGAATTACCATACGACCCAGAAATCCCACTCCTGGGCACCAATATGTCTGCCATAATTGAGTGTGCTTCTGATGCTTGCTCTGTCCTTCAAACTGTTTTTTTATGTGTGTGTCTTTTTTTATGGCTTGCAGCTTTACGTCGAAAGCTGGACGTGGTGGACTGAGTGAAAGAAACTGAAGTAGATAGGCCTTGAGTGTGAGATTTTATATTTATCTGGCTGGTAGTTACTCTTCTTACTATTTGGCATAGCTCTAGGTGTCAGAGGATAAAAGTTTTTCTCATACCCTTGTTTTGGTCCCCCCTGTTGTCTTTGGACTTCCCTAGAGACTTCTTAAATAAGGTCTAAGGTATGCGTTTCCTTTAGTTGTAATCCCCTCTTATATAGGAGCTCTATTAGAGGTGGTGGTGAGGTTTGTGGTGGGTAGGATATATTCCGTAGTCTATAATTAGGTCTCTGTGAGCCTGTGTCCATGGCCCCGAGACCTTCACAAATGATTCTCTGTACCACTCCCTCCATGAGTTGAGACAGGAACGGTTGAGGGCGACGGAGTTGGGGATTACCCTTTTTCCACAGTCACTTAGGCTATTAAAAACAACCCTATAGATTACGTTCTGTTTAAATCGTTTCTCTTGAGGGCAGGCTTTTGTTAAGTAGAATAGAATGCTCAGAGCATATTTCAAAATGGTTACATTCTCCCTCCCCCCACCCCTTCCCCCCCCCCCCACTAGAAGCAGGAAGAGATTTTCTCTGATCTGTGCTTTGAGAACCTAATAAGGCTGCTGAAGGAAAAATCATGAAAGTGTGGGGCCTCCCTGCAACTGGACTCCCCTGGAGTTTTAACTCTCAAGCTCATTTACGTCAAGCCTCCAGCACTTCATCAATGAAAATGTAAGTTCTCCTGCACCACTACTGGCTCTGGCATCTAGCTTCCACTCCTGGGCTTCACTCGAGTAAGCTGTGACTCTGTGTGTCTGCCTGTTTCACTAATTTTCAAGGCAGTGGTTTGCCCTGTGACCTCAATTCCCTGAGGAGTCTAAGAAAAGTTGTTGATTTTTCAGTTTGTTCAATTTTTCTTGTTTTGAGGATGGAAGTGATGACTTCCAAGCTCCTTATATCCCAGACTGGAAACTGGAACCCTCTAGTCGATTTTTGTTAGTTTCTTCTCACCTCTGTAGCTTGTCAGTGCTTGACTTTGGCAGTACCAGTAGCCCATGCCAGTGCACCATTTGGGAGGTCAGGGAGTCCCTGATGACAGACCTTTCAAGTCCCTCTCTCTGCCAATGACTTCAGTGATCCTCCAGGCCCTACTCCCAGGCTCCCTGGCTCCTCCTGTCCTCTGCTCAGCCCTTTCCCTCCACCTCTGCCTTAGTCTCCCTATTCAGCAGTGGGTCCCTGGGGCTTGCTCTGGGGGCAGGTCAGAGTGAGCCTTTCCCACGTATCTGAGGAGAGGTCAGAGAGAGTAACAGGCAAAAGGGCACAGCCTGCAGGAGTAGGAAGAACAAAGATGTTCAAGTTCTCTCAAGAGAGATCAAGGTTTGAATTCCTGTTCCTACTACTTCCCACCTGTGTCATCTCTGAAAAGCTACTTAACCCTACTAGGTTTCAGTTTATCTTTAAAAAGCAGCTAACCCAGGATAATACTGAGACCTAGGTTGGTTTCAGTTCATGGGGAAACTGGCTAGGCTGGAGCTGAAATTAGGTCTATCTGTTGTGTGGATGGGTCCATCTGTGTTGGGATCCCTTGGTTAGAGGTGTGAGAACATCCAGGAGGGGCAGAGAATCACCGAACTCCAGCAATATGGTGCATGAAGGCGAGGACCCCAGGGCCCAGCCAGCCTGAGGTTGCTGTGTTTGGGAGGAAAATAGGAGCTTAGGACCCGTGGAGCGGCTACTAGTCCAGCTGAACTGCCTGAGCTCCCCTGATCCCGTGGAGAGTCACTGACAGCCAGGGGCCTGAGCAACCTTGCCTGAGACCCCATAGCCGAGTTTGCCACCAAGGGAGGGAATATTTGTCTCCCCCCGTCCAGAGACTGCTGGGCTTTTAAGGGCTGATGCTGGTGGACACAGAGCTAGGTGTGGTGGTACCTCAGTGGTAGAGCTCCAGCCAGAGGGATGGCCAGAGGCAGGGAGTGAGGCAATGCCTAGACAGGTGTGGATGCTGGGAAGACACTTTCTTGACGCCTCCCAAGATCATCTTGGGAAGGTAGCTCCTGTGCAGGGTCCTGGCTCCAGCCAGTGGCATCCCAGTGTTCACGTGCATACGAGTCCATGTGTGCTCACCTGCCAGTGAGGGTTCAGGATATTTGGGCAACGCCAGGTTTGGAAAGAACTTGCACTGAACCCTTTGAATGGCATCTAGTCCATATTGGATATGTGCTAAATGGGAAATTTACCACATTATCATGGGTTCTGCAGGCTGGGGCGGCCTCCTGGGATCCTGCTGGCTGCACAAGGACTCTGTGTCAGGCGTATTCATAGGAAGGATGACTAGAGCATTGCTTCAAGGCTTATTGCCGGGCCACTAAGTCCCGAGTGAGGTGGCTGAAGCCAGGTCCTGGGGTTAGTGTCAGACTACTGGCATGCAGAGCTCTGTCCTGGGGTTTTATGAGGAATTCCAGAGCTGGTGTCATATCGCTGGTGCAGGGGAGCTAGCTCCTGACACAGTTGGGTATGGGGTCTGGGGTGTCCTGAAGCTTGTGTTGGCCTGCTAGTGGGCAGGACTGGGTCCCAGCTGTTCCCAGGACAGGGTCTTGCCTGCTGTGTACAGTCTGCAGGATTGTGGTTTTCTTGCATTTGGTGTCTGTCCCCTGGTGGGTGAGGCTGTCCAGAGGCTAGTGAAGGCTTCCTGGAGGGCAGGGCCCCTGCCTGCCCACTGGTGGGTGGAGCTGGGTCTTGGCCCTCTGGTGGGCAGTGTCATATCTGGAGGCACGCCTACAGGTGTCTGTGGGCTCAGGAAGTCTTTAGGCAGCTTGTCTGCTGACGGCTGGGGCTGTGTCCCAGCTCAGTTAGCTGTTTGGCCTGAAGCATCCCAGCACTGGTGCCTACAGGCTGTTGGGTGGGGCTGGCCACCCCCACCCAACTCATCAGCTCTTGGGGCTCATGAGCTAGAGGGAGGATCCCACAATGATGCCTATCAGGACCAGTGTCCAGCAGTAGAAGGAGCTTCTAAGTATGGCTGCTACCAGTGTCCATGTCCCCAGGGAGAGCCGCACCCATGCCCTGCCTCTCTGGGACGTGCTCTAAGACAAGCAAGTAGGTCTGGCCCAGGCTCCTATCAAATGACTACTTTTGCCCTAGGTCGCGGTGCATTTTATGAGATTTTATGTGTGCCCTTTAAGAGTGAAGTCTCTATTTACCCCAGTCCTTTGGGACACCCCAAATTAATGGCCCTGCATGCCTTGAAAGCCAAATGCTCTGGGTGCTCATCTTGCTGGTGCAGGACCCCTGGGCTGAAGAGCCCGATGTGGGGCTCAGAACTCTCCTGTGGAAGAACCTCTGCACTATAATTCTCCAGTTTGTGGGTTGCCCACCCAGGAGTATGGGACTTGATTACACTGTGAGTCTGCCCCCTCCGACCCATCTCATTGTGGTTCCTTCTTTTTGTCTTTAGTTGCAGAAGATCTATTCTGGTACGTTCCCATCTTTTTCATCGACGGTTGTTTTGCAAATAGTTGTAATTTTGGGTGCCTGTGAGAGAACACGAGCTCAGGGTCTTTCTACTCTGCTATCTTGGTCAATCTCTATTGCAATCTTGTTTTGAGAATAAAGGCTTGCAAGCTGGCTCCCCTTCGTGATTCTTCCTCTCCTCCATCTGCCCCTCCCAGCGCTTGGTGGGAGGTTTCCTCACTTGACTGCTCTGCCTAAATAAGGAATATGCATGGCAGCACACTCAGCTGAGGGATAGTAGACCACTTTCTCTTACTTTTAAAAATATTTTGTAACCACTTCAGCCCTCCTTCCACCCCACCTATCTCTGTAGTATTCCAGTCGTGGCAAGATAATGTTATGGAAGTAGTCATTCTCAAGTTTTTGGTCTTTTCCATCTCAGAACTTTGTGTGTCCAAGAGTGGTATGGCTGGGCCCACTCTAGAATTGGCTGAGTATTTAGATATGTTCAGGGCATGGTGTTCTCGTGGAGTTTGGTAGGGGTCCTACCTCGGTGGCCTTGGTGCTGCAGCCCTTTCCCTGTTCCTTCCAGAGGTCACACTTTGCTGCCCCTCCCTTCCCTGGAAGTCCGGCGTTTCCTGCCTTTGCTGTTGCATCTGTGGACACTCTGCATTCATCTTCAGAGGGAGAAATAAATGAATTATTGCCAATCATGTTTCACCTCACTTGTTCCTTTCTTGGAGGACTTCCTTAAGTGCCCGTCTAAAGTATTAGCCTTGTCAGTGTTTGTCATGTTTATTTATTTAAGGTAAGCTGAATGAGAGCATGAAGTTGTCTTTTTTGTTTTATATCCAGTCCAAATAGCACCTGACCCACGATAGGCACTTAATAAGTGTTTCATTAGTGGTTGGGTATCTTTTCATGCTCCTCTCCATTGGAAGTTCCCACGTTAGAAGAGTTTGTTGGAAATATCAAACAATACAAGAAAGGCCATTAGGTACAAAATATCCATGTGTTTATGAATTCATGACCAAATTAAATATGCAATTTTATATAAAAAGAGGCGTGTGTGTGTGTGTGTTCTCCCCCATCCTACTGTTCTCTGGAGCAGTGCTGAGTGACCCGGGTGCAGGGGTGTGTGTTCTTGCTGTGTGACCTGCTCCATCCTTCTCCCTTTTATGCCTCGGGCTCAAGCTCGCCCTGCATGGGCGTCTCCTGCTCTGACTCTGGATTTCCGGGCGCCAGGTTCCTGGGGGACTGGAATCCAGCCCCTCCTCCCTGCCCTTCCCCTGGGGGAGGGACCCCAGCCTGGCCCAGCTTCCCCACAGCCTCCGCAGGTGATGTCTCTGGGCCACACCTGGGCCTGTTGGGCTCCCTAGAGGTGCAGACTGGCTCTGACAGAGCTGGTGGGAAGGGGGGGGTGGGGCCCTGCTTGCTGGGGTCATTCTGTGACCCCTCACCTGGGGGCCTCCTGCAACTCCCGGGCCACCTTCCCTTTCTCTCCCCGCTGGCCTTTCTGCATCCTCATCAGTGGGCCCAGTGGCTCAGCCCTGCAACCTCTTGGAGCCCCAATTCCCTTGCCATTGGACCCCAGGCCCTGGCTCTCCCACCCACCTAGAGTTCCCGGGAGGCCCCCCGGCCCCTCCTCTGTTCCCCCCCACCACAGTGAAGGTGCTGGGGGCAGAGCTGCAACCCCCACCTTGGAGGCTCCCCTTCTGCCCCGCCCACTGCTCCTCAGGCTCGCCCCGAGCTCAGCGGCAAGGAGCTAACCGGCCACTAGAGGGCAGCACACGTCTGCTTTCCCAGCCCGCCACCCGGAGAAGGACTTGGAGGGGAGGCAGCCATGGCCTCCAAGTCTGGGGCTCCGACAACACGGGGCACAGTCACTCTAGACCCGCTTGACCTGCCACTTGACCTGCTCCTTCTCTTGACGAGGACTTAATTTCAAATCCCTAGGTCTTGGCACCAAAAAATTGATGCAGAGTTTCCATTGTTTCTGGGTTTGCTCTATCCCAGACCTAAAGCCAGCCTCTTGGTGGTGGAGCCCACCTAGGGCCCTGGGACCGAAAACCAGTTCCTCTTCCTAAAGCATCTTTCTTAGACGAGGTGACTCCTGAGCTCTGAGGCCAGGAGCTCAGTCTCTCTGGCTCCACCTTCATCAGAGGGACTCCGTCTTCTAAATCTACAAAGGGTGTGGGGAGTGAAATACGAATCAGGATTAGAAAACGTGGAGAAGGTCAGTTGCGACCCAGCTTTTCCCCAAAGCTACTGTCTTAATCCTCCAGTCCTCCAGTCTCCTCCCTCCTCTTTTCTGGACTGACCTTCGCTTCGCTCCTGTTCAATTCCATTTTTTCTCCTTCCCTTTTATCACGAGCCAGCACTGAGTGAGGCCATGTGCTATGATCCTTCATTACAGGGTCTCCTATTCTCCATGTCAGTGCCTTTCTCCTGACCTTTGACCCCTACCACACCCCATCCCTCCAACACATTCATATGTTATGGAGTTACCTGATGAAGGTGAGGATAGCCTGATTCTCATGATGGGCGAACGCATGGCTCCAACGCCACAGAGATTCCTGGGCCCACCCTCCCCACCCCCGAAACCTCATCCCCAGCATGCTGAGGGCATGCAACGTGCTGCCCAGGGTCAACCAGCAGGGCCGGAGCATCCTCGGTCACAGCCAGTGACACTGCTTTCCTGAAAAGCACTGGAGTCAATTCTACTGTCTCAACCATTGCCTCATCCACATGGGGAACCCTGTTTGGCTTTATAGAAATGTAAGCCATACGGGGACTTTTTCTGTCTTTCTTCCTTTGAGGGGATAGAGGCGACAATGTTTTTGTTGGTGGTGATTCTGTTCATTGTTGTTTGGGGTTTTTTGCTAAATTTACCCCAAGAGAAGCCGTGCTAACCAGAGGCAGGGGGAGGAGCCCAAAGGAGCATGGGATTGCTGTACCCAGGCCCCCATCACTCCCTTCCTTCTCTCCCCCTGTTCCAGCTGTTTCCTTTCGTTTCCATCTCCAAATCTGAGCGGTGAAGGAGGGTGGAGAAAGAAGTTTCTCATTGCACCAAGAGGCGCTGCTTCTAGGCCTGCAGCTCTAAGCAACCTCTGCCGCCCTTCTCGGGCCTGGATGCCCACAGCCCTGGGAGGGATGCTGGCAGAGGGCCAGTCTTCCACTTGCGGCCTCTGGCAGCCGCACCCCAGGGGTGGAAACCTTGAGTTGGGTTCTGAAGGCTTAATTTCTACCCTGACTTCTCCAGTGAGGATTTGAGTAGGTTCCACGTGCAAATGCCCACAAAACATTTGCAACCCTCTAAGTCCACTGATGCAAACACACGATCAACAGAGGTAGGACCCTGCCTGCTCACGGCCGCTCACGGGGAGGAGGCTGCCTCCGCAGACCAAGACACACGGCCTCACGGCTGGGAGAGTTTCCCTTTGATTCTAGGGCTCTCCAACCCAGAGACCAGAGGCCACAGCCCTCAGCCCTTTCCCCGCTCCCCACCTCCCAGGAGCCGTCTCCTGCCCTGCTGTGGAATCGGGACCTCTCCCCCGGCGCCTGTTCCGACCCACGAGGCCCGGCTCCTTCCTCTCTCTGCTGAGCTACGCTGGCTGGTGAGAGCAGCTCCTCCCCATAGGGTCCTGGTTATGTGAGTCCTTTGTCCCTGGAAGGTGGAGGGGGCGATGCAGAAGAGCAGAGGGGCAAGAACAAGTGGGGGCAACAGCAGCGGGGTCGGAAGAGGGTGGCAGCATCTCAGACCACAGCCGAGGAGGAAGATGGGGAGGACGAGGAGGTGGCTGAAGAGGCCGGCGAGGAAGGGCTGTTCCAGAACAGCCAGCGCCGCTTGGGCTGCCGTCTCAGGTGGAGATAGTCCTCCTTCTGACGCTCCTTCCGGGCCCGCTGGTAGTGGTCTTCCTCCTTCAGGTACCAGACAGGCGGCCACCGGTGCTTCTCAAAATACTCCTGGTTTTCTGGAGCAGAACGCAGTAGGGCTTGACGAGGAGGATGTCAGGAGAAGGGGCAAGAGGGACTCCCACCCCTGCCCTGCCGCCACGGGACCCGCAGACGGCCTTCGGTCCTGCAAGGACCACATCCCTTCACAGAGCCCCCTAAAGAGAGTCAGGTGCCCAGGGAGTGGGGCTGACGGTACGTGCCGGGGAAAGGCGTTCCCACTTGTGTTATTCTTCAAAGACACAGGGAAGATCCCCACAGGGCTTTAGTGTGTGCTGAGAATAAAGCAGGCTGAGGCAAAGTATGGGGGAGAAAGGGCAAGCAAAGCTGTCGGCAAGAAGATGCGCGGCTTGGCTGGGGTGACAGCAGAGGTGGCGGCAGAGCTGAGGTTTCCAAGGCAAGTGGGGATGGGGGTGTTGCAGGAGGTCAGACGGGAGGGAAGGCTGGACTGAGGGGTTTGGACCTATTCTGGAAGGCCGGGGGAGCACCACGGGAGTTTGGAACCGAGGGAGTGATGCGATTGGAGCTGTGCTTTAGAAAGAAAATGCTAGAAGGGTGAAGAGGAGAGAATGGGGGTGGGAGAACTGGCGGCGTACAGCGAGAAGCTGCCAGCGGGGAGGGGGTCACAGCAGAGTGGAGGGCGCCCAGCGAAGACCTCAAGATGGAGCGGCAGGAACTCGGGGAGGCCAGCGACACCTCTCCCTGGAGCCCACGCGCCTCCTGTGGGCCCCAGGACCTGAGACGTCAATTAAGCAGAGGCCAAGCTGCAGGGATCCCAGAGGATACCCAGACCTGTGCTGCCCAGGCTGTGACTTGTGCCCATTCCTAGGTTATGAAATTAATGTCATGGGTCATGAGTAGCATTAAAAATAATTGAGGTATTTTTCTATATGTGTACTGGGGTCACAAGGTAAAATGTACTGCTTACTGTGGAGTCTGATCCAAAAAGGTCTGAAAAATACCAACTCTAGTCTGACTGTACTTAGGAGGAACAGAAGCCCCGAGGGGCAAA
Source organism: Lagenorhynchus albirostris (assembly GCF_949774975.1). Lineage (NCBI taxonomy): Eukaryota > Metazoa > Chordata > Mammalia > Artiodactyla > Delphinidae > Lagenorhynchus > Lagenorhynchus albirostris. Next base: position 99,912,849 of record NC_083101.1, on the reverse strand, counting down.
GTGAGTTGCCCAAGGTCCCCGAGGGAGCCCTGCCCTCCGCGCCAGCACTTTTCCCGGGCCCCCCTCTGCCTGGCCGGATGCACCTCTGCAGGCTGCTCCCCACCCACAAGGTCAAGTTAGGCCCAAGGGTCTTTGGCAGTCTCCGGGTGCCCTGGCGTCAGGTCAGAGATTTGGACCCAAGCAGAAGGAGGAGCACAGGTGCAGCCGGGGGTGCTCACCTGGGGACATGGCCTTCATGTCTCGTGGGAACTTGCGACACACGTTGTTGTAGTTGGTGCAGATGTGGTGGAGACACCAGTCAGCCAACTGATACGCGCAGTGGAACTGGGAACAGACGGGAACGCGTCTGTGCTGGGACCCCAGGGGCGGGGTCTGCACACAGACATCTACAGTTGCCTTCAGAGCCAAAGCTTTGGCACAGGTGGGCAAAGGCCCTGAAGTCATAAAGACTCGAGAGGTACCTTGAGAGGCAAGGCCACACAAGACCATAAGGGAATGACACTGGATTTGCTCCTTGGCACTGTCACGACCACCACCTCACCTCCGACCTGTCCCCGGCAGCCCCAGAAATCCACATTCCTATGTGGCGGCATCCTGCTGTGTCTGCCCTCCTCAGATATGACCCCTCGTCCTCTCCGCTGTCAGGGACCGAAGCAGCCTGCACTAAGGTGCTGACGACCAGGCTTAGAAAACTGACTTCCCAGGTGTGTCTGCCATACTTTAACTTCGTAAACTAACCTTTACTGGTAGAATTTCTGGCACCCGGAGGGCCAGTGTGGGAGATTTTGCTTGCCTGTTTGGGAACATGGAGGTGGGAAGTTCATTTTAGAGGGAGAGTCCTCAGTGTGCCTTAAATGACCTCAGCAGGCAGCAACCATGCCTGTACATGATTCCGGGCTTCCCTCCCCTGTCCTACGGTTTCCTGAAGTCTCTGTCCCTTCCCCCCGCATGGCCAACCTCTCCTCTTGGCGGGGTAGGGTGCATCCTCTGGCCTGGAGGATGAGATGGGCTCTGCCCACTCAGGGAACCAAGTCTGACAGTGGGTTCCCTTCCTACCCACCACCTCCCAGCCCCTCCCCATTCGCGGCCAAATGGGCAGGCAGAGCCCAAAGCTGAGAATGTTGGAGGGATTCCTTCCCCTGCCATCCTACCTGAGCCAGTTCCAGGAACACAAGGACGTCCCCATCGATGTCCACCATCATCTGAGTTGCTTCCATCAGCCCGGTCACTGTGTACTGCTCTGTGACACACACACAGCCAAGAATGGGCTGAAGGACCACAGGAGTGGACAGGTACTTGCTTATCCCCCCTGGCAGGGGCCCATCGCAGGGCAAAGGGGTGAGTCCCAAAAGGCCAGGAAAGGCCACAGGAGATATAAGTCTGCTGCTATCAGTGAGGAACCTGGGATTAGAGCAAGACTTTCCAGGTGGAGTGGAGGTGGGAAGTGAAGGAGATCAGAATCACCTAAAAGGGTTTTCAAGCTACGTACGTTGCACCAAGTAGTTACATGGGTGGGGTGAAAGCCCCCGCCCCCCAGAGCAGCCACTGAAACTGACGGGAGAGGGTATTAAACCTCAGGTTTGCTGAGAACTATGAATTAGAACTAAGGATTAAACCAAGCTGTTCGTATTGATTTAAATTTTGTAACAAATTGTGTACTGACCTTGCATTTCATGTTAAAACGTTTCTATGGAAGAAGTAAACACTCTTAGTCCTGAATTTTAACTGTATCACTATAAACTCATAAAGTATTTTATCTTTAAAAATATATTTCCCAGCTCAGTCCACGGAAAAGACCTAGAAACGAGCCATCCCAATAGCAAAAGCATCTCTAATGCACAGACTGCAGCCTTGAAATCCCATTTCCAACTACAAGAAACCAGGACTTCTTAGAGAAATGGCTGATTCCAGGTCTGGGGCAGGAAATGTACAAGAGGAACCTGGAACATCTTGTCATTCCTGATAATCAGAAAGCTCAGAGACTCTGCAGCCAACCTGAAGAGACTCCTACAGGCTAAGGGAGCAGTAGGGTATTTGAGCTTCCATAAAGCTAATTGCAGTTATTTGAAACCAACTGAGTATGTTCAAATCTGAGGGTTCATCAGCATACTTAATAATAAGAAACTAATTATAAACTAATTATAAACTAATAATAAGAAACTAAACTGTCACTCTCAAAGAATGATAGGAAAACAAATGCATCTTGAAAACTGGTAAAAGAATCAAGCATTCACCTGCCTGCTCTACATGAACTGTACCACTGGGTAAATGAACAGTAGGTGAGGGCAAGTTTTTCTCTTTTTAGAAGTGTTCCAACAGATAAAGAAAAAAATGACTGAATTGGAATATTACCATTTCACAACACCTAATAAATTAATGGATCCATGCAATGACATTCAATGGTTGCTAACGTCACAAAAAGAGAGAAAAGCAGACAGTCTATGCTTCTTGATGAAAAAGAGAAACAATGTATGAAGTAGTCTTACCAAAAGAAAACTGAATGTGAATCCGATCTAGCCTCTAGATCCAATGGCCAGTTTACAGGAAAGATGGTGTACTATAGAAACGCAATCAGTAAAAAAAAATCTAGATTTCCTAGATCAGTGGGGTTTTTCCAACAAATTGCAAGGGAAAGTTTTTTTCATGGACAAGTTACTTAGAGATTAAAAAAGAAAAAACGTAAAGGATATATAAAAAATAAAATCATGCTATAGTGTTGAAGGATGCACATTTGGACGATAAAACTATGAGGAAGTGTAAGGAAGTGAGGCCATAAAAAAGAGTAATAGGCAGAGTGGTTCCTCCTGGGGACGGGGGAAGGGCCTGTGGTTGGGAGGGACAGGTGAAGGGCTTCTGGTATGGCCGGCAAGGGTCCCTTTGCTTTGTAATACTTCATTAAGCTGACCATATATTATGTGTATTTGTGTTATATTTAACATTAAAAAAAATTTAAGCTTGGGACTTCCCTGGTGGTGCAGTGGTTAAGACTCCATGCTCCTAATGCAGGGGGCCCGGGTTCGATCCCTGGTCAGAGAACTAGATTCCACACGCATGCTGCAGCTAAGAGTTCACATGCCACTGCTAAGCCACAACTAAGGAGCCGGCAAGCCGCAACGAAGGTGCCCACGTGCCATAACTAAGGAGCCCACCTGTCACAACTAAGACCCAGTGCAACAAAATAAATAATGTTAAAAAAAATTTTAAGCTTGAATTAATAACTTCATAAGAAGCATATATCACTAAACACAAAGCACCACTTACTACACCATACCTGGCATTTTCCACTGATCCTTGACAAGGTACATACACAACGCATTTTTTAAATATGTTTCTTGCACGTATGGCGCATTTCACTGGAAAAGTCATTCAGTGTTATTCTCTATAAGCCTTTCCACGCAGCAGTGATTAACATTTTTCATCGCTACCTTGTGAAAATTACCCATGTGTGCTTAACCAATGGTGTCTATTTGACTTGTATCTGATCGCCTGCCATGATGAAACAAACTTAAACACCTTTATACATTTTCTTTCACGTGGGTCATTTCTTTGTCGATAGCCTTTCAAACGTTGAATTACTCGGTCTAAGAGTTTGGACAGTTTTCTGTGCTCTGGGAAGGCCACAGCACTTTTTCATGGATGACCATGGATGACATATTGTTGCAGCTCTGACCTTTATTATTTATTTATGTATTTATTTATTTACGGGCCACACTGTGTGGCATGCGGGATCTTAGTTCCCCAACCAGGGATCGAACCCGTGCCCCCCTGCAGTGGAAGTGCGGGGTCCTAACCAACCACTGGCCCGCCAGGGAATTCTGCAGTTGTAAGCTTTAGAAGCCTGTCTCTCGCTCCCTGCCCTGAAGCCCTTGGTGTCCCCTGGACTCCCTCTGCAGAGGGGGTTGAGCTCCTGAATGGTAAGGCTCAGCTCTTCACATGTGTTTCAGATCAATGATTTCTCCCTTCTTCCTGGGACCACGTCCCACCTTCCAACTCATTTCTCATCATGGGATCACTGCTTCCCTCATAGCTCAGTCCCAGCCTTGATCGTCTGCCCAGGGCCCCAGCAGTTCTGACACCGGGTCCTTCCCTGAACCTCAGCTCAGTATCTGAGGCCCTGCTCTCTGCCCCCTGACCCGCCCAAGAATACTAACCTCGACATCAACACCAGTACAGGTAGCAACGCCGACACCAACACAAAGCAAATGTCGACTCCAACATCAGCAGACCCCAGACACCCCTCACCGGGATGGCGGCATCTCTCCTCCAGCCCTTGGACCCCGAGCTCCTGCACCTTGGTCTCCCTCCTGCCTCAGTCCCTGCTCCAACCCATCTCTGAGGTTGGTCCATCCTGAAAGCTGAGCTCGAGCTCTCAAGATCTACAAGGAATCAAGGAATTAGGAGCGGCAGGTCAATGTTTGCTGTCTTATTTCTAGGAGAAGAAAGGGAAAGTGAAGGTGGAAGAGAAGAAGGAGGAAGAGGGAAAGGAGAAGAAGGAGAAGGAAAAAGAAAGGAAGGAGGAAGGGGAGAGATGAGGAACGTGTTCTTTTCTTTTTGACTTCTTAAGCTTGCATGAGTGCGGCCAAGCTAATAAGAACACCAGGCCCTGGCGTCTGCTGGAGACCACTTTGCTGGGCCAAGATGCCCTCTGGAGAGAGTCTGTAAGGTGATCCCACCGAGCGCCCCTCTCACATGTTTCTTTACATCCATGTCCTCACCCAAACCCCAGTACGCACCGACCTATTTCACTTTATGTAAACGTATTCCCTGGGTGCTCGTGGCCTGTCCCCTAGGAGGAGACAGGTGAGAGAAGAAATCACGGCTCCTGGGGGTCCCCGACTCCTCCTCCCGGAAGGCCCCGGAGCTTAGTTACCTGTGAGGGCGACCAAGTGTGGCAGGCAGAGGCGGTTGGCCAGGATGATAAGCTTCATGTCGTCCAGGTCGGGGCTGGAGGTGAACATGCCGGTGTACAGGTATTCCAGCACGGCCCTCATGCAGCTCTTGCTCGTGTAAGGAAACACCACCTGCGGGTGGGAAGGGATAGAGCAGGCTGCGGTGAGGTCCAGCTTTAGGGAAAGAGTAACTCAGTTCCGAGGAACTCAGAAGACTCTGGCCCACCTAGCTGGGCTGCTCCAAACAGGCAGCCACCCCTTCGCGGCCCCTGGACCTGCTCAGAACCCCCCTTCCCCAAAGGCTGGTCTCCCACAGCAACAGCCTGTGCTGAGCCCAGCTGCTGAGCACCTATGAGCAGGGCTCCAACAGCTTTTTTTTTTTTTTTTTTTTTTTTGCGGTACGCGGGCCTCTCACTGCTGTGGCCTCTCCCGTTGCGGAGCACAGGCTCCGGACGCGCAGGCTCAGCGGCCGTGGCTCACGGGCCCAGCCGCTCCGCAGCACGTGGGATCTTCCCGGACCAGGGCACGAACTTGTATCCCCTGCATCGGCAGCCGGACTCTCAACCACTGCGCCACCAGGGAAGCAACAGCTTTTAAAAGGACCTGGACTCTTGCTAGCATCCTTCCGGCTTGGAGGGTGTGTGAAGGAGTCCTTCTGGTCCCCTGCACCAGCCCCTCCCAGCCCTTCAGGGAGCAGTGCAAGTGGGATGCGAATGAGCAAAGCAGACATCAGCTGGTGTCTCCCGTCTGCTTGAAGCTGCTGTTCTGGGCCTCTGGGATCTCTTCAGAGCAGAACCAACACAAAAACTGCTTTCTCATCAGACGCCGGCCTCTCCAGGCTACACTGGGGATCCGCCGGAGCTTTACAGCTGCTTCTGTGGTAGTGGTGGGCCCCGCGGCTTTGGAGAGTCCCCAGCCTCACACTTTTGCACATCCCAACCCAACTCACGCTTCAAGGAGCACAGACGACTCAAATCCGAACCCCTCCACTTCGCCTGCCGGAAGGACGTCCTTCCCAGAGATTTTAGGAAATCCCTACTCTGTATCATAGGACGCTCTGCTGCACTGTTCTTCGTCTAGCTTTTCATTCAAGTGTTTGCTGAGCACTGACTAAGGGACCAGAGCTGAGGAGGGTACTCAGCAGAAGTAAAAGACCTAGTCCCTACACTCAAGAGAAACCACAAACCAGCTGGGGAAACGGGGTGTGGACCCTCAGAACTTGAAGTCACTGCACAAAGAAGGACCTTGTTAATTGCAAGGCTGAGTGATGGACAGTCAATGTTGCAGGAGTTCAGAGAAGATGGAGAACAGGGCCATGGCCTGGGCTGCTCGGCTTGGCTGGGAGAATGGAAAGGCGAGAACAGACTTGAGAGAACAGACTGAAGAGGATACTTCTAAGGACACACTGATAGGCGCCTTCCAACTCTGTGTTTCCAGCCTAGGTGCCCAAGAAAGCAGCGGTATCAGTGAGAACAGGGGGTTGGAGTGGCCCTGATTAAGGGAAGGGTGATGGCATGAAGTATTTCTTTCTAGTTTCTGTATTCTGATGCTTTGCAGTTTGGGGCCTTGCTGACCCTAGAGGGACTTCCTAGAGATAATGAAGGCCTCACCTGAGATCATGCCTTTCATATGCAAACCAAACAATCCAGAGCCCACACCCCCAGTTGTCGCCTTCATCTGCTCTCACACTCCAGGCCACTCTCCCCCTGCCCTAAGTACCCCAGGGCCAGGTACCAGATGACTCAGGACGGCCCCTATGCCCCAGAGCCTGATGAAATTATTCAAACTAGCCAACCCTAAGCCTGTTTACCCTGCTTCACCTCTTCCTTCCCAGGGAAGAGACAATAAAGGCTCCTGCCCACAGTCCCCCTTACTCCCTCTGCCGCATGACCCAAGCTGGTGCTTCCCTGCATGTCCCCAGACGCTGTGTGTGCCCCTCCCATTGAGATCTGTGAGTATAACAATCTATCTTTTTAATGGTAGTTTTTTCCTGATCTGTTGGCGTCACCATACCGCAATTATAATAAAACCTACATTTAAAAACAGTGATGGATTCAGTTTGGGACAGACTGAATATTTTTCTAGTTATTTCACGTGCGTCTGGGAGAAAGCAAGGTACAATGTATACAGCCAAGGAATCAGAAGTCTTGAGTTCAAGTCCTACCCTCTCCTTTCTACTTACAGAGCTTTGCATGAGTCGCTTAACTTCTCAGGTCCTCACTTTCCTTACACGTGAAGTGGAAGGCTAGCTATAAGAGTCTCGTGTGAGACAATATAAGACAACGAATCGAAAGTGTCTTCTCAGCGGTACAGTTAAGATGTTACCGTATTTCCCTAGCCTGGTAGACTGGAAAGTCCTTGGCTGTGGGAACCATCTCATAAACTTCTCTCGGGCCCATCACTCAGTGACGTGCACACAGTCAAGGCTGAGGAAAGTACCATTAAGTGACAGATGCCTCAGATGGGAAGGCAGTAAGTCCCTCTCTTTCCCAACCGTCCCCATCCTAGCCTTACCTCCCTGGTGGAACTCTCCACAAACGGCCCCCCAAACATGGCAGCCATCCAGTCACAGCTAGAGATCAACAGGGGCTTGTGGGCGCTGATGGCGCCGTCATCCAGGATGAAGGTCACATCTGTCCGGGCGGAGAAGAGGCATCACGTGAGCACGTGGGGAAAGAACGTGGGACACCCAACCCCAAGGGTCAACAGCGCGCCCAGACAACCTGCTTCCTTCCGAGCCACAGGCTGTGAAGCACAATGTGACCACGCTCTCAGGCTGGGGACGCTGGCCTTCAGGGGCAGAGCCACTGTACCTCCAGGACATCAGCAGCTGAGATGACTTAGAATGCTACTTGGACCTCAGAAGGCTCCTGGAGGGAACGCCCCCGCCTTCTGGACATCAACTCCTAAGCACGTTCCATACCTGAGAAGGTGCCTTTTGCCAAGCACTCCTTAACCCGGTTGGTCCGGCGGACGTGGAAGGCCTTGGTGATCTCCTGGTTCATGAAGGCCTCATTGTTGAGAATGTTGGCCACCATCATGCGCAGATCAAAGACCTCGAGCAGCTCAGCAATGTGGGCGATGTGCATAAGATCCCGCTCATTCTCGTCCAGCTCCCCTGTGTACAGGTACTTGAGAACAGCCCGGAAGGGCCCCGGCTGGATGGAGTTGTCCATTTTCACCACCACCATCAGCCGGGACTTATAAGTCAGTGGATCCTCTGCCATCTCTTCCTGGATGCTCACAAAAGCTCGGCTCCAGGAAGATAGCACTCGACCCCTCCCAGGCAGGTACCCTGTCCCATTGCCCCGCAAGATCCCATCACTAGTTGAAGCCCGGAGCCCAGCGGGCCCGGAGGCCCCACTCTCCTCCACGCTCTCGCACACATCAAAGCTGGCTGCCCGAAGCAGGAAGTCCCGGCCGTGGTGGTGGTGGTGATGGTGGTGGTGTTGATCAGGGTGACTCCGGTGGTCCTCCGGGCAGGGGCCCCCTGACCCTGAGGGGCCCCCCAGATCCCCCTCACTCAGGTCCATGAGGAACAGGTCGTAGAACTTGGAGGAGGAAGTGGAGAGGTAGATCTTGTGGGCAAAGATGCGCACACGCTCCTGCAGCACCAGGATGACGTCCGCGCACAGTGGGTCCTCCAGGAGGTGGGCGGGGCACTCCTCGCTGCTGGAGGGGGGGTCGGGCACCACAATGATGGGGGGAGGCGGCTTGGGGGGCAGGAAGGGCGCCTGCAGCAGAGGCCGCTGCACATTGCGGAGGTGGGACTTCCAGAACTGCAGGTGCCGGCGGGAGATGAGCGCTGCACGGATGGCGTTGTCAAAGACGTCCTTGATGCCGAACTGGGCCACCACGCTGGTCTCGTAGTAGGGGATGCCCAGCTCCTTGGCCACCTCCCGACCCTTCTCCGGGGGAAGGATCTCATTGGGCTTGATGGGCCTGGCAGGTTCAAGATGGGAAGCCAAATTCATGTTGGTGGTAGAGAGTGGGGGGCAGGGAGAGGTAGCTCTCCAGAGCCTGTCTGTTTTTCACCAGGCTGGAGGGTCTCTGCTCAGGATCTGTGTCCTAAGACCCATTCCTGCCCTGCTCATTTCCACTCCCTTTCTCCTCTGTCTCGCTAAATCCTACTAGTCCTTCAAGGCTCACTTCCAATCGCCTCTTCTTCCAGGAAGCCCTCCATATCTATGCCAGGCCCTGGTGATCTCCCCAGCTCAAAACAGTGGTAGCGATAACCACCTGTCTGGCAATTAACATGCAACATTCCACGTTGGTTTTTAACATGTTCACCTATCAAGTTCACCTCCCAGCAAGATTATAAGCTCCTTTCATGCAAAGACTCCCTCTCCTTCTCTCCTCGTGATGCTTAGCCCAGTATGGCCCACTCAGTGTAACAGATGGATAGCTGGATGGATAGATGGATGGATGGATGGATGGATGAATGAAAGAATGAGAACTCTTGTTGTCTCCCTACATGAGCTCGCTTCAAATGGAGGGAGAGATGTGAGGCTTAGTGGATTCCCTCAGGACTGAGCAGGAAGCCTGGAGACATGCCCCACACCCCATCTGCCGCCTTCCCCTCCCTAGGCACCAGCACCCCCTACCTAGCCAAGGGTCTCCTGGCCCTATTGACAGCCTCCAGGTCGGCGTAGCGCAGGTCCAGCTGGCAGCCCACCAAGATGACAGGTGCTCGGGGGCAGAAGTGTTTGATTTCTGGGTACCACATGGTCTTGACATGGTGCAGGGAGTTGGGGTTGGCAATGGAGAAGCACAGAACCACCACATCGGATCTGGCGGTGGGAGAGTGAGGTTACAGGCAAAGAAAGCTAGTGGTAGGTTACCTGCCCCTGGAACGAGGGAGAACAGACATACCCACCTGCACCCCCTACACTACAGTCCCACGTCTGTCATATGGATCTGCTCACACGATCTTACCCAAAACGTATAATAACAGAACCTCTAGTTTATGCACCCCTCACTTAGCATTTTAGAGCTTCCAAAGACTCTTGTTTTGACCTCACAGCTCTCTTGTGAGTTAGAAATGACCACTTTTTACCATCTCATCTGCGAAAACTCATCTCAGAACAGCTCTCCTAATTGCTCGGAGTCCCAGAGCCACTGCTTAACAGGGTAGGACTCAAACCAGGCGTCCTGATCGCAAGCCACCCAGGCTGCCGCCCCCTCACGGGTCTGCCCGTGCTGCTTTCTCCACTCCTTCCTGCCAGGCTCAGGGTCACAGAGGCGCTTCATACCTCGGGGAAAGCAGGGAAAAGCCATCCACTTGGCTCCCCGTAGGCAGCCGGGGGCCTTCCCTACCTCCCATAAGCAAAGCGACGGTCTTTGTGGTGATCTCCAAAGGTGTCCCAGAGGCGGAGGGACACGCTGACATCATCTACCACGTCTCGGGAACGTTCCAGCACCTGTGGGGGCAGGGAGGGGGACAGGAATCTAGGGCAACGGTTCTTGGAGGCCCTGCGTGCCTGCTCACTCCTGAGGGTCCTGCAACATGGGGGCTGGAGGGACAGCCAGTGCCTCCCAACGTGTGCCTTAAAACACCTTCATCCAGGTGCCATCTCTGCAGACTCACTAACAAGAGCTGGCCAGGAGGTGAGAGACTCTCAGAGGGCAGACCGTTATGGCAGTGGACGGGATCTCTCAGGGAGCCTGCCCTTGTTCCCAACTGTACCTGCCAATCGGACACTTCCAAGCCTCTGATCTTTTGGTATCATTAGCTGGCAGCTTCTTCCCTACCGCCAGCTCTCATCTCTCCAAAGCACCACCCCTTTCCCCCTTCAGGGCTCCCCATTATTGGGGGCTATGATTACACAAGATGCTACGCCCCAGGCACCAGCTCAGCCGTGCAAAACACAAAGGGCCAAGGACCCCTCCCCTGGAGGGGGGCACTCCTCTCAGGCCTCCCTCCCAGGGCTCCTTGCTCTTCAGCTGCCTCCACCCGACCCCTAAGGGGCTTCCATGAGCTAGGCACAGGCCCCGTCTGGAGTGATCCCTGGGGAAGAAGCCCAGATGCGCGGCACGGACGCCCAGCCTTACCTCCTGACACACCCGGTACTGGTCGATGGCCCAAACTGTGGGCACGTGGGTGGCTAGCAGCTGGTACTGGGTGAGGGTGGCATTGCAGGCCCGGGCACAGATGAGCCTGGTCTTGCCCACAGCGTTGTCCCCCACTACCACGCACTTGATGGTCTCTACGTTTGGCCTTTCATAATCCATGTCAGAATCCATTAATTGGGACCTGAGGGAGAGGAGAGAAGCGGTGAAGACAGCTATGCATGCCAGCCCCTGGAGGGCCGGGGCCAGCTGCTCTCCTCAGCCAGGGCTGCCCCCTCTCCAAGCATCGGAGCGGAGAGGAGGAGGAAGGAGCGGGCGGCTTTCTGGCCAAGAGCTCTGCAGGGGCCGAGGAGACGGGAGCCCCTTCAGGCTGAGAGGCGCAGCTCCACCAGGTGAACCTCTGGTCTCCCTCCTGTTGCCGCCATCCTCCGCTGGGGCTCCGGGATGGGGGGGATGCCTGAGAGAGATACCAAGGCGGAGTCTGCCCAGGGCCAGTCCCCACCCTCCCGGGAGGAGAAGTGTCTGCCTAGGAAGCTCAGTCATCATCCGCGCTCCTTCTCCAGCCAGCAGGGCTGTGGCAGCAGAACAACAACCAGCTGAGAGAAGCGGAGTCACGGCCAGGCCCCCAGCCCTTCCCAGCATGCCCGAGGGCAGGGCCGCTTTAAAATTTAATGGACTTGTCAAGGCTGGGCAGCAGCTCTCCTGGCCTCCACCTTTGTCCCTCTCCCTCTCTGGTTGTGGATTTCCAAGCCCCAGCCTGCCCATGGCTATCCTTCAACCCCGGCCCCCTTTATGGAGATGCCAGAGTCCTTCAGCCCAGGCTCTTGGGGCTGAGGGGGCTTCTGCATGCACCCGAGCAGTCCACAGGCCTCCCCTCTCCTCCGCTGGGTCTGTCCCGTTGCCTACGTGGCTCACTCAGCAGCAGGCCCCGTTTTGAGATGGCGGTGGGGGTAACTACGGGCCTGGGATGATACGCCCCACGGCTAAGAGACCAGTGGGCCTTCCCATCCCCTACCCAGGCCTACCCTCCAAGCATCCTGCATCCAGTTTCAGGGGAAGTGAGATACGCTCCTTTCCACACTTCTCCTTCCTGGGGGGGAGGATTCTCAGGCTGGAAGCCCCCAGACACTGGCAGCCCTGGAAGGATGCTCGCTAACTTGACTGCATGGGTAATGGGGAAGCAGAGAGTCAGAAACTTGGGCCTGAATTTCTGGGCAAATATTTGCCTTAGTTTCCTTCTGTGTTGGGTAGAGAGGAAGTGGCTTGCCCACCCACAGAGAGGGATTGCTCAGATTAACAAACAGAAGTCCCTTCTGTAGTCAAAATGTCATGTCAGTGTTTGAAAAGCTGTCGCCAGGAGGGGGCCCTCGGCTTGAAGGGGCTCTTGCTGGCAGCCTCCCAGTTGGCATCCACCTCCTGGAAGAGTGGAAGAGAGAGGGTAAGGGTAGATGCGGGCGTTACTCGGAAGCGTGGTTTTGCCAGAGTCATTGGCCTGCCCCTGCTCGCATTCCCTGTGCACCTGAAGTCAGCTGGGGGTTGGAGCAATTTGGAGGAATCCTTCCTAGGCCAAGGAAGGCTGAGCTCAGAGGAGTCCTGGAGGCTGCCCAGGCACCCTCACTGCTGAGCCATCCAGCCCAGGAGTCAGGCCACCATGCTGGGCTGTAACTGGATGCCAGCAGGCAGGAATGCAGACCTGAAATATCCAAGTAACGATGGCAACTGGGATTTGCTCGAGTAGATGCATCTCAGCCACCTAAGCAAAAAGTACAGCAAGGACTTTTCAATGAGACAAGCGCCTCCCCCTTGGAATTTTACAGGATCTAAACAACAAGGGGTCTCCGTGCAGGTTCCCCCCCACCCCCCGCCAGTCTCCAGCGCAACTGTCTGCCTCATTCCTTCTCCTTCCTCTGCCCCTGCTCGCCCTCCCCAGCAAGCAACCACCATTCTACCGACCATCTTGCCTCCCCGCTGCTCTCTCTCCTGAACTGAGGACCGGGAACCCCATGTTGACAGCTCCTGGTCTCAAGTCAGGCAGCGGGGAGGATGTGTTGGCGCTAGGAGGAATCTTCTGGGTTGTGGTTTCTGTTTTATCGACGGAAGAACAAAACAGATAGAATCCCAAATACAAATACATGCAGCTGTAGGAGAAAGAGAAAAGCCTACTAGCACACAGAACTTCTTTCTCAAATTCAGATTCCAGCAGCATGGAGGTGTGTAGGCAGAAGGGGGGATGAGGAGGTACGGAGCAGGCACATCGGTTCTTACATCCAGGAGCAGCTGGATGGCGAGGAGGATGTCAGAACACCAGCAGAGCAGTTCAGTGCTGGTCCAAGATCATCGAGTCTATGACTCAAACACTCAGGCACACCTTATGCACCTCTATGGTTAAGTAGGGGACAGCTAAGCAACAAGCAGGAGAGCAACACTGTGCTGTGAGTTTAGCCAGCAGACCTGCTGGGTGCAGCTCCAGCTGAGCGGCCCCTCCCCATTCGTTCCCCAGCTGCCCCTGAGGCCTTCCCCTGCATGTCCTTTGACCTCCTCCTGATTTTTATCATTCTCACCCACTCCACCCCTGTGCCGGCTGCCTGACTGGCAAACTTCATTGTCAGATCTGGGAAAGGGCAAATCACTTCACTTGTCTGGGCCTCAATCTGCCCTTCTGGAAAATGGGTATGAGGGCTCCCGGAGAAAGTCTCCTGAATCTTGGTAAATCCATGCCAAGAGAGCCTGGGCCGAAAGGAGGTATTTGCCTTCTTATGTAATGTGGTATTATATAATGCTGGATTACATATCTATATGTGTAATTATATCTCTCTTTAAGATACACACTGGCCCAATTAAGCCAGCAGAACTCTTAGTCTAATCAGGCCTGTCTTTAAAAGGACCTGTAACTGGAGATATGGTGCCATTGCCAACAGTAATGTAATTTTTGCTCAAGAATATTGCTACTTTACTGTATCACCGCTTATGTACAACGGCACAACCCACTCAGTAAGCTTCTCAACTTCCCCTTTCCTTCTAGCACTCTCTCCTTCAATGACTCTAGACTTTTCTGCACAATTGCCTCATCTCCATTCCTTCTGAGCCTCCTGGCCAACCTCCGTACGCCACGGCTTCCTCGCCACCCTGCCCTGGCTATCATGACCCCCAGGCCACTCCTTTCCCTCAATGATTCCAGCGTCACGTAGGTGCTCCCTTCCCACCCCAACCCACAATCCCTGTTCCCTTCTCCAAAAACGGCCTCCTGCCCACTGCTCTCCCAGCTCTTTGAACTCAGGACAGGCCAAAATGAAAGGTGTGCTCAGATTAGCTGCAACACTCACGGGCTCCCAGTCCCACACCCACACACCTACACACACTCTTTGCAGAGCCCAGAAAAGCCCCTCTTTCCCTCCCACAGCTGATAGGAGGCTTGTTCATCTGTAGCTGCCCTAGTCTGGTTGTCAAGGAAACAACAGAATCTCCCTGGGAGCCTGCTTTGTCTCCTAGCAACCAATATCCCACATCCTGCATCTTACACAAAATACAAAATATCTTGAAAATGAAAGTAAAAATCAAGGAGGATGTATACGATCAGGAAGAGAAAAGCAGAGAGGGTGGCCTTCCAATTAAAAGAGGACACTGCCATTGTAACATGGGGGAAGGCAAAGAGATGAATCCCTCCACAGGCCCGATGGGCAGCGGGGCCCAAAGGGATCCTGAATGGTCATATTAACAAAAAATGCAAGCCTAAACACAGAATAAGCCTCTTCAAACATCAACAAACAGCCCTAAGGATTTCTCCCAGTAGTTTGCCAGAACTCAGACGCACAGACTGCAATGGAGTGTGTTGAAAGAAACCTCTCCAGAACAGCGAGCAAAATACATTCCATTGGTTTTTAACGGAAACATTTCCACCACTCTGGACCTTTTTTCCTGCACGCTGCTCTGCACACACATACAAAATAAAAATTTTTTAAAATTTTAAATGGGGAAGGGGGAAGGCCATGACACGCCACGGCAATCAAGTCATCTTCCTTTCCCTAGATAATCCAAGAAAATGTTAGTCCCCCGCCCGCTAAGACCCCAGCAGCCGAAGCTATAGCCCAGGCAAGAGCGGAAGCCCAAGGGAAGTCAGGAGGGGCGCAGACAGGGCCCGGGAGGACGCAGAGCGGGGAAGCGGCGCGTTTCCAGAGGCTGCTTGCAACCCAGCCATAACAGAAATTAATCATTTACTTACACCGCTACATGTGACGGGGTAATTTCTAGTGTAAGGAACACATCTCTTCCTGCTAAGCACGCTCATTTTAGTGAAATGGCTGGGGTCACTCCGCGCGTGCAAGTTAGGACGATGCCGGCGCCGTCGCGCTGCTGCCGCTCGGGTTCCGTACCCGGTTCGCGTTAGATCAAAAACTCTGACAGAGAAGCCCGGGCCGGACGGCGGGCAGGGAGCGGCCACGCGCGCGGCACTGCAGCCATTGCCTCTTCCGGATCAGCATCTCCCTGCGCCCCCGGCGCCCCGTGTCATGGAGGCGCGCCGGAGCCGGGCAGCTGGCCGGCCGCTCCGACCTCCGCGACTGGGCCGCGCCGCCGCCAACGGTCCTCTGGCTGCGGAGGCTGGAGGCGGCGAGCAGGAGTGGGCTAGAGTGGCGAGGCCGCCACTGCTACGCGCCCGGGCCCGCTCCGAAGGCGCGGCCACGAAGACGCCTAGCGCCGCAGTCCCAGGGACCGCTCGCGACCTCCTTTTTTCATTCACAAAAAAGGGAAAGGGGAAAAAAAAAAGAAAGAAAGAAGGCAGGAAAAAAAGGTGGGGCAAAATCGTACCCAGGACGCCAGCCGTGACAGGTGCCGCCCATCTCGGCGCTCCATTGGTGGAAAGGGGGCGGTGGGCGGAGAAGGGGCGGAGAAATAAGGGGATTGGGCGTCTCGGAGGCCCCGCCCCCTGCCCCGCCTCGCGACGCCGCTCGCTCCTTCTACTCTTCCCCCCACCTCCCCCGACTCCGGGAGGGAAGCGGCGTAGGGGGTCTCGGCTCGCCACCCGTGCTGGGGCAGCGTCCCTCTACCTGGCGAGGATCAAAACCGCACTGGACTCCCACGGGGTTCCCCTCTTTCCTCCGGGAGGCTGAGAAAGAACTCCTAGAGCATCCTAGTCCGCCCTGAAAGGGGTGCGAGTTAGGCAAGGGAAACTCGACATTTTTGCCTTGACCCTTACTTAGCCCCAGGCATCCACCGCTTCCCATGGGAAAAGGAAGACAGCGTTTCCTCTGCCGTCAGGGGCGTTCTTCTGGCATTTGAGGACCTTCCTCCCTCCATCATCACCCCTGCAGCTACGGCCTATGTCTCCAATTTCCATGCCCTTTAATGAGTTTCAGGGTGGGGCCCTGTACCATCTGCACCCGTTTCCCATCTAAGCCTTCCCCCCCCCTCCGCCCCCCGTCCCTCTTCTCCAGCAGGCTCCACTTCCATCCCACATTCATCCTATTGCCACCTGGCGTTCACCAGTATCTTCTGCCCTCTGAAAGAAATGCCACGAAGACACTAGCCCTGGAGACGTTACCTAAAGCACCTTTGGGCGCTCTGTCTCAAAATTCTGTAAAATAGATTACAAGGGATGACATCTGTAACGTGAGTGGTCCTCAAAGGAAGTTTCCATGTTCAAGGCTAGTTTGATTATGAGGATCTTGGCTGCTAGGAATTACAGTAGTCAGCTCAGTCTGGTTTTATCCATCTTGTCGATTACCTCTGGACAATTTTTAAAGCCCAGATTGACGTGCCTCCCCCTTAACCCCCTCCGTCACACCTCCAACTTGTGCTCTGAGAATGCAAATCCACTTTAATACTAGTTTCTGCAACATATAATTGCCAAAAAATAAAGCTAAATAAAAAATGAATTTTGTATTGTCTGAAGCATGCTTCCCATCTATGAATGCATGTAATTGGAAGTTGCCCACCAAGGTGTTCATGCTTTCCGGCCTGGTCCACATTCAGTAAGTGCGTGATTGGTGAGGGATGCTTCCCCCACCTCCTTCTGAATCTACCTAGAGCTGGAAAAGAGATTAAGCATGATCGAGGGTGCTACTAGTTAGGATCCCCTCTTCATAAAACAGAGTAGTGGTTTGAACACAAGCTTAGGAAAGAAACTCAACTGTGTACAGGTGTGCTCCTCCCACAGGTTTGGTGTTGAAGAGCCTCACCCCAACCTCTGTGCCAAGAGCACGGCATGAGATCTCTGCATGGGCACCATTGGGGGGCCAGGGTGTCTGACATCCTGATCCCTCCACCCACTCCAGAGCGCCAGCCTGTTGGCTTCATGTTTCACACATCCCAGCAACAGGCAGAGCCCCGATGCAACACAGAGCAGGAAAAGAGAACTGAACTCTCCCCAAAGTCATGGGGCAATAGGGCTTGCAGCTATGCGCCCTTTCTCTTTTTGGAGAAAGAGGCACCAGATACCAGCTTTTTCTCCTCATCAGGGCAACTGAAGATTCTCAACTCGAGAGGCAGATCACTACCAAGACCCAGCCCTCAGCCTCTGCCCCAACTGTGGCCAATGCCAGGCCTTCTGCCCACCCAACCCTGTCCCTCAATTCACGCCTGCCAGCTAGTCAAGACAGCCTCAAGATCTTGGCTCCCAGGCCAAGGATCTGGCTACCATGTTTGCTTCACCTTTGCCAGCCCTCCAATGGAAAACAGGGCCATTCCCTGAGGCTGGGTCCCTCGCCAGCAACCAAGGAGTTGTCAGTGGCCCGCTCTGAGCCCTCTGTCCCAGGCCCCAGCTCCCAGCCCTCAGCAGCCTCTCATAGCGCAGGCGGCCTGCCCCTCCCCCTCACCTTGCACCCGGCCCACCCCAGCCCTGGGACGTCCACTTTCCTCCCTTCAGATTACAGTCATTCCTGGTATCTGCTAGGGATTGGTTTCGGGAGCCCTCCGGGAATAACAAAATCCTCAAATGCTCAAGTCCCTTATATAAAATGGCAAAGTACAATGAACATAGTTGGTGTTCCCTATTCTCAGGTTTCCATGCAGATGCGGAAACCTGTGAATACGAAGCACCAACTGTATACATATTTATTGGGAAAAAAATCTGCCTGTAAGTGGACCTGCACCATGGAAACCCTTGTTGTTCAAGGGTCAACTGTATGTCTCAAGTCAGGCCTGGGGGGGATGTTTTTCTAGAAAGGCTCCTGTCCTTTCCTCTCTGCCTCCTGCTTTCTTCTGTTACACACACCACACACACACACACACACACACACACACACACACACACACACACACACACACACCAGCCCCCTCTTGCCAGTTTCTGCAGCTTGGAACCATTGTGTGTTTCTTTGGAGCACTTCAGGACAGGCTGTTGACTCCCCCATATCACTGGCTGGCTGGGTGTCCGCACTGCCTTTCTGCTGGTGGCCCAGGCAAGGACCTCCCTCGCCAGGCTTACGTGCCCTGAGGGGACAGTGCCTGGCTGCAGCCTGAGGGGTTCTTTCCCTTCTAGTTTCCCAAAAATCTCTTCCCTTACCACAGTCCTCTTGTGACTCCTCCTGCCCAGTGACATAAACCCCTTGAAATTGTCCCCCAAAGTCACCCCCTCCATCTATCCCCATAACCGCCCTCCTCCAGGACATCACGCGCTGCTGTTTTCCTGAAGCCCGTGGGCAGGAGGCTGGTCTGGGGAGAGAACTCTCCATCGGGTTCTCAGGAATGCACCCATGCAGCAGGCTCTCAGCCAGGGCCACCAAGCCCTCCTCTCCCCGTGGCTCTGAAGGTCCCTCCCCGGTACCAGCCCAAGCTATGCAGACCCCTCCCAATGTGCCTTCCTCCAACCTGCATGCTCCATTTGCTCCCCAAGCAGCTTCAGCCCTTCAACTATTTGTGGGCTGCTAGCCCGTCTTCTCTTCGCCCCTCTCCTTCCTGGAACACTCGAGCCTCTGTGAAGCCCACCCCACAGGCCTTCTGACGTGGGCTGACCCTATCTCCAGCAATGCGTAGAGTCAGAGGCTTCTCAAGATGCAGAGCCCCTGCAGGGTGAAGGAGCCGAATCTGGAAGCCTGGAGTCTCTCAGCCTCCTTGCCCAGGGCTCGTGGGGAATTTCAGGTCTCTGCGAGGAGACAGGGATCTTCTGGGCCTTTGCTCAAGTGACTCCCTCAGCCTGAACACCCTTCCTCTTTCCACCCACTTCACTTGGATAATGCTTGCTCATCCTTCAAATCTCAGCCTAGATGTCACTTCCTCCAGGAAGCCTTCCATGAGTATCCCCTGCAAAGTCTAGGTTCCCTGCCCTTCCTCTACACTCCCCTAAGAATATCAGTCACCCTGCTGTATCATTGGGTCTCTCTGTCCCTCACAGTACTGAGGACGCTTCAGGGAAGGGACTATGCTTATTTAAAAGAGTACCATTCGTGCTGGTCTAGCGCCTGGCAACAGACACTCAAGAGGGACTCAATAAATCCTGGACGCGTGGATGAATGTTTGGGGTACAGAACTTGATGGGGAAGGAGTTGACATCACACAGTGGCTACTCACATGCTGTCCAGAGAGGGCTTCCACAGGTTGTACTGGCCTTTTCTTCGGGCTGCCATTGCTCTGTGCTCCCTCCAGGCTCCCGGTTGGGCTGGATGGAAGGGAAGGGGGCAGGGCAGGGGAAGAGAGTGGGAGAAGGAATGAGCACACTGTGAGTAATGCAAAGAGGCACCACCAGGTCGATCAGCCCAAACAGAGGGTCCTACTCAAGGTAAGAGCATGGCTTCTTCTGTCCAGGCTCGATGGGCTGAGACACTCAGCCCCGGGGCCAAGAGAGAGGCCATCAAAGGGAGACAAGGGGCTCCTTGAGGGGCAAGAACTGGGGTCATGGGCCATCCCATGCTGCAGGCATCTGCACATTCTGAACTGGTTTGGTAATTTGGAAATATCGGTCCACTGTCCATCAGGAGGCCTGGATTCCGTCCTCACGCAACTGTGTGACGTTGGACAATTCCCAGACCTCTCTGGGCCTCAGCTTTCTTATGTACGAGGGTTGGGTCAGGTGACCTTTGAGGCTCATTCCAGCACTGACACCTGATATGAGTTCCTAACATGGAAGGCCTATGTCTAATTGGCTGTCCTTTTCACTGGAGCAGCTCCTGACCCAAATTGGGACTCTAAAATGTCAGCTGACGGCTGCCAAGGCTGAGCGCAGAAGGAAGCATTTTGGGCTGGAGGGTGGAGGGATTAGACACATGGCAAGAGGCAGAGAGAGAACCTCATTCTGCCATCGTCCCCACTTTCAGCTTCCTTAAGTGGTCAGTCACAATTTGGGGACCAATTCAGACACAGGAAATTTTAGAACTTCCGGAGAAATAGGGAATGATGAAGAAAGGGCTTGGAGAGGCCAGCCATAGACCTCTGGAAACAGATGGCACTGTGTCATTTCAGGGTAATGGAAGGGTATCTCTGTGACAACCCCCTAGGGGCAGGGTAGTGACAAGACGGAAGAAAGCCAAGGGAAGAGGAGGCCCCCCCAAGCCCAGTGAGGGCAGAGATGTGGACCACAGCAGCCCCAAGAGCCCGGAGTGAAGGAAACCAAAACAGAGGAGGAGCCAATCTCAGTTCTAGAAGCCGCTCCATCAGGAACTGGCTCTGTGACTTTGGTCAAGGAACTTCATCTCTCTGGTCTCCCACTGAGGATAACAGTATTCCTTGCCCGAAGTCAGAGGGTGGCTAAATGATTTTCTCATCTTCCCGGGCTGAGATCAGAGACTGTGTGGTCCCTTGAACTCTTCCTCCACTTCCGCCTTCTCTCCATCACAGACCTACGCTGGAACGGAGGACCAGTGCCATGTGTTCCTGTGCACCCCAGGGCTGCCTATGGAAAGCAGACGGCACAGAGGGCATTGGGGTGAGGATCGGTGTGGCGGGGGGGAGGAATTCTGACAGTCTGACCTACCAGGGTTGGAAAATTTCAGGCCCACCTTGGCCCAGCGCCTGGGGGGTAGCGGGGATGGGGGGCGGTCCTGAGAAAATGAACAAACCAGGTGAGGCAATGAATTCTGCTTGAGATCCTCCAAGCCCAGCTGGTCCTTGCAGCCTTCCTACAGCCACATTGTGGGGCTGGCAGGGCTGCTTCCAGCAGGAACTGAAGAATCCATTCCCATTCATGTCTGGCCAGGCTACCGCCAGCCCTTGTAGCAGAGTCCTGAGCATGTAGACCCCTCTGCCCACCCACCCAAGCCCCTCTACCCTGGCTCTGCACAGCTGTCTGAGGCCTCCATGAAACAGATATTGCAGCTTTGAAACAGCACTTCGTTCAGTAGAGAAATTGGAGCACTTGTTGGCTTATGTCTTTAAAGAGCTGCAAGTACCACCACCACGAATGCCATGGGGGAAAGACGTGATCCACTCCGAGTCTCCTGGGATGTTCATTTCTCAGGACAGTGCACCGGAAGCCCCTGCGAGGCCAGCTGGAAGCAGCAAGAAGCTAGATGGTGTTTCTTCTGCCCTGCTTTCTAGGCAGGAAAATGACAAGAGGGGGAAAAATGCATCCCCTAGCCAGTGCATTTGGGCCCGGGATCCTGAACTTCAGGCCGGCTGCAGAACTTCTGAGAGAGGGCAGGCCCATTCCCGGAGCCTGCAGAGCTGCAAGTGAGAAGCTCTGAGGAGGCCGATCACCCCAAAATAGACTTGTTTTTTTTCACAACATTTTCATGAGGCATTGGCATCACTTGAAGCATGAAAAAAAAATAGCCTGAACTGTTAACAAATAAAATTATAAAAAGCCCCAACTGTTCCCCACAGGTTTCCATGTGGCTACAGTGTTCGAGAGGGGGCAGGGAGGGGTCTAGAAGAGAGGGGCAGGGGAGGTGTGTGTCCAGGAGCCCCCAACCTCCTCTCTTCTGACCCAATTTTCTCCCTCGATAGCTGGTTGTGCTAGAGCTCACAGAGGTAATAATTAGTGTCAGGGATGGGAAAGTTTTCTGTTGTCCCTCAGAAGTGGTCCACTGTGAGCATGTATTACTGTTTCCTGCTTCCAGATAAAGGAATGGAGCATCTTAAAAACATAATCGCATGGCAATGAGGCTGGGTTAAATTTGGCTGCCCTACTCAGAGGACAGGGTTTGTTTAGTAAACACTTAGAGAGCTCAGTGTTCTTGTCAAGGTCAGCTTAGCCTGAACAGACACCCCCTTGGGCATCGCTGCATGTCAGTAGTCAGACCTGAGTTTGGGGTTGGAGCTGCTCTTGACCCAGGTTAAAGGATTGTGCGGGGCTATCCAGGAAAGGACCTGGTCCTCCTCTGCGCCCTGAGTTCCCTGAAGACCCACCCTGTACCCTTTGCCCTGGCCCTGGCATCTTCCTGGTGCTTGGATTCCAACAACACAAGAAAGAGAATGGTGTGAAAGGCACTGGAGGTCAAAGCTGGATTCCCATGCCCTTGGGGTTCTCAGTAAAATCGGGTGTTGACTTGGAAGATCAGCTCTGACCCTGCCTTTTTGTAACCAGAGACAGAGAATTCCCCAGCTCCCCGGAGCTCTGTCCCCACAAAGTCTGGGATCTGTCAAGGACCCACTCCATCCATATTTACAGACCACTTCTTTTCTGCTTCTCTCCCCTTCTCTCTCCTTCCCCCTCTTCTTTGTCTCCCCATCTGCTCCCCTCCCTCCCCACAGCTCGTGGCAGAGATTTCTATAAGAATACACACACATGGCTCTGGCTTGGTCAGAGGAGGAGGGCAACTGGCCAGTGGACCACCAGGTATTACTGGACATTATTATAATGCCATATGGGCATTATTCAACCCTGCACGGTCCTCTAGGGTGGGCGGCCAGGGAATGCTGACCATAAGTTTCCTGAGGTGGTGACAGAGGTGAGGGACCAACCAGGCAATTGCATTGTCTCTGGGCTTCTCTGGACCCAAAAGCCCTCTCTTAGGCTCCAACCAGTCAGGGTTAGCAGCCAGCAACCCCGGGAAGTTGCAGCCCCTCCCAAGATCATGGTCGAGAAGGGGCTCAATGGCTAAGAAGGGGGAACGTGGGCGTGGAGAGTCCAATGCGACTTGTCCCAGCCAGAGCATTGCTCTGCAGGGCAGGGTCATTCCCTCGTACTAGACCCCCAGGGCAAGACATGGAGCGAGTTGGGGAGAAGGGTGGCGGACCAGGGCACAGTGGGGCTGCCAGGAGGACACAGAGGGTAAAGGAGCGTGGTGCTCAGAGTTGCAGGCTTCCCAGAGAACAGGTCAGCCCGTTACAGCCTGTGACACAGACCCCTGGGCAGAGTGGCAGGGATGGTGGCTGCCGCTATGTGGCCACTTGGAACCACAGTCCAGGCACTTCGGAGGCCACTGAACACGTGCCTCAGCTTAGTCTGGTAGTCTGGGGCTTACCACTTTCTCTGGAACATTCAGCCCTGGTCACCCTACCTTTCTGCCAACTCATCCCTCTTCTTCCTCTTAGAGGAGGCCCACAGAAAGCTCTTGGGGAGCTGGAGCTCTGGGTAGAATCCTAGCCCCAAAAGAAGACCCTGCACCGCCATCTCCACGTTCTGACAGGGAACCCCTGGGGAGGCAGGGTGGCTTCAGCGGACCTCACTTACATCCTCCCCATCCGCCGTTTGATACACACAGCACCGAGGGTCGGGGAGCCCTGGTGCCGGGGGGCATCAGTCAGAGCCCAGACCGCACTCTGCCTCTGCAGGGCCCGTGTGGTGGCCGTTTGGCAGGCAGAGGCCACGTGGGTCACTAACGGCCCTGCCAGGCTGAAGGCACAGGCCCTGCCGTGCAACTCAAGTCCCATCACGTATCCTGGGTGTCTGGCAAAAAATGAGACCTGTTTGCTCATTCGTTTATGTAGCCTTTCTTTCAATTATCACATGCATGTTAAGTGTCTTTTAGGGCCAGACACTGCTGGAGGTTGTGAGGATTATAAAATGATAGTGATGCCATCCAGGGATTTAAGTTTAATGATAATGATAATAATAATTTTTATTAATTTATTTATTTTTAAAATTTTATTTATTTATTTACTGGCTGCACCACGTGGCATGTGGGATCTTAGTTCCCCGACCAGGGATTGAACCTGTGCCCCCTGCAGTGGAAGCTCAGAGTCTTAACCACTGGACCACCAGGGAAATCCCAATAATAATTTATTGAGAGTTTCTTACATGCCCACTATTGGGCTACAGGTACTACTTTATTTAAACTTCAAAACCATCCTGTAAGGAGGTACTATTAGTATCTCCACTGGGGAGATGAGGAAATTGAAGCTTCAGGAAGTGATGTGACTTGTCAGGGCAGTGCAGAGCGAGGATTCCACTCTGGCAGCTGGCTCGGAGCCTCTGAGAGGAGACCGCACAGCCCCTGAGCCCCTTCCAACCTCATGCCCTGATTTTAGAGCATTAACATGTTCTTAATTCATTTAAAAATAACCCTCTTCCTCTTACAGATGAGAAAACTGAGGCCCAGAGCAGAAAACGGCCTGGGAAAGTCACCCAGGGACTTTGTGGCCCTGCCAGGCTATTAGCCCCTGCACCATGCTTTAATCTCTGGGCTTCAGTTTCCTCCTGCGGGAGACCAGACAAGGCTGTTAGGTGATGTTCCCCCAGTTTTGAAATTCTGACTGTGTGATGTTATCATATGATGTTTTTAGGGAAACAGAAAGCACAGAAGCAGGAATGGACCAGCTGAAACTTGCCTCAAAGTCCCCCTCCAGCCCACACTTACCCCAGCTTGCCCCACAGGGAGTCAAGAATGTGGAAATGTTTTCGTGCCTCAAGGCATGGGTTTTTAACTCAGCTGATGGGATGTGTGTGTGCGTGTGTGTATATAATATATATATATATTAAATATAATCTCCAGCAGTGGAACTGACAGGTCTTAACAGCTAGAAATGAGGAAATATGCCCTAGTGTCCTAGAGGTCTGATGACAAAGAGAAGACCTAAAATTACTGGACCTTAGAGCTTGGGGCAAAGGTTAACTGTGAACACGATCAGCTGGATCCTTAAATGGTGACCTCACATGGCCCCTGTCAGCCAAGCTGTGCTCACCTCCACTTTTGCCGAGGCCCATGGCCGCCCACCTGTGAGCTCCACACACCCTCGAGTCCCAAGAAGCCTTGGTCTCAGCCTGGTTCCTAAAACAAAAGGACTCCCTCACTCTGCTGCTCAAACCTTTGGAAGGAAGTAACAACAGGCTGGCCTGGAATCTTGGCTGCCCTGGAAGGAATTCCTAGAGCAAGCCTGAGATTTCTTGGCCAGGTGTGACTAGGAAAAAAAAGAACGAAATTGGGTGAGCCGGGAGCATGAGAGGGTGAAAAGTTGGGTTAGGGATGCGCTCAGTTTCTTTTTGGAGAGATGGATCCCACTGCCTGAAAAATCAGGGAGCTCCCAGAGTGGGGAGGGGGTCATTAAGGGGCCACAAGGGCCTGGGGGTAGGACTGAAGGAAAGGCCAGGCTCAGGGTAACTGGCAGAGTGGGGGCATCCCTGGTATGGGCAGCGACTCTTCAGACTGCAGAAGGGCAGGAGATAGAGTGAGCCTGAGGGCCAGGGTGGGCCCAGAATCCCAGGCTGTTCCCCCACCTCCCCTTCCCTCCTGCCTAGGTTCACAGGGAGAAAGTGGGATCCAGGCCAGGTGCCTGCGCAGGGCACCTGTGGACACTCCTCCCGCCCCGCCCCCACCCTCGCCCTGCTTCCTGCCCTGAGTCTGGCTGCCTCTGGTTGCTGGGCCACCGTCAGGGGGCTGCTGCACCTTGATGGGGAAGACACCTGATTCCTAACCGACCTGCCCCTCTTGCTGCCTTCACGCCTCCCTCCTTCCGAGAGATCACATTCTGAGAACCACGCGTTGTACTGCGTGCTAGGAGTAACCAGGTGAGGACAGGTGAGCACAGGTGGGGACAGGTGGGGCAGCCAGGGCTCGCTGCAGCTCCTGTCTTTTCCCCAGGCACAGAGCAAGGGCCCAGGGTGGTCTCGGGACCGGTGGGACATGAGTGATGGACTTACCTGCCGTCTCTCCTCTGGGGCCCGGCTGGCCTGTCACCATTCCCTGTCCGGAAGCAGTGTCCTGGGCCAGGTCAGTGGGAGGGAATGCATGAAGAAACAACCACAGGGATTTTTAGGGGCTGGGATCCAAAGACTAGCCTATGGGGAGCCAGGTGAAGGGCATGGTTACTGTATCCAGGGGTGGAACCAGCAGGCAGGCCTCCTGGTCAGTTCCTGCCCCACCCAGGGCTGTGCAGAGCTCAGAGATAAGCTACCTGGGTAGGAGTCCTATAACCCATCTTTGGGCAGGTGAGCATTCCTGCTGCCTCGCCCAGCCCCTGACCCTCAGGGCCCTGCTTTGCTCTGCCCTCAGGCTCTCATTGTGACTTCTGTCCTGGTCTCGCTTCCTCCCCAGTGACTCAAATTGCTTTGGAATTTCACCCACCAGCTTTTTTCTGACGCACATCCTGGGAGCCTGGCTCGGAGCCAAGGAACAACGCTGTGCTCCAACCCCACCAGTGATTAATTTTGGCTCCCCGAGCTAAAGGCTATATAGAGCTGTGGTAAAGGAAGCCAGGCCGGAGAAGCAAGGGGGGACGCAGCGGGGGACCCGGGGTTTGGGGTGGGGCTGGACAGGAAGGCTTTCTTCCTGCTTCTGCTCACCTGCACGCAGGTGGAAAACAAACAGCAGGAAAGCTATTGGCTTGTCGTGATTAGACATACCTGGCTGGCCAGCCAGGGAACTCAAGAAGGTGCAGCAAGGAAGTTCAAAACCTAGGCCGACCTCTGTGCTTCTTGGATTTCTGGGTCTCGGTTTACCCTTTTGTGAGTCTTAAAGATTTGACAGCCCCTCATTTTAAATGCTAAGAACAACAGCCTGGTTACTTCTTTGATGAACCACCCATATCACTCCCAACGGCTTGAACTCCGTTACCTCCCCATTTTGAATATTATGTAAGGGACTGCCCGTGGGTGGGATTGTGGAGAAGAAAAGGGAGTGTTGTCATGACAGTGCCCTGGGCTGGGAATTGAAGAGCTGGATTCATTTCCAGGTCAGCCATCACCCCGTTAAGTGTCTCATCGGGGAAAAGGGAGAGGATTCCCACGGTCCTGACAGCACTCACCTCCCGGGGTCTCTGATGTGTGCCGCAGTGGCTGCTTGACTTAGTGTGTCTCCCTTACCTCCCCCTCCTCCAGAAGGCAACTGCTTTTCCCATCCCCTCACCAGACTGCCCCTGACCTCTGATCTCCCCCAGCTGCCCAGGACTCACAGTCCCACCCTGTCCCTACCAGCAGCTCTGTTGAGAAAGAAAGGATTCTGTGGTCTAGCCCCCCAAATGAATTCAGGTCAAGAGGGTTGGCCTGTCAGTGAAGGTGATGCCCAGAGGTCTGGCCAGTACGCTATTCTCTGGTATGGTAGGTCTCATGTGCAGGGGGCCCCAGAGAAGCGTGCTGTCAGCCTTCATCCCACCTCCTCCCTCTTAGGTACCCTCGAGGGGCCATGATCATTTGGGAAGATGTTGAGAAGTAAAGAGTGGGGATAAGGGAATGGGTCTGTGCCTCCATACCCATACCAATGATTATAATCAGGAAATATTTTCAAATTAAATCACCTTTCATAAGGCAACAATGTATCACGACCAGATAGGTTTAAGAGTTTGGAATCCCGAGTCAAGACTGAGTTCATATCAAAGGAGTTCCACTTACAGGCTTTGGACATGCTGCATGTTTCCTTCTGTAGTTGTTACATTTCTAAGTGATGTGATATATGATATATTAAAGTGTTACACATATCCAAGCTATAAAACACAAGGACCCAAACAACTGTGAACCTCTTACTCAATTTAAAAAGTATAACACAACCAATACACTGCATGGTTGAAGCTACAAATGTGTAATTCCCCTTTCCCACTGCCCGCCTCTCCAGCAGAGGGACCGTTGATCTCCATTTCGTATTTGTCATTTCCTTGATGACTTAAAAATGTTTATGTCATATTGTGTGGGCATCCCTAAATAATATACTGTTCAGGTGTGCTTGTTTCAAAGTTTTGAGAAGTGTTGTTGTACTGTATGTACCTCATCTTGTTGGACTTGTGTTTTTCTCAGCCTTATGTTACTAAGGTACGGCCACACTGATGTGTGCAGCTGGGTTCCATCATTTTCACTGCAGTGTCATTTCCAGGGCTATAGCATATTATTCTGCTGTCCAGTTTTTTGCTATTATGAAAACCGCTTCTCTGAATCTTCTTGAACTTGTTTTCAGGTGCACACATT
Organism: Lagenorhynchus albirostris; assembly: GCF_949774975.1. Classification (NCBI taxonomy): domain Eukaryota; kingdom Metazoa; phylum Chordata; class Mammalia; order Artiodactyla; family Delphinidae; genus Lagenorhynchus; species Lagenorhynchus albirostris. Next base: position 99,884,691 of record NC_083101.1, on the reverse strand, counting down.
CAAGCATTTCTCACCGGGTAGATACGTAGAACTGGGATTGCTGGGTTACAGTGTACGCACACAATGAACTTGACAAGATCACACCAAAGTGTTTTCCTAAGTGGCTGTAACACCAGCAGTGTAGGAGAGTTCTAGTTGCTCACATTCTCATCACCACTTGCCTTTTCAGACCTCAGCTTTGCCTCTTCTCTGTTGGATGCATGATGGTATCTCTGTGTTTCTCTGATTACTTACAAGGCTCAGTGGTTAGCTTCATACATTTTGGTACATTTGTGTTTCTTCTTCTATGAGGTGCCCATTCATGTCCTTTGCCCATTCTTTGGACACCATCACGTTGTTATCATGAGTGATTTGTATGAGTTGTTTATATATTCTGGAACTAATATTTTTTAGTAATATAAACATTATATATCATAAAACATTATATATTTTAATATAGAAAAAATATTTCTAACTTTTTCAGCTGTGTGTGTGACAAATGTTTTCTCCAGGAGTATGTGTTGTGCTATGACTCCCTCTCTCTTTTTTTTAATTAATTTATTTATTTTTGGCTGCGTTGGGTCTTTGTTGCTGCGCGCGGGCTTTCTCTAGTTGCGGCGAGCAGGGGCTACTCTTCGTTGTGGTGTGCGGGCTTCTCATTGCGGTGGCTTCTCTCGTTGCAGAGCACAGGCTCTAGGCACGCGGGCTTCAGTAGTTGTGGCTCGTGGGCTCTAGAGCGCAGGTTCAGTAATTGTGGTGCAATGGCTTAGCTGCTCCGTGGCATGTGGCATCTTCCCGGACCAGGGCTCGAACCCGTGTCCCCTGCATTAGCAGGCGGATTCTTAACCACTGCGCCACCAGGGAAACCCTATGAATCCCTTTATGGTGACTTTTGATAAACATGCATTCTTAATTACATTGCAGTTGAAATGATCAAGTTTTCTTTCCTGGCTAGTGTATGTTATGTCTTGATGAAGAAACCCTTTCCTATCCTAAGGTAATAAATATAGTTTTCTGTATTTTTTTCTCAAACACGTTAAGCTTCCTTTCCTGTTAAGATCTCCATCTGAGTTTATTTTTATCAATTAGGTTTTCTGCTTGTTTTCATTAAGAAAAAAAACGAGTGTTTTATTTCTAAAATATTTCTCTGGTTCTATAATTAACAAGTGCTCATTAATAAATATTAATAATTGCAGAAAACGTGGAAAATATGAAAAATTAAAAGCCACTAAAATTTTCACTACCAATAGATATAGCTGTAAAAACTACATAGTATAACTCCAGGTATATAACATTACATTCTTTTTTATATCTTATTTTTTCTGATTATACAGGCTCATTTAGAAAGTAGAAAATAAAGGAAAATAGTGTGTATTTATGCTACCTTGAAAGTATTCAATGTGCCTCTCCACATTCCAGCTGGTTATTCAGAAGCAGAGTTTTCCACTGCTGAGAAAATTCCAGATCATGGTCATTACCCCCACCAGTGCAAAGACTTTCTAGCCTTTCCTTGGTCAGCAAGAGACTCATGTGCACCCCATGGAATAAGCATATTGTGAGGGGGACCCTCAGCAACCCAGCATAATTTGAAACGGGCCCAAGCAAATCCCACAAAAACAAATTGGATTATTGAATACTTTATGGAACCATCCAAAGTACATGCAATCAGTTATTTATTTATTTACTTACTTACTTATTTTTTTTTTTTTTTTTTTTTTTTTTTTTTTTGGTACGCGGGCCTCCCATTGCGGAGCACAGGCTCAGGACGCGCAAGCTCAGCGGCCATGGCTCACGGGCCCAGCCGCTCGGCGGCATGTGGGATCTTCCCGGACCGGGGCACGAACCCTCATCCCCTGCATCGGCAGGCGGACTCCCAGCCACTGCGCCACCAGGGAAGCCCCTTACTTATTTTTAATCTGTAATTTTTTTAACATCTTTATTGGAGTATAATTGCTTTACAACGTGGTGTTAGTTTCTGCTGTATAACAGAAATCAGTTATTTAAATGATAAATAAGTCCTACCTCTACCAAAAACATTTTTTTTCCTTAAGGTAGAAAATAAAAACGTGGGTTATGATCATCATCACCAAAACCAAATACTTTCCCCCCACATTTTACTCACGCTTTGCTATGGCCAAACTGTGAAACTCAGACTTTCAGCCCTTTTTGGCGAAACTCTTTGAGCTCTATTTCTCTGGATTGGTGTAAAGGTAGGGTCCATATTGGTGCAAACATGCTACATGTCACCTTTATTCCCACTTAGGCATGTGCTAATCAACCAGATACCCACTACGACGCTGGAAGCTGCCTCACAATCCCCAAGAAAGACTGTCTGTAACAATGAGCTGGACTTGGCCCAAAATTCTGAAGTCTGGTTTGCTAGGTAGTTCCACCTTGCTACACTAGAAAGGCTTGAGAATGAGAGAGCAGAAAGAGGAAGCAGCAGACAGCTGGGAAGACAGCCGAGCCCTCCCGGGCAGGTGGAAAGGCCAGGGCACTGGGGGAGGAGTTCCAAACAGACATTGCCATCTCGCCTAGACACTGCCCTGGGCCTGCGTGATGGAAACAGTGGTGATGGCCTCAGGCCAGTAGCCTCTGAGTTTTCCTGCATGTGGGCTGGGTGGAATGGTGAGAGGACAGAGCTGGGAGCAGTGCAAGGCTTCTCTCTTTTGTTCTGCTGCAGAAATGCCTGGGCAGGTCCTGATGCTTTAGCCTTTCCAGTGACAGACATCACCATTTATAGATTGGGGCCTTTGAGATCCCAGCGGGGAGGCCAGGGGTTGGGGGCATGGGGGGAGGGGTACCAGCTGCACTGGAGTGTGAAGTGGTCCAGCTAGTGGGCTGCCTGGGCTGAGCAGTGTGGTGCTGCGGCAGCTAGAGCTCAGCTGACTGGGCTTGGGGCCAAGCCCGGGCCCTACACTCCCCTGCAGAAGCCAGCACTGCGCCGTAAGAACAGTCCAGCTAGAGTGGGCCCACTGCTCATTCTGCACCCGCTGGAGAGCAGGTGGAGTTGCTCCAGAGGCAGGTAGGAGGAGGAAGGGGCTGCAGACGGTACAGATGGTACCTCACTTCAGTCCCCTTTCACCCTTGACGTCCCCTCCACACCCCCCCACCCGGCTCCCACCCCAATGCGGCAGGAAGAACCTGTACCAGCTGCAGCTGTGAATTCCTGGCAGGGATGTGGCCGCTTATTCACGTGAATCTGGTTGGCAGAAAGCTCTGCTCTCGAAACCAGCCTACTTGGAACCATCTCGAGGGGGCTGCCCTAGTGAGGAGAGCATCTCACGGCTCCAGTGAAGCAAAGAAGAGTGAGGCTGGGGGAAGGGTGGCCACCACAGCTCGGGAGGCTGCCACGGCTGGGAATGAGCTGGGGGCAACTCCACCAGACTTGCCCCAAGCTCCCTATCCTTCTGTCAGTGATATAATTCAGCATAGGTTTGAAAATCATTGTCACTACAAGCAGAGTTACAGAGCCGTTTCACTTTTACCAGCAGTTGAATCAACTCCAATCAACATAATCATTTATGGAACTGGTTACTTATGGCAGACACTTTGCCAAGCACTGACAACTTGCTTTTGTGATAGAAAATGAGACTGTAAGGAAAAAATATATTCTGACAAGCAGACCTTTTGTATATACTGCAGTAGAATTCTGGAAAATACATTTATAAATCTCAGAGGAAAATCAGTAGGTGGTTTAGAACTGGAAAAATGGTGACCAAATTCTTTTGCTTTAATTTCGACAAACAGATAATGGATCACACTTGAAAGGAGCAGCTTAGAGCAAAGCAGTGATTTCTTTTGATTAGCTACGACTAAAAAAGAAAGTTAAATATAGGAAATTTGAGCAAATTAAAAAACATTGTTTTGGGGTCAGAGCTATGGAGTGAACTGAACTTAATGCAATCAAGTTGAAACACAAATTTGGAATTTGGAATTGCTGAAGTATTTGGGACATCACACAAAGCTGTTAGAAAATTCGCTTCCATGGAATTTGGAGCACTAAGTTTAAATATACACAGAGTTTGTTTTTTAAAAAAACTTGGTGTTGGACTTTAGTCCAGACTTTCACTTTGAAGATGGCTAGGATAACAATCAAAATTGTCCTGATTAAATGAACTGACCCTTCTGTTTTTCAAAATTATTAAGGAATTTGACGATTAAATGAATTCTTATTTCTCTTCACACTGGTAAGATAAATACACATTTTTCAGTCTGTCCTCATAAATATTCTAGTGTACCAATCTGAAGGATTTTAATTTACTAGTAAATTTTTTTAGCCAATAAAAATAGGTAAAGAGCATACAAATATAATTCATTTCAAAAGGAAATAAATATGGAAGCAAACATTTTTTTCAAAGGCTTATCCTCAGTTATTTTTAAAAATTGAAAACTAGATCAATTTTAATTTATCAAATCAGTAAGGATTTTTTTTTTAAATGATAATACTCAACTCCATTTGCTTGGTGAAAGCATAAATTAGTAAAACAGTCCTGGAAAATAATCAGATGATACATGTGAGGGCCCACTCAAAAGTCCAGGAGTTGGTATAAAGATGATTTTAAGCTGAAGGACATTTAAGATGCAACAGATGCAGAAAGAAGCCTCTTAGAGCTTCCCTTATCTGACTAAAAGCAGAAATTTCTAGGAAATAAGTCTGCCATAAATGATTTCTTCAGGGTGGACCTATTCCTCAAATAGATCAGATAAAACTTGCCCCACATCCCTTTTCTGGGGAATTTGTATGAACCTGAAGGAAACAGAAATACATCTAATGAAATAAAATTTATACTTTAAGGCAGGACAAGAAAAATTAAGCATAAAATTCTCTTTCTGTGTCTGTTTGGGCCTCCTCCTTCCCCGATACGCCCTGTGCATCTGCTTTGCACGTTAACCAGAGCTCCTCAGAGATGGGAGTGCCTGCTCACCCCTAATGATCTTTTTTTTTTCTTTCTTCTGATGCTATCAATGTAACTTCTTAAAATGTAACTTTCCCAGCCCCAAAGGGGGTCATGATGACTTGCTCTGTGCCTTGTACATGTTTACCTGGACTACGTATCCTTGGCCACCTTTATGTAAAATACCCGTATATCATTTTGATGTATGATCCCTTGTCTCAAAAATGTCTATGACTGTACCTTCGACTTCCAACAGGCAGAACAGTTCTTAGGGCTTTCTGAGAATCTGCTTCCTGGCTTCTAATCCTCAGTTTGGCTCTAATAAAATTCCCTTTTTTTTTCTTCTTGATAGTTAATTGAATTTTCATTGACACGCCTTATACCTGTATAGACAATATCATCACAAACTTCATCTCTTGTGTGTTCTGAAAATCCATTTATCTTACCCAAAGAAACCTATTTATTCTTCCCAGAGAAGCATTTTACTCCTCCCACCCTTTCCCCTACTAAGTAAGGTACATAAGCCTTTAACTCTGACCATTTAATGAGCCAGCTACCTCATTTGTTGGCTGTCATGTGTACCCAAATAAACGTTTTCCCCCGTTAATCTGTCTTGTTGATTTAATTCACAGACCTCAGTTACTAAACTTAAGAAGGTAGAGGAAAAGCTATATTTTTCCTCTCCTACATATATACTAAGAGAAAAGAATTCATATACTTCGATCCAAGAAAATTCTAAGCACAAAAGAAGTGAGGAAAAGATGTACATATAGGATGTTCACAACACTAGAAATAGGGAAAAAATGAAGAAAAAAATAAACTATCTTAGTCCATTCAGGCTGCTATAACAGATCATAAACTGGATGGCTTATAAACAACAGAAAAATATTTCTCACCGTTCTGGAGGCTGGGACATGAAGGTGCTGGCATATTCAGTACCTGGTGACAGCCCATATCCTGGTTTATAGACAGCTGTGTTCTCCTTGTGTCCTCATATGGTGAAAGGGGGAAGGGAGAGCTCTAGGGTCTCTTTTATAAGGCCACTAATCCCATTCATGGGGGCTTTACCCTCATGACCTAGTCACTGCCCAAAGGCCCCAATTTCACATACCATCACACTGGGGATTAGGTTTCAACATGAATTTGGGGGGAAGACAAACATTCAGTCTATTGCACTAAGTGCCCTACAATAGTAGAAGGTTTAAATAAATGATGCTGTATCCGTAAGATGGAATGTGTGTAGCATGCTCTCTCTCTCTCTCTCTCTCTCTCTCTCTCTCTCTCTCTCTCTCTCTCTCTCTCTCTCGCGCGCGCGCGCGCGCGTGCACACACACACACACACACACACACACACACACACACAAGATACATGATTGTTTATCCGTATGATCTCAGTTAAGAGAAATTCATGCATGAGAAAAACGATTGAAAGAAATATCACAAAATGTAAACTGTTTTTTTCTAGATGTTGAAATGAAGGGTCTTAAAATTTTCTTTCTGTATATTTTGATACCTTCCACATTTTTAAAGTAAATCTGTAATATCTTCTGATGGGGGATGGGCGGAAGAGAAGCACAAAAGGTAATTATTTACCAAAATAGTAAACAAATTAATTTGCAAGGAAGGAAAGAAAGAAGGAAGGAAATGTTTTGCCAGGTCTTTTCTTTCACTTATAAAATGTCACTAAAGCAATAAATTTGGGTGGATTATTTTCTTAAGGTACAATCAGTATTTTAATTGTTTTATTGCATCCCATAGGTTAGTGATAAAAGAAAATGTAATGTAACTCAAGTTGAAACATAAAGTTTCAACTTGGTATGTTAAATAACTTGGTATAAAAGACTAACATGTATATTTATATATCATGACAATATACAAAAGATATAAGAAGTTAGGCAGTGAATTGCTTATCATAAATAGCTTTTAAACTTGCTTTTCAAAGATAAGGAAACATACAGGAAGTTAAGGAAAAGATATTTTCCATGACTTCAACATCAGATTGGCAATTCTTTTCAGTTCTTCTACCTCCATGTTATACATTTTTATATATTTTTTGCTTTTTATTTATCAATCATAAAAAATTTTACGTTTTCTTATCTTTCGTCTAGCCTCATGTTGTAAGGTGTCCTTTATGTTTATAAACTTTTTAATTATAAATATTTGAAAACATACAGAAAAATTGAAAAAAAAAGTGCAATGAATACTCATATTCCCATTACCTAGACTTAACAATTGTTAACATTTTTCCTTTGTGCTTCTTTTTTTTTTTTGGCGAAAACTTTTCAAAATAACTTGTAGATGTCTTAACAAAAGTTTCCTAATATCATCTACTACCCAGTTGATATTCGTATTTCCCAAATTGTCCCCAATACCTTTTTAAAAAATTTATTTATTTTATTATTATTTTTTTTGGCTGTGTTCTTCGTTGCTGTGCGCGCGCTTTTCTCTAGTTGCGGCGAGCGTGGGCTACTCCTGCGTGGTGGCTTCTCTTGTTGCGAAGCACGGGCCCTAGGTGCACAGGCTTCAGTAGATGTGGCACACAGGCTCAGTAATTGTGGCTCGCAGGCTCCAGAGCGCAGGCTCAGTTGTTGTGGCACACGGGCTTAGTTGCTCCGCGGCATGTGGGATCTTCCCGGACCAGGGCTCGAACCCACGTCCCCTGCATTGGCAGGTGGATTCTTAACTAATGCGCCACCAGGGAAGCCCCACTCCCTAATATCTTTTATAGTTATTTTCTTACTCAGATCTTTTGAACAGTTGCCTAATATTACCATCACTGGATGAAATTAACCAATTCTTCTAAAGTTGACCTGCAATTATCAAGGAGCTTCTTTTTTTGCACATTTGTTCTTTAAATGAGTGTTTATTGAGCACCTACCATGTTCCAGCAAAGTGCTGAGTGCTGGAATGACGGGGTGAAAGTCATTTTCCTGCCTTTGTGTAGCATATGGTCAGTGGACAAGGAGCCTTTTTTTCATCGGAACATTTCTAAACTAGTAGAAAGGGGGGATACTGAGTCAAGCAGTGGGAGCTTGCATCTGGATATGTATATTGTTATTCCCTTCCCCTCCCTCCAACATGTGTTCTACCCATCATGCTGTATCAACAGAAACAATGCTTTTGACATTTACCAACTGAAAATGACAATATCCCCTCTTTTGGAATTTCTCCCTTTTTAAAAAAATTGTTTTCCTTTTTGGTATTTCCCTGAGCAGAAAATGACATGGACTTTTCTTTATTCCTTGATGATCAAAGCAGATTATTCTTCCCAAGTCCCTCCTGGCTCTGCTTCCACCGTCCTTTCCTTTGATCCTTTGGTCCCAGTGTTCCCACCTCCACAGCATTCCTGCCCCCAGGGCAGAGATGGCCTTTCACCTCTTGCTGGCTGCCTGCGACCCCGCTAGGTTGTCTGCAGCCTGGTCTGCACTGTCTCAATCTCATCCTGCAGAAAGTGGTTTACAGCTTCCATACCCCCCCACCCCAGGAGTCCCCTCAGGGTGAGGGGCAGCCAGGACTTGTTACACTGCAGGGAGTGGGAAGGACAGGAAACAAGGAAAGGAAAGGGGCCACCAAACTGGAAGGATCTCCTTAAGCTGGTTCCATCTTTTTCTCCTAACCCACTCTTCACCATATTCTCAAGAGCATCCCACATAGTACAGCGTGATGGCCGTACTTTGCTTTGCCCTGCTCTGCTCCTTCTCAGGGCTGTGTCCCTGCCTAGAATGCACTACCCATCCTCTCTTCCAACCAGCCCTCAGAGCCACTCCTCGAGGCCAACCTCAAGTTTTTAAAATCAGCTCTCACTTCTGCTCTTCGCTCACACCCAGCTCTCTCCATCCCTCCCGCTCCTCAGTAACTCGCGCATCAACTCTCCCAGGGGAGCCCACTCCCACTTACCCAGGTGCTTCCAGCCAGCTCTGAGTCAGGTGTGAAGGCCAAACCCAATGTCTTGAGGGGAGCCCTCCACTAACTGGATTACAAGGGGTTGGAGCAGAAACCCTGCTGTCTGCTTCACACTACAAAGCCAGGACTCCTTTCCAGCAGTTTTGAGGGGATGCAACGTTAGCATCTCCCAGCTGGCTGGACGTGCCCCTGTCAGGTCAGTGTCCATTCTGTCCTTCTAAGGTAGAAACAGCGTGCGGCACGTGGCGAGGCGGACCAGGCAGCATCCCAGGGGCGGGGCTGATTTGGATGTGGGGGAGGAGTGAGGTTTTGCTTTGAGATTTTTGATTGTGACGTCTCAGTGGGACAATTGTTTGGAGATATGGCTTGACTCCCAGGAGGCAGGAAGCACAGAGCTATAGGTTTGGGGGTCAGCAACTTGGGGCCCAGTTTTAGACCCTGGAATCAGACCTCTACTCCCAGGGAGACAATGAGAAGGGGCTCCAGAGAGAAAACGGTGATCCAAGAAATACCCCCATTGAAAAGGGGCAAATGGGGTGCTTAGTGGGTGAATCACTTCTCTTGTCATTTTGTCCACGGGCCCTCAAAGTGGTGGGAACTCCGAGTAATACCTGTTTGTGCTCAGTACCTGGGCCAGTGGCTCCCAGCAACCCTTTCTCTCCCCCTGCTGGTCATGTGATTTAATCATTAACTCAGGAAAGAGAATTCCCCATGGAGGCACTTGATGGCCAATGAAAACTCTACTAACTGCATTTCACAGGCCCAGGCCGGGACTCATCCTGGCCGGGCCTGGTAGATTCTAGGCCTGCAGGGAACCTAAATTCCTCCCTGACCAGTGCTGAAGTGACTCAGGTATTCTCTGTCAGCAGGGCCTCAGGGGGAGGCAAATCAGAATTGTGAAGTGGGATGGCGGCTTGGGCCTGCACTAGTTACAGGTAGGCTGTCCGAGTCTAGAGCTTTCTGTAGCTTGCTGCCCTGGGGAGGCCCATGAGCCACTTGAGTCTCAGCTCCCAAACTATGGGCATCAGCTTGTCTGCTTCCCTCACCCGTGACACTAAAAAAGCACAAAGAGCAAGCAGGCCACCCTGCACCCCGCGACTTGCCTCTGCCTTGTGACTGTGCTTAATATAGGTCAAATGGAAACAGCTCCCAAAATAGACCTTCTCTGAGAAGCAGCTGCACTTGTGAAATGCTCCACAGAAAGGGAAAGGTGTGGGTGACAGGGGAGCGTAGTTCTCCACAGGTCTTATGTAACCTGGGCTTGAAAATCGGGGCCAAATATCTATGGAGGAAAAGCAGTCTGCCCCTGCCCCTGCCTCCCCTCCCTCCCACGCCCTCAGGCCCAGAAAGCAGCCCAGCTGTACATCCGCAAACTCGACAGGGGCTCTCCTGGACGGCAAGGTCACCCCGCAAAGCATCACTCTGGGGAGCTTGTCACGCATACCAAAGCGATCACAAGACTCCCACCAGGGGTGGGGAGGTGACTCCCCTGGGAGAGCTGGTGCAAGATGTGGGTCTCATCTGGCCCAAGCGGAGAGGTTTGGGAGGGACAGAGAGAGGTGGGGGGCTGCAGGGGCTGAGGAGAGCAGGACAAGAGTACTAGCCCAAGGGGGCACGTGCTGTCATAGGCTTGGAGCCAGAGGAAGTGCCCCTCGTCCTGCAGACACAGCCTCTTCCCCTTTGTCTCCAGGAGCTGACAAGGGCCCAGCTCACCCCCTCAGGGCCTCTTCTTTTGCCATTTGGCCTCAGCCAGGAGGAGGGGTCTCTATGATTAGAGAGCTCTCTAATTGTCTCCCCCATTGTTCATTTCCCCATTCACTCTGTGATGGCTTAGTGAGGGCCAAGGAGAGGGTCAAGACTTCCTGAAGAAGTGACTTGAGAAGAGACAGGGGAACCACTAGGTGGCGTCTCGGGGGGCTCCAAGGCGCTCCTTGGAGAGAGGCAAAGTGATAGATAAGAAGTGATTTATTAATGGGAGGGAGACGCAAGAGGGAGGAGATATGGGGATATATGTATACATATAGCTGATTCACTTTGTTACACAGCAGAAACGAACACACCATTGTAAAGCAATTGTACTCCAATAAAGACTTTTATTAAAAAAACCCAAAATAACCAAATTGGGCCACATGTTATAAGGTATTAGGTTCACCTACTGTGCTAAGCTGCAAAAAGAGAACTTATAAAAACAACAAATTCAACAAATTGTACCTTTAGTCCAAAAAAAAAGTGATGTATTAGAATAGGATGCTCGTGAGGCTTCCAAATGGGTGGGCGAGAGGGTGCCGCACCCCGAGAACTTAGTGGGCTGGAGTTATAATCAGAGGAAAAGTGGGGAGGGGGAAAAGACCACCTTCCTCCTCATTCTTGAGTAGACGTCATGCTTCCATCATCAGCTCATCCTCCAGGTTGGGCCGGGGAGTTTTCTTGTCCCTACATGGTCAAGCCACGACTGTCATGGCACTATGGAAAAATTATTTTAGGTTTCAGTACAATGAGGGTCTTTCACTTTGAAATGTCACCTTTCCATAAATTATTGTTTTTTAATGCGTGCAGAGAGCATGTCCCAGGGGTCATTAACTTACTGAGCTCACTGCGCAGGATGTGAGTCTCATGCCACCATTGTTTTATTGTTTTGGGGCATATCTCACGCTTCTGCTGCCTGGGTTTTATTGCTAAGCAAGCCTGCTTGGTTTTGTGGTTAAGGGAACCTGCTTTCTTGAGTGATAATTAACTTACTGGGGTCTCCCATCCTTTTTCTTTACTTACAATTCCCTAATGGGATTAACTATTTAATCACCTACTTTGTCCCTTTACTCTGTCCCTATCAATAAGAAATTGAAAAGGGGCTACCCAGGCAGGGGAAAGACGTAAGGAGTGTCAAGGTGCAAATAAAATATGTGCAAAAGCCCAGAGGCAAGAGGAGAGCCTATCTCCATGAGAAACCACAACTACTGCAGAGTCACAGGAAGGCAAATTCAGAAACGCATGAGGGGGGACTTCCCTGGTGGTCCAGTCGTTAAGACTCTGCACTTCCACTGCAGGGGCCTCAGGTTCGATCCCTGGTCACGGAGCTAAGATCCTGCAAACTGCGCAGTGAGGCCAAAAGAAAAACAAAAACAAAAACCCCAGAAACACACAAGGGGAGACAAGGCTAGTGGGGAAACAGAGGCCACACTGTGAAGGGCCCTGAGAGGAAGCTTGGACTTCATCCTGACAGAATAGGGGACCGTGAAAGCAGGGGTTCTCTAACATGGGAGCAAATAAGGAAAGTGGATTGTTGGGTCTTGCCTCAGATCTACAAAATCAGGAACTCAGAGCTGGAGGTCTGCGATCTGTGGTTTAACAAGCCCTCCACATGATTCTGAGTCATGCTGAAGTTTGAGAGCAGCGGAGCAAAAGCTGTGCAAGTTGGTTTGTGCAAGTGGAGACAATGAGGAGAGGTTGCTCTTTCAGGAAGTTTGGCTGTGAAGGAAAGGAGAGCAATGGATGAGGGTTAGTGGGGCTTAGAGAGTGTCTTAAGTCAGTTCCCTGGAAAACAGATGATGAGATGGAGGTTTGCAGGCAGGAAGTTTCTTGGGGAGTCCTCCAGAGGGTGGGGGCTGAGTGAGGGAGCAGAGGGAGTGTTGAACTGTGATGCAGCGATCCAGGTATTGGCAGAGCCCTCTGGGAGCTGTGGAGCTAGGATGGCCCCTCCTAGATGTCCCAGAATCAAGTTAAGGGGGCTTGGCATTTTACCCCATGTATTAATCATGTCATTTTATTTTCTGTATTTTCTGTTGTTTTGACATCTGGAGCCTTGCTGATTCTGGAGAGACTGCCCCTCCCGGGACTAGCTAATTCTAGACATAGAAAATGACTCCTCTGTGCGCATGACTTTCCTATGCAAATCAGCCAATCCAGGGTCCATACCCCCCAACCATCTCCTTTATCAAGATCTTACACCTGGACCTCTATCCACCTGCCCTAATCATCTCAGGATCAGACACCAGAGCCATCCATATACCCTAGAGCCCATGAAAGTATCCAAACTGACCAATCCTAAACCCGCTTACACTGTCTCACCTTGCCTTCCTCATGGAAACCATAATAAAGGTTCTCACATTTTCTCCTATTTTCCCCTCTCTCCCTCTGCTTCCTGACCAACTCTGGTGCTTCCCCATGTGGCCCTGCATGGTGTGCCATGTCTCCTGTTTCTAGGGATCTATGAGTATAAACCTATTCCTTCATGACAGTCATCTCCATGCCTGCATGTCTTACTATACCTGCTGAAAACAAATCCCAAGTACCCTTAAAATGCCCCAGCACCTACCAGCCATAGGCTGTGGCCTGCCCTGGAGAATGGGTGTCACCTTGGGCAAGGCAGCTCCCTGTGGCAATTCCCGGAGGGGGCTTGAGCGGCAAGCTGTCAGCAGCCAACACTCCTGGCAGCTGGAAGAATGACTGTCTCTGTGCAGAAAGGGGCATCTGGATTATGTATCACAGCATCCACTACAGAGGGATCTTTTAAAGATGGAAGAGGGGCTTCCCTGGTGGTACAATGGTTGAGAATCTACCTGCCAATGCAGGGAACATGGTTTAGATCCCTGGTCCGGGTAGATCCCTCATGCCACGGAGAAACTAAGCCCGTGCACCACAACTACTGAGCCCGCACTCTAGAACCCGCATGCAACTACTGAGCCCGTGTGCTGCAACTAACTGAAACCTGCGTGCCTAGAGCCTGTGCTCTGCAACAGGAGAGGCCACCGCAATGAGAAGCCCACGCACCACGATGAAGAGTAACCCCCACTCGCCGCAACTAGAGAGAGCCCGCGTGTAGCAATGAAGACCCAACACAGCCAAAAATAAATAAATAAAAATAAATAAATTTATAAAAACAAAAAAGATGGAATAGACATAAGTATACTTAAGTGCTGGTAGGAAGAATCAAGTTGAAGGAGAGGGATTAAAGGTACAGGAAAGGAACAACTGACCGGCTGAGTGTGGAGGAGAGGGGGAGGATTAAAATATAGTAAGAGGGCTAAGTCTTTGACCTAGGGAGGGACACCTTTCCCATTATGTTGGGAGGAAAGTAGAGGAATTCAGGTAGTCCTTGTCTCATAGCTTCTGTTTTTGTTTTTTGGGGTTTTGTTTGCTTGTTTTCCTGTAAAATCAGTCTATGGGACTGATGAGTTTCATGAGGCTGAGAAACAGTTTTAGTGGGAGTGAAACAGGAGGGAAGGGGGCAGGGCACAACCTTTAAAACAATGACATAGCCCAAGGATACAACATAAACTGATTAGAACCAAATAAGTACAAGATGGCGGACAAGTCAGACAAGCCGACTTCCACTAGATCTTGAGTCTCAGTATAGCTCATTGTAACACATCCGCACGCTAAATGACACACCCACAGGCTCCATGATGGTTCCAAGGCTGACCCTAAAGGTCAAAAAGTGGGCAATGGCTCAATTTTTGGAAATCCCCCCCTTTCCCAAAATAGCTGGAATAGTCCTCCTACTATTAGCCTATGACATTGCCCACCCTTATAAAAACTGACAACCTGAAACCCTGGTGCCTTTCTCACCTTCTGAGATGGCCCACACTCTGTCTGTGGAGTGTGTTTCTAAATAAATCCACTTCTTACTTATCACTTTGTCTCTCACTGAATTCTTTCTGGGACAAGACATCAAGAACCTGAGCTTCATTAAGTCCCGAGACCAGGTGTGTGATCTCAGTAAAAGACCTTGGGTTCAAGTCCCGATCTGAGTTGCACAGTTTCAGGAGGAGGTCAATGAATGAGAGAGCTGGAAGGATGGGGCTGAAAAGGAATGTGAGATTTCAGATAGCAGAAGTGGAGCAGTGTGCCCTGGGGAGAGGGTGGCAAAGACACAATGGATGCAAAGCTCTTAGGAGGTGAGGTAGTAAGGAACTAAGAAGCCATCATGTTGGATCACTCAGACTTGGGATGCTGAACTGACTTAGAGGATGTTAAGACCTGAGTAGAGAAGACAGTCAGCTGGGTTTCAGAGTCCTTGGGGAATGAAGAATTGCGATTAGGAGGTCAGCACATGGCCTCCATAGGGAAGCAGAGAGGGCAGTATGTCTTGGAAGCTGGAACAGAACCCTTAGAAGTCAGTCGTGATGCCCTGCAGAGAACTGACTTTCCCAGCTCCTGCATGTCTGTACTTTACTTATTTAAGCCATACTTTTGTCTGTCTTGCCTTGTTACTGAGCTCAGTTTCGCCTGCTCACTGCTCGAAAGCCAATACTCGAGAGACAAGTGTTGGTTGGAAAGGAGAGGTTGTTTTATTCAGGAGGTGGCAACCTGGGGAGAAGGTGGACTTGTGTCCAAAAACCAACTCCTGGGAATTCCCTGGCGGTCCAGCCATTAGGACTCCGTGCTTCTACTGCAGGGGGCATGGGTTAGATCCCTGGTGGGGGAACTAAATCCTGCAAGCACAGCCCAAACAAACAACTCCTAAGATTCTGCTCAACCATGCAAGTTTTTAAAGGGAGAATCATTTGGGGAGGGGATAAAAGTCTTCATTATCTTCCACTTTGTGCAGACTTTCTCTGATTGGTTCAAGGTGAGGTGACAGGGCAGTGTTCAGGAATCTTGGGCTCAGCCTGAAGTTACCATCCTCTACCTGGGTGGGGGCCTTAGTTCCTGCAAAAGACTTAACGGTATTGTTATGTATATTCCTTGAGGAGGAACCAGGACCCTGCTTTACCTCTGCACTATTGTTCCTTGAGTGCTTCTCTTTTGTTTCTGCATTCCTTCGCTTCCCTGATTAGTAACTGCTTGAATCTGCCCTTTGGCACCTAGGGAAGGTCTCAGAGGTGAATGAAGCTAATTTTCTGCAAACAAGAAACAGGGAAGCTGAAAAAAAAATGTTAAAAAAAAAAGAAACAGGGAATGTGGAAAGGATTTGTACCTGGGAGGGCCCCACAGGGTCCTGCTCAGTTTCAGTTTCATGACTATTACTACAGGTTATGAGGTCTGTTAGATAAGAATTGTGTATCTTCTTTAAAGGGAATTTTAGAGAAAAGGATCTTGTGGAATCATAATGTGATTTTACATATCTGAATAAAATCTTCAGATATACATAGTTGGGCTGAAAATGCCAACCCCCATGAAGGACAGTGTGACCATTTAGGAAGATTCTTATTATCTCTTCTCTCTCTTCTCTCCATCATATACCTATCTATTCTCCTCTCTCCCAAACTACTTACTGAATATCTTCTGGATTTATCGCAGCAAAACATATGTTCACTTTATAACATTTTGAAGGAAAGAAAAATTAAGATGCAAACACAAAAAACTACAACACTTGGGCTTCCCTAGTGGCACAGTGGTTAAGAATCCGCCTGCCAGTGCAGGGGACATGGGTTCGAGCCCTGGTCCGGGAAGATCCCACATGCTGCAGAGCAATTAAGCCCGTGTGCCGCAACAACTGAGGCTGCGCTCTAGAGCCCATGAGCCACAACTACTGAGCCCAAGTGCCACAACTATTGCAGCCCGCATGCCTAGAGCCCATGCTCTGCAACAAGAGAAGCCACCACAGTGAGAAGCCTGCGCACAGCAACGAAGAGTAGCCCCCACTCACCACAGCTAGAGAAAGCCCGCGCACGGCAACAAAGACCCAACACAGCCAAAATAAATAAAATTAAATAAAATAAAATTAAATTAAATTTTACAACTACAACACTTGCCCCTAGCAATAACCACTTTTTAACTCTATAAACATACACATTCATAACCCAAAAGCAACCCCTGTAAATATTTTAACTTTTTTTTCCCATCCAAGCTTTTTACTTCGTCTTAAAGCCATAACTAATCTGAGAACATGGTATATCTCTCCATCTGTTTGTGTCGTATTTGATGTCTTTAATCAGCGTTTTATACTTTTCTGAAGACAGGTCTTTTACCTCCTTAGGTAGGCTTATTTCTAAGTACTTTATTCTTTTTGTTGCAATGGTAAATGGTATTGTTTCCTTAATTTCTCTTTCTGATCATTTGTTGTTAGTGTATAGGAATGCAAGACAGTTCTGTGCATTAATTTTGTATCCTGCAGATTTACCAAATTCATTAATTAGCTCTAGTAGTTTTCTGGTGGCATCTTTAGGATTTCCTACGTATAGTATCATGTCATCTGCAAACAGTGACAGTTTTACTTCTTCTGTTCCAGTTTGGATTCCTTTCATTTCTTTTTCTTCTCTGATTGCCATGGCTGGGACCTCCGAAACTATGTTGAATAATAGTGGTGAGAGTGGACATCCTTGTCTTGTTCCTGATCTTAGAGGAAATGCTTTCAGATTTTCACCATTGAGAATGATGTTTGCGGTGGGTTTGTCATATATGGACTTTATTATGTTGAGGTAGGTTCCCTCTATGCCCACTTTCTGGAGAGTTTTTATCATAAATGGGTGTTGAATTTTGTCAAAAGCTTTTTCTGCACCTACTGAGATGCTCATATGGTTTTTATTCTTCAGTTTGTTCATACGGTGTATCACATTGATTGATTTGCATATATTGAAGAATCCTTGCATCCCTGGGATAAATCCCACTTGATCATGGTGTATGATCCTTTTAATGTGTTGTTGGATTCTGTTTGCTAGTATTTTGTTGAGGATTTTTGCATCTATATTCATCAGTGATATTGGTCTGTAATTTTCTTTTTTTGTAGTATCTTTGTCTGGTTTTGGTATCAGGGTGAGGGTGGCCTCATAGAATGAGTTTGGGAGTGTTCTTTCATCTGCAATTTTTGGAAGAGTTTGAGAAGGATAGGTGTTAGCTCTTCTCTAAATGTTTGATAGAATTAACCTGTGAAGCCATCTGGTCCTGGACTTTTGTTTCTTGGAAGATTTTTTTAAAATAAATTCATTTATGTATTTATTTTATTTTTGGCTGCATTGGGTCTTCATTGCCGCATGCGGGCTTTCTTTAGTTGGGTCAAGCGGGGGCTACTCTCCGTTGAGGTGCACGGGCTTCTCATGGCGGTGGCTTCTCTTGTTGCGGAGCATGGGCTCTAGGCACACGGGCTTCAGTAGTTGTGGCACGCAGGTTCAGCAGTTGTGTCTCACGGGCCTTAGAGCGCAGGCTCAGTAGTTGTGGCACATGGGCTTAGTTGCTCTGCAGCATATGGGATCTTCCCAGACCAGGGCTCGAACCCGTGTCCCCTCATTGGCAGGCAAGTTCTTAACTACTGCGCCACCAGGGAAGCCCTGTTGGAAGATTTTTAATCACATTTTCAATTTCATTACTTGTGATTGGTCTGTTCATATTTTCTATCTCTTCCTGGTTCAGCCTCGGAAGGTTATACCTTTCTAAGAATTTGTCCATTGCTTCCAAGTTGTCCATTTTATTGGCATAGAGTTGCTTGTAGTAGTCTCTTAGGATGCTTTGGATTTCTGCGGTGTCCTTTGTAACTTCTCCTTTTTCATTTCT
The DNA here is from genome assembly GCF_949774975.1 of Lagenorhynchus albirostris. Lineage (NCBI taxonomy): Eukaryota > Metazoa > Chordata > Mammalia > Artiodactyla > Delphinidae > Lagenorhynchus > Lagenorhynchus albirostris. Next base: position 99,866,482 of record NC_083101.1, on the reverse strand, counting down.
AATTTTGTTGATTTGAGTCCTCTCCCTGTTTTTCTTGACGAGTCTGGCTAACGGTTTATCAATTTGGTTTATCTTCTCAAAGAACCCGCTTTTAGTTTCATTGATCTTTGCTATTGTTTTCTTTGTTTCTATTTCATTTATTTCTGCTCTAATCTTTATGATTTCTTTCCTTCTGCTAACTTTGGGTTTCATTTGTTCTTCTTTCTCTAGTTCCTTTAGGTGTAAAATTAGATTGTTTATTTGAGATTTTTCTTTTTTCTTGAGATAGGCTTGTATTGCTATAAACTTCCCCCTTAGAACTGCTTTTGCTGTGTCCCATAGGTTTTAGATCATCGTGTTTTTGTTGTAATTTGTCTCTAGGTATTTTGTGGTTTCCTCTTTGATTTCTTCGGTGATCTCTTGGTTATCTAGTAACATATTATTTAGCTTCCATGTATTTGTGTTTTTTACAGGTTTTTTCCTTGTAATTGATTTCTAATCTCATAGCGATGTGGTCAGAAAAGATGCTTTGATATGATTTCAATTTTCTTAAATTTACTGAGGCTTGATTTATGACCCAAGATGTGATCTATCCTAGAGAATGTTCCATGTGCACTTGAGAAGAAAGTGTAATCTGCTGTTTTTGGATGGAATGTCTTATAAATATCAAGGAAATCTATCTGGTCTATTGTGTCACTTAAAGCTTTTGTTTCCTTATTAATTTTCTTTTGGATGATCTGTCCATTGGTGTAAGTGAGGTGTTAACGTCCCCCACTATTATTGGGTTACTGTTGATTTCTCCTTTCATGCTTGTTAGCATTTGCCTTATGTATTGGGGTGCTCCTACGTTGGGTGCATAAACATTTATAACTGTTATATCTTCTTCTTGGATTGATCCTTTGATCATTATGTAGTGCCTTCCTTATCTCTTGTAACAGTCTTTATTTTAAAGTCTATTTTATCTGATATGAGTATTGCTACTCCAGCTTTCTTTTGATTTCCATTTGCATGGAATATCTTTTTCCATTCCTTCACTTTCAGTGTGTATGTGTCCCTAGGTCTGAAGTGGGTCTCTTGTAGACAACATATATATAGGTCTTGTTTTTGTATCCATTCAGCGAGCCTGTGTCTTTTGGTTAGAGCATTTAATCCATTCACATTTAAGGTAATTATCGATATGTATGTTCCTATTACCATTTTCCTAATTGTTATGGGTTTGTTTTTGTAGGTCCTTTTCTTCTCTTGTGTTTCCCACTTAGAGAAGTTCCTTTAGCATTTGTTGTAGAGCTGGTTTGGTGGTGCTGAATTCTCTTAGCTTTTGCCTGTCTGCAAAGCTTTTGATTTCTCCGTCAAATCTGAATGAGATCCTTGCTTGGTAGAGTAATCTTGGTTGTAGGTTCTTCCCTTTCATTGCTTTAAATATATCATGCCACTCCCTCTAGCTTGTAGAGTTTCTGCTGAGAAATCAGCTGTTAATCTTATGGGAGTTCCCTTGTGTGGTATTTGTCATATTTCCCTTGTTGCTTTCAATAATTTTTCTTTGTCTTTAATTTTTGTCAATTTGATTACTATGTATCTTGGCGTGTTTCTCCTTAGGTTTATCCTGGCTGGGACTCTGCGCTTCCTGGACTTGGGTGGCTATTTCCTTTCCCATGTTAGGGAAGTTTTCGACTATAATCTCTTCAAATATTTTCTTGGGTCCTTTCTCTCTCTCTTCTCCTTCTGGGCCCCCTATAATGTGAATGTTGTTGCATTCAATGTTGTTCCAGAGGTCTCTTATCCTGTCTTCATTTCTTTTCATTCTTTTTTCTTTATTCTGTTCCATGGCAGTGAATTCTACCCTTCTGTCTTCCAGGTCACTTATCTGTTCTTCTGCCTCAGTTATTCTCCTATTGATTCCTTCAAGTGTATTTTTCATTTCAGTCATTGTATTGTTCATCTCTGTTTGTTTGTTCTTTAATTCTTCTAGTTCTTTTTTAAACACTTCTTGCATCTTCTCGATCTTTGCCTCCATTCTTTTTCCAAGGTCCTGGATCATCTTCACTATCATTATTCTGCATTCTTTTTCTCAAAGGTTGCCTATCTCCACTTCATTTAGTTGTTTTTCTGGGGTTTTATCTTGTTCTTTCATCTGATACAAAGTCCTCGGCCTTTTCATTTTGTCTATCTTTCTGTGAATGTGGTTTTCCTTCCACAGGCTGCAGAATTGTAGTTCATCTTTCTTCTTGAAAATTTCTATTTTAACATTTCATTTTTTAATCCACCTGAAATTTTTTCTGGGTAAATTACGGTGTTAAAATCCAGTTTTATTTTTACTTATGGAAATTCAGTTATCCTGGCAGCACTTATTGGATAGTCTGCTCTCTCTCCATTGACTTCAAATGTCACTTCTGTCATGTAAGGAAGTTTGAATAAGCAAATAATATTACTGAATGTTTGCCATGGAAAACTGCTTAGAGCACACTCTTGTAGGTTTTCTGAGATTCTGCCCCTTTCATGACTTGAGCTATTTTAAAACTCCATAAACTGTAGATAATGATGTAGCTAACTAAAAACAATGCTGAATAATTCTTGTCTATAAACATGTAAGTAAATTCTGTGTGATGGAGGTTCATTTGATTTCCCTTGCCCATTGCATGTTCATTTCAATATTCCTGATCAATCAATGTGTCTGTTCTTTGGCTTGCCCTTGAACCAGGTATAAGGCCTTAACAATTCCCTCATTAATAATGAGTTAAATAAAATTTTTAACGTATGTTTGTATCTGTGTGGGAGTGATGATTTTCCCTTTTTTGAAAATTATCCTTTAGCAGTCATATATCTAGGACATCTAGCTTTAAGAAAACCCAAAGATAAACGATTGTTAGGTAACAATTATTCACTTATATAAGCTCTTCCCACATGAGCAGTTACAATAGGATCCAATTCACAAGTGTTTAGACTCTTTCTTTAGGGGCACAGACCTGAGTACAGAGGCATGTTTTTTGCTTATAACAGTGTTCTGGGTGGCCAGGGGGAAAAAAAACCAAACAGGATACATATTCTGATATGTCTCATCAGTATTATAAGGAAACTTTCCAACATTGAGATGGTGGTAGAATCAACACTGAGCATCTGGAATGAAGGTGCCTGACTCAACAAGGCAGAAGATATCAGCTTTCTAGAAGTTTCCATCCACCCATGCACTCCTCAACAAATATTCACTGAGTGCCCACAAGTGCTGTGCTCAGTGCTACATGCAATGAATCAAGAAGTAAAAAAGTCTCTTCAGTCTGGTTGAAATGTGTTTCCTAACTCCAAAGGTGGAACTCACCCCTCGGTCCCTACAAAGAAAGATGTGATGGGATCAGATATGAAGAAGTAAGAGGATATGAGAGATGTGACTTGGATCTGAGTACGTCAAAGAGCAAGTTGTAGTGCTGCCTCCTGTCCCAGCCCCAGGAGGGGCTGTACTGAGAACTTCTATCTCTCCCGCTGCAGGCAGGGGCACATGGTCCCGGCTGGTAGAGCAGGGCTGGTGTCCTTCTTGCCACCCTGTGCTCTCGAGGCCATCATCTGTGAGGGCTCCAGGAGATGTGGCCGACTGGCAGTCCTACCAAGGAAAACCTACTTCCAGGGCCCCTGTGGGAAGCCGTGGTGTCATCTGTTTACAGTCTAAGGATCACAGGCTCTACTAATTTAGGAAAAAATCTGGCGACCAAAGAAAGACAGTCTCATTACTGAGTGGCATTTCCCTGGGGAACCTAAGCCCCTCAAAAGGTAGTTTTCCCAAGACCCCTGCCAATGCAAAGACATAGTAGCTCAAGGAATATGAACCGTACTTGAGAAGACAGACATGTACAGATGAAAGTCAAACAGACATGTCAGCTTAAGTGATGTAGGTCTGGAGGAGCACTCAAGGAAAACTTGCAGCAGGAAACAGCTATGAGGTGGGCATTAAAGAGAGGTCAGATTTGAGAATAGGGTAAAGGAGGACATTCCCAGGGCAGAGGAGAGTGGAGTCCCCAGAACAGGTGGGGAGTAAGCCAGAGGAGTCCCAGAGGCAGGCGGTGATGGGGAACCTGATTGTTGGGGGATGTTATTTCTCACACATGAGCGTAGGGCCTGGAGCGAGTCTTCCCCTCCTGAGAAGGGGAGGTTGGAGTTGGCCCCCTGGAGCAGAGCTCCTTTCTTGGCCAACCAGGATATCCCCCGAAAGCCCCTCATTTCAGAAGCCTGTCCCTCTCACATGTGTCAAAAAATACCCAGGCTGTGTGTGTGGATGGGCTGGGCCCCCATCCAGCCTCTCAGGAAGGTGCCTTTCCTCCCATCAGACTGCTTTCCTCTCCTACAGGATAGACCAGGGAGGCCCCTGGAAGCCTGGAGGGGACGTTGAAAGTGGAACACAAAGTTTGGCAGAGGGATGAAGTCAGTGAAATCAAACACGGCCTTATTCACATGCTGTCTGGGGTCATCGGACAAACAGACAGAAACACCAAATCCCAGGTCTCAGGGTTGGAAAGGGTGGGTTAGGAGCATGTTGAGGGAAAGAGCAGAGGCCTAGAGTCAGCATGGCTGGCTTCAAATCCAGCCCACCATTTACCAGCTGTGTACCTTGGGCAAGGTTCTCATGCTATCTGTGCCTCAGTTTCCTTGTCTGAAAAATGGGGCTATCACTCCATACCTCATGAAGTCCCTGTGAGGATAAAAGGGGATAACACACAGAGAAAATGTATAACAGCTGACAAAGGCAAGTTAATATTAATCCAGTGTGTTCTTGAATATTTGCAAGCAGAATCATTTTTCTAAAGATACATATATATTTTCAATATATTATCCAAATATATTATGTATCAAATATATACTTACAATTTCCAGGAGAAAGAGGCATACCATACCACCTGGGGAAACACCAGGGTTGATCGGGAAGCAGAACGCATAAGGGGAATGCATGGTCCAGAGCCTTTATTGTGCTTTCCATGGGAAGGAAGGGATAAGGCAGGTTAAACAGCTGAACAAGCTTAGATTAGGTCGTTGGAATAACGTTGGCAGACTCTGTGTATGAGGTGGTCTCTTGTTGTCTGGTACCTGGCCCTGGGGTGATTTAGGGCAGGCAAAATACTGGCTTGGTGGGTGAGAGTTGGATAAAGGAGGTGGTTGGGGGTATAGATTGGAGGTTGGTCGGTTTGTATGTGAAAGATGTGCTTCAATGCAAGTTATTCACTCTCTCTAGGAATCAGCTAACTCTGGGAGGGGCATCCCTCCCCAAGACCCCCAAGGTGTCAAACCATCACAAAATGCCTAAAACAAAACATGTGGTTAACATCTTCCTCTTTAACCTAGGCATGTTTCTATGGCCGAACTCAGCACACTGTTGGCAATTTTGTTGTTACTGTTTGTTTTGATGTTTATCCTCCTTGCTCAGCTGTGAGTTCATGAAGATCAGGGTCTGCATCTTGTGCATCTTTGTACCTTCGGCATCTGTCAAGTGCCTGCCACCAGTCTATACAGCGATTCTTTGACCTGGCTGGTCACTAGACTCCCATGAGAAGCATCGATAAAAATATCGATGCCTACGCCTTACCCTCAGAGATTCAAACTTAATTCATCTGGGGTGTATACATTTCCACTGACTCCTTGAATTTCCTGGGAGGAGTTTTCCAGAAAGAAACCCAGGTTGTGGACCCAGATGTGGTCATTTAAAACACAGCGGGAAACCCAGGTCCTTCAAGCCAGGGAATTGCCTGGATGTAGTTGCCCATTACAGGAGCGTCCACTGCCCATTTTGGTAGAACATTACCTGCCAGACACTGAGTTGGCAGGCCTGGCAGACCGTGGCCTTGAACCAGTGTTGTTGTTCTGCGGTTCCAGGCTGCACTCACTGTGGAAGGGGCCCCGGCTCCACCCCAAGCAAGGGTCCCAATCCCCCCTCTCTGCTGTCCGTGTCCCTGAGCCTTTGGCTCTAAGCAGTCAGATGCTGTTTGTCTCTCTCAGGGACTCTGGTCTCTATGGTTTCCTTCCATCCCTCTGCACCTTTCTCTTTGTGTATCCCTAGTGCATCCCTAGTGCCTCTTCTGCCAGCTTTACAGTGTATCTTGAAAGGTAAGAGAATCATCTCTGTGATTTCCACTGTTTTCTGTAGAGTCCTGGGAAGGAGGAATGCCAGAAAGCCCACCCAGTCTTATTTTCCTATTCTCTCCCACCCTACATATTAGCTCCTCCCTGGAATTCCTTGGAACTTTCTCCAACTGCCTCCCCAACGACCAACCACTGCCTCCTCCGCTGGCTACTCCAGGAGCCTTCCCTATACTCCCAATCCCTGAACACCGCCAGACCCTGATTGCCTTAAGGGCCCATACGCTAGGGCATCCTGGAGGGAGCTTGCTCTCCACCTTCTCCAGCCCAGAAACCTGCCAGGATTGCTCGCTTCCCTGCAGCCATCACCACCCAGCAGCTCCCGCACTGCTCCGAGTAGGTGACAGTGCTCTTCTCCCCTACGTGGGGTATGAGGTGTGAGGTAGGGACTTTTCATAAGGACCTTCTAGAGTGACAGAGAGACAGAGAGAAGGGAGAGGCCTCAAGGATGAGAACTGTGGCCTGGAGAACTGAAGGGAACGCATGTTTAGGGTGGAATTTCTGTATGATTTGAAGCTGTTATTCGAGGAGTTTCTATGCTTGTCTCTGAGCATCCAACATTTATCTAACTTTCCTAGAAAGGACTCTTTGGTACATTTCTCACTCCTGGAGTTCTGGACTGGGAACTAGCATTACTAATGGGATTAGTATTACTGATTTAGTTCATTCAGGCCTTACTGAGGAAGTAAGTAACAGACTCAGAAAGTTTCCTTCCTTTGTGGGGTCCTGATTTCCTCTTCCATGGGAAGAAGGATCCCCATTTCCTCCCATCTTTAAACGTGGGAAGAATTGGAGATTGGAACTGTTTGCGAAAGGAGGGGGCCAGGTAAATACGCAGCTCTGGTGGGCTCTAAGCTCACCTCTCACCTCCATGAGGAGAAACAAAATTTTCAACCTTCCAAGGGTACCATGGCAGCAAATGAACCTGAAAGACGCCACCATTTCATAGCACATCTGGGACCTTCCATTCTGTGGATGAAGTGATTCATTAGTATGTACTATATATGGCTAAAGAAACGGGCTTATTAGGTCAATGGTTGGTTGCTGAGACCAGCAGCCTGGGGCTCTTGGAAAGGAGAATTTGTGTCCCTGGAATGAAGTGGCCCAGGCCCCTAGCTTCCAGCGAGAGGTCTAGCAGGTCCTTGGATAAGAGGAGTGGTTGGGGCAGAGCCAGCCACTGGGCTTTTCTCACGGACACTCCATTAGTCCCCTCACTCTTGGGAAATGTAACTGCTAGGAAATACAGCTCTGGAGCTCTCCCTGCCACTGCCCCCAGGCCCTGCTCTCTGTCACCACCACCAACTCCTATATCTTCAGCTTGATAAGTTAAAGATGTCTAATACAAAATGTGATGGAAGGAAAGCAAGCATTCTTAAAATAACAAGAAAAAGATACACATTTTGAAACTTTTGCTTGTTTGTTTTACCTGCCTTGGGTCTTTGTTGCTGCGCACGGGCTTTTCTTTAGTTGCAGCGAGCAGGGGCTACTCTTTGTTGCAGTGTGCAGGCTTCTCATTGGGTGGCTTCTCTTGTTGCAGAGCAGGGGCTCTAGGTGCGCGGGCTTCAGTAGTTGTAGCACTCGGGCTCAGTAGTTGTGGCTCGTGGGCTCTAGAGCGCAGACTCAGTAGTTGTGGTGCACGGGCTTAGTTGCTCCACGGCATGTGGGATCTTCCCTGAGCAGGGCTCAAACCCGTGCCACCTGCACTGGCAGGCAGATTCTTAACCACTGCAGCACCAGGGAAGCCCACATTTTGATACTTTTACGTTCCAAGACAATTTCCAAATTGGTCATCTGAAGTGAAAGGCGCATGAAAAGCAACGGATAGTAGCTGATAACTAAAAGATGGTCCAAGTGCATTTTGAGAGTCTGTGGAGTTCTTTCCTGTTCTCCTAATATGAAGAACAGCAAAAGGTCAGCATAATCTGTTCACAATGTATTGTTTTTAACTGTGTGTGCTTGTTTATTTCCAGCATCTACTATGTGCAAAGTACCGTGGGGAATGCAGAGACAATTGGGGCCCTCACGGGATGAAATATATGCACAGAGAACTAGAGTAGAAGGAAGATACTGATGACTGCTATCAAGAAAGGAACAGGGCTTCCCTGGTGGTGCAGTGGTTGAGAGTCCGCCTGCCGATGCAGGGGACACGGGTTCGTGCCCCGGTCCGGGAAGATCCCACATGCCGCGGAGCGGCTGGGCCCGTGAGCCATGGCTGCTGAGCCTGCGTGTCCGGAACCTGTGCTCTGCAATGGGAGAAGGCACAGCGGTGGGAGGCCCGCGTACCGCAAAAAAAAAAAAAAAAAAAAGAGAGAAACAAACTGCACAAGTGAGACCCAGATTAATAGAGGTGGAGGTGGGGCCTTCAGGAAGTCTATATCCACCCCGCCCTCCCTTATTCTCTTCCTTCTTTAAGTGGTAATTGAGCATCTGCTGTTTCCCAGGCACCGTGCTAGGTGCTAGACACAGCAATTCACAGGATACATATGGTCCCTCCCCCGTAAAATAACAGACCAACACACGTAAATGGCAAATAAAAATGGTCTGATAATACCATCATGGTGGAAGTATTGCAGATACTGGATGTAGATATGAGAGGATACCCAAGAAGTTTCCCCGAAGGAAGCGATGTTTAAATAACACCTGAAGGGTGAGCAAAAGTTAGCCATATGGATCATGGGGCAGGAGAGAATGGCACTCCTTGCAGAGAGAATAGCTTCTGCAAAGGCCTTAGGGTGGGGAGAGCATAGCTGACTGGGAGGATGGACAGCAGTCTACACAGGCTGATTAAGTTGTCCATACAGTGAGGAAAATGGATTAGGTCAGTGTTTCAAAAGTGGGCTCTATAGAACACTAGGTCCTTGGATTTGTGTTTATGTGCACAGGCATGTGTGTGCACACACTTGTGTTAAAATATACGTAACATACAATTTACCATTTTAACCATTTGAAGTGTACAATTCAGTGGCATTAATTAAATTTACAATGTTATGCAACCATCACCACTATGTATTTCTAAAACATTTATTACAGAAAAGAAAATTTGTAACCATTAAGCAATAACTCCCCATTCTCATAGCCCCTGGAAATTATCATTTTGCTATGAATTTGATAACTCCAGGTACTTCGTATCGGTGGAATCCCACAGTATTTGTCTTTTTTGTCACTGGCTTATTCCACTTGGCAAAGTGTCTTCAGGGTTCAACCATACTGTATCGTATGTCAGAGTCTCCTTCCTTTTATGGCTGAATAATATTTCATTATATGTGTACACTACATTTTGTTTATCTATTAACCTGTTGATTGATGCATGGGTCATTTTCACTTTTTGACTGCAATGAACACTGGCATACAAGTATCTGTTTCAGTCCCTGCTTTAAATTCCTGTGTGTATATGTCCAGGAGTAGAATTGCTGGATCATAAGGTAGTTCTATGTTTAGCTTTTTGAGGAACGACTAAACTGTTTTCCACAGTGGCTACACCATTTCCCATTCCTACCAGCAATGTGCAAGAGTTCCAATTTCTTCACATGCTCTATAACACTTGTTGTTTTCTCTGTGTGTTTGTGTATCTGTGTCTGTATGTGTTTAGCAATAGCCATCCTAATGGGTATGAAGTGGTATCTCATTGTGGTTTTGATTTGTATTTCCCTAATGACTAGAGATGTTGAGCATTTTTTCATGTGTTTATTGGCCATTTGTATATCTTCTTCGGAGAAACATCTAATCAGGTATTTTGCACAATTTTTAATTGTTTACTTTGCTGTTTTTGAGTTGTAGGAGTTCTTTCTATATTCTGGTATTAAGCCTTATCAGACCTATGATTTGCAAATATTTTCTCTCATTCTGCAGTTGTCTTTTCACTGTCTTGATAGAATTCTTTGATGCTAAAAGTTTTTAATTTTGATGAAGTCCAATGTACTTATTTTTTACTTTGTTGTCTGTGTTTTTGGTGTCATATCCAAGAAATTATTGACAAATCCAATATTATAAAGCTTTCCCCTATGTTTTCTTCTAACAGTTTCATAGTGTTAGCTCTTACATTTAGGTCTTCGATCCTTTTTGAGTTAATGTGTGTGTATAGTGGATGGTAAGGGTCCAACATCATTCTTTTGCATGTGGCTATCCAGTTGTTTCAGCACCATTTACTGAAAAGACTGTCCTTTCCCCATGGTCTTGGCACCCTTGTTGAAAATCATCTCACCACATATGCAAGGGTTTATTTCTGGGCTCTCTATTCTATTCCACTGGTCTATATATCTGTCTTTATGCCAGTTCCACTTTGTTTTGATTACCCCAGTTTTGTACTAACATTTGAAATCAGGAGCTGTGAATCCTCCAACTTTATTCTTCTTTTCAGTATCGTTTTGGTTATTCAGGGTGCCTTGGGATTCCATATGCATTTTAGGATGGATTTTTCTATTTCTGTGAAAAATGTCATTGGTATTTTGATAGGGATTGCATTGAATCTACAGATCACTTTGGGTAGTATGGACATCCTAACAACATTAAAGCTTCCAATCCATGAACACAGAATTTATTTCCATTAATTTGTGTCTTCTTTAATTTCTTTCAGTAACATTTTGTAATTTTCAGTGTACAAGTCTTTCTCCTCCTTGGTTAGGTTAATTCCTCAGTATTTCATCTTTCTGATGGTATTCTAAATGGATTTTTTTTCCTAATTTCTGTTTCGATTGTTTAATGTATAGAAATGCAACTGATTTTTGTGTGTTGAGCTCATATCCTACAACTTTGCTGAATTCACTCTGAATCATTAGAGTTTTCTACATATAAAATTGTGTCATCTGACAATAGAGATAATTTTCCTTCTTCCTTTTCAATATTCCTTTTATTTCTTTTTTTTTTCATTTAATTGTTCTGGCTAGAACTTCTAAGAGTATGTTGAATAGTAGTGGTAAAAGTGAGCATCCTTATCGTAATGGTCTGAAATGTGTTCTCCAAAAATTCATATATCAAAGCCCTAACCACATTCAGTACCTCAGAATGTGACTATATTTTGAGATAGAGCCTTTAAAGAAGCGATTAAGATAAAATAAGACCATTAGGATAGGCCCTAATCCAATATGACTAACATCCTGTAAGAAGAGGAAATTTGAACACACAAAGCAACACAAGTGTTGCACACACACCGAGAAAAAAACATGTGAAGACACAGTGAGAAAGATAAATATTTGCAAGCCAAGAGGTCTCAGGAGAAACCACCTTTGCTGACGCCTTGATCTTAAACTTCCAACCCCCAGAACTATAACAAAATAAATTTCTATTTTTTAAGCGACCCAGTCTGTGATATTTTGCTATGGCATCCCTGGCAAGGTAATACATTTGTTTTTGTTTGTTTAATATTTATATCTTTTTTTTTTTTTGGCTGCGTTGGATCTTTGTTGATGCACGCGGGCTTTCTCTAGTTGTGGCGAGTGGGGGCTACTCTTCGTTGCAGTGTCTGGGCTTCTCATTGCGGTGGCTTCTCTTGTTGCGGAGCACAGGATCTAGGCAAGCGGGCTTCAGTAGTTGTGGCACACGGGCTCAGTAGTTGTGGCTCACAGCTTAGTTGCTCCGCGGCATGTGGGATCTTCACGGACCAGGACTCAAACCTGTGTCCCCTGCACTGGCAAGCAGATTCTTAACCACTGCACCACCACAGAAGCCCAATATATTTGTTTTGTTCCTGATCTTCAGGGAAAATTTTTCAGTCTTTCACCATTGAGTATGATGTTAGCTATGGGTATTTCATATATGGCCTTTATCATTATTGAATGAGGATGTTTCCCTCTCTTCCTAGTTTGTTGAGTGTTTTTATCAAAAAAAGGTGTTGAATTTTATCAAATCCTTTTTCTGCATCAATTGAGATAATCATGTGGCTTTTCCCTTTATTCTGTTAATGTGATATTAACAGAATAAACACAATTACATTGACTGATTGTGGTAGTACATTGATTGACGTTTGTATGTTGAACCATTCTTGCATTCCAGAAATAAATCTCACTTGTTTATGTTGTATAATGCTTTTAATATGCTGCTGAATGCAATTTGCTAGGATTTTTACATCAGTATTCATCAAGAATATTGGTCCATAGTTCTCCTTTCTTAAAGTGTCTTTGGTTTTGGTTATCAGAATAATGCTGGCCTCATAGAATGACTTAGGAAGTGCTCCCTCCACCTTAATTTTTTGGAAGAGTTTGTAGTGACATGTTTTTATTTCCTTCTCATTTCCTTTCGTGTATATCCTATAGATATATTTTGTGGTTACCATGGGAATTATATATAATGTCCTAAAGTTATAACAATCTAATTTGAATGAATACCAAATTAACTTCAATCACATACAAAAACTCTACTCCTGGGTAACTATACCCCCCACTTTGTGTTACTGATGTCACTAGTTACATCTTTATATGTCTGTTCACTAACATATATCTATAATTACTTTTGTGTATTTGTCTTTTAAATCCTATACTTTTAAAAAGTGGAATTACAAACAAAAATTATAATAATACTGGCTTTTATGTTTGCCCATGTATTTACCCCTACTTGAGATCTTTATATCTTTGTCTACTGTCTATTGTCCTTTCATTTCAACCTGAAGGACTCTTGTTAACCAATTCTTGCAGGGAAACTCTATAGGTAATGGATTTCCTCAGTTTTTGTTTATCTAAGAATGTCTTAATTTCTCTCTCATTTTGAAGGACAGTTTTGCTGGATATAGAAATCTCAGTTGACAGTTTTTTCTTTAAAGCTCTTACATATATCATCCCAATGCCTTCTGGCCTCCAAGGTTTCTGCTGAGAAATCAGTTGATAATCTTATTGAGGATCGCTTGTGCATGATAAGTCCCTTCTCTCTTGCTGCTTTCAAAATCCTATTTTTGTCTTTCAACAGTTTGGTTATGCGTCTTGGTATGGGTCTCTCTTAGTTTATCCTGCTTGAAGTTTTTTGAGCTTCTTGTTTTTGTAGATTCATGAACTTCATTGAATTTAGGAAGTTTTGGGCCATTATTTCTTCAAATAATCTCTCTGGCCCTTCTCTCTCTTTCTCCTGGGACTCTCATCATGCATATATTGGTCTGTTTGATAGTGTCCCATAGTTCTTATGCTCTGTTTACATTTCTTCATTCTTTTTTCTTCCTGCTATTCAGACTCAATAATTTCTATTTTCCTATTTTCAAATTCACTGATGTTTTTCTCTCTGCTAAAAACTGCTACCAAACCCCTCTAGTAAATTGATCATTTCAGTTAATTTTCAGCTCCAGAATTTGTTTTGTTCCATTTTATAATTTTTTATATTTTTGCTGATATTTTGATTTTGTTCATATATTATTGTCCTGATTTTCTGTAATTCTTTGTCCATATTTTCCTTTAGCTCTTTGAGTATATTTAAGACAGTTATTTTAAACTCTTTGTCTAATATGTCTGATGTATGACCTTCCTCAGCAACAGTTTGTGTCAACCTACTTTATTCCTTTGAATGGGCTTTGTTTTCCTGTACCTTGTGATTTCTTTTGTTGTTGTTGAAAACCGGACATTTAAATGAAACAAGCACCTCTCCCAGTCTTTTAAGAGTGCCTATGTGCCAGAGAAGTCCTCACTGATTAGCTGGGTATGCTCTAGGTCTAGGGATCAGCCCAAGGTGAAAACTTAAGGTCTTCTCAGGTCTTTTCTGAGCATGTGTCTTGCCTGGACCTGCATGTGGCTTTTTCAATTCCCCCACATATACAGTTGTTTTTGAATGTCTTAATTTCCCCAAGAGTCTCATCCTAGCTTCTGCTTGGGGCCTTAGATTGCCTTTTATGTGTATTCACCCATAATCTCTTGCCCCAGGTGTCTGTGGATCTGTAGTTTCCCTGCAGCTTTTGTGAACAATGCCCACTCCTTATCCCCTCTGAGATCTGAGTTAGGCAAAACAGAAACTAGTCCTTCAGACAATTCCTTGATAGGTTAGAACATTGCAATAAGGTCTGCTCTGCTCCCTCTGATTTGAGGGAGAAAACTGGTAACTGGGTTGCAGTCTCCTCCAAAGCAAGACTGAACTATGCCAAAGAGGGGGTGGGGCAAAGGCAAGTGAACACGTCATGAAATTTTCTACTACTTTGAAAGTAGCTTTTTCTTTTCTTTCTTTCTTTTTTTTTTTTCCAAACTCCTAATTTATCTCCCTCCATCCCCTTTGGCAACCATAAGTTTGTTTTCTATGTCTGTGAGTCTATTTCTGTTTTATAAATAAATTCATTTGTATCATTTTTTTAGATTCCACATATAGGTGATATCATATGATATTTGTCTTTATCTGGCTTACTTCACTTAGTATGTTAATCTCTAGGTCCATCCATGTTGCTGTAAACGGCATTATTTCATTCTTTTTTATGGCTAAGTAATATTCCATTGTGTATATATACCACACCTTCTTTATCCATTCATCTGTTGATGGACCCTTAGGTTGCTTCCACATCTTGGCAATTGTTAATAGTGCTGCAATGAACATTGGGGTGCATGTATATTTTCAAATTATGTTTTTCTCCAGATATATGTTCAGGAGTGGGATTGTGGGATCATATGGTAGCTCTATTTTTAGTTTTTTAAGGAACCTCCATACTATTCTCCATAGTGGCTGTACCAATTTACATTCCCACCAAGAGTGTAGGAGGGTTCCTTTTTCTACACACCCTCCCTAGCATTTATTATTTGTAGATATTTTGATGATGGCCATTTGACCGGTGTGAGGTAATACCTCATTGTAGTTTTGATTTGCATTCCTCTAATAATTAGCAATGTTGAGCACCTTCATATGTTTTGTGTCCAACTGTATGTCTTCATTGGAGAAATGTCTGTTTAGATCTTCTGCCCATTTTTTTTTAACATCTTTATTGGGGTATAATTGCTTTACAATGGTGTGTTAGTTTCTGCTTTATAACAAAGTGAATCAGTTATACATATACATATGTTCCCATATGTCTTCCCTCTTGCGTCTCCCTCCCTCCTACCCTACCTATCCCCCCGCCACAGGCTGTCACAAAGCACCAAGCCAATATCCCTGTGCCATGAGGCTGCTTCCCACTAGCTATCTACCTTACGTTTGTTACCTGGCTATGACTCCTGTCTACTCCTCCTTTTCTTCCCATCCCTTTTTTTTTTTTTTAACATCTTTATTGGGGTATAATTGCTTTACAATGGTGTGTTAGTTTCTGCTTTATAACAAAGTGAATCAGTTATACATATACATATGTTCCCATATGTCTTCCCTCTTGCATCTCCCTCCCTCCCACCCTCCCTATCCCACCCCTCCAGGCTGTCACAAAGCACCGAGCCAATATCCCTGTGCCATGCGGCTGCTTCCCACTAGCTATCTACCTTACTACGTTTGTTAGTGTGTATATGTCCATGACTCTCTCTCGCCCTGTCACAGCTCACCCTTCCCCCTCCCCATAACCTCAAGTCCGTTCTCTAGTAGGTCTGCATCTTTATTCCTGCCTTACCCCTAGGTTTTCATGACATTTTTTTTCTTAAATTCCATATATATGTGTTAGCATACGGTATTTGTCTCTCTCTTTCTGACTTACTTCACTCTGTATGACAGACTCTAGGTCTATCCACCTCATTACAAATAGCTCAATTTCGTTTCTTTTTATGGCTGAGTAATATTCCATTGTATATATGTGCCACATCTTCTTTATCCATTCATCCGATGATGGGCACTTAGGTTGTTTCCATCTCTGGGCTATTGTAAATAGAGCTGCAATGAACATTTTGGTACATGACTCTTTTTGAATTTTGGTTTTCTCAGGGTATATGCCCAGTAGTGGGATTGCTGGGTCATATGGTAGTTCTACTTGTAGTTTTTTAAGAAACCTCCATACTGTTCTCCATGGTGGCTGAACCAATTCACATTCCCACCAGCAGTGCAAGAGTGTTCCCTTTTCTCCACACCCTCTCCAGCATTTATTGTTTCTAGATTTTTTGATGATGGCCATTCTGACTGGTGTGAGATCTCATTGTAGTTTTGATTTGCATTTCTCTAATGATTAATGATGTTGAGCATTTTTTCATGTGTTTGTTGGCAGTCTGTATCTCTTCTTTGGAGAAATGTCTATTTAGGTCTTCTGCCCATTTTTGGATTGGGTTTTTTGTTTTTTTGTTATTGAGCTGCATGAGCTGCTTGTATATCTTGGAGATTAATCCCCTGCCAGTCGCATCATTTGCAAATATTTTCTCTCTTTCTGTAGGTTATCTCTTTGCTTTGTTTATGGTTTCATTTGCTGTGCAAAAGCTTTTAATTTTAATTAAGCCCCATTTTTTAATTTTTGTTTTTATTTCCATTACTCTAGGAGACAGATCCAAAAAGATATTGCTGTGATTTATGTCAGAGTGTTCTGCCTATGTTTTCCTCTCAGAGTTTTACAGTATCTGGTTTTATTTTTAGGTCTTTAATCCATTTTGAGTTTATTTTTGTGTATGGTGTTAGAGAATTCTAATTTCATTCTTTTACATATAGCTGTCCAGTTTTCCCAGCACCACTTATTGAAGAGACTGTCTTTTCTCCATTATATATTCTTGCCTTCTTTGTTGTAGATTGATTGACCATAGGTGCATGGATTTATTTCTGGGCTTTCTATCCTGTTCCAATGACCTATATTTCTGTTTTTGTGCTGGCACCATACTGTTTTGATGACTGTAGCTTTGTAGTATAGTCTGAGGTCAGGGAGCCTTATTCCTCCAGCTCCATTTTTTCTTTCTCAAGATTGCTTTGGCTATTCAGGGTCTTTGGTGTTTCCATACAAATTTAAAAGTTTTTTGATTCCAGTTCTGTGAAAAATGCCACTGGTAATTTGATAGGAATTGCATTGAATTTGTAGATTTCCTTGGGTAGTATAGTCATTTAGATAATATTGATTCTTCCAATCCAAGAACATGGTATATCTTTCCATATGCTTGTGTCATGAAGGTAGCTTTTTCTTAACTGAGCATTCGCTTGGTTGCTCTCAACTTTTGACTGTTTTCCAGAGTCTCTCATAAAGTTAGCTCAGCCAGTTGGGGAGTTTTTTTCGTTTGGTTTGTTGATTTGGGTGTGTGTGTGTGTTGTTTTTGTGTGCCTGTGTGTATGTGTTGAAGCTTCTATGGAGGAATTAGAGCTTGGAGCTTACTAGTCCATCATTTTGCTTATGTTACCTGGATTGTTTTTATTTAGTTAGTTTTTTGTTTGTTTATTTTGGCTGTTCCAGGTCTTAGTTGTGGCATGCAGGATCTTCGTTGAGACATGCAGAATCTTTAGCTGCAGCACACAGACTTCTTTGTTGTGGCCTTCATACTTCTTAGTTGCAGCATACATGCAGGATCTAGTTCCCTGACCAGAGATCAAACCCAGGCCCCCTACATTGCAAGTGTGGAGTCTTATCCACTGGACCATCAAGAAAGTCCCTGAATTTTTCTTTTTAAAGATTTATTTATTTATTATTTTATTTTTGGTTGCGTTGGGTCTTAGTTGTGGTACGCGAAATCTTCATTGAGGCATGTAGGATCTTTCTTTGTGGCACGTGGGCTTCTCTCTAGTTGCGGCGTGCAGGTTTTCTCTTCTCTAGTTGTGGCACGCAGGCTCCAGGGCATGTGGGCTCTGTAGTTGTGGCACACAGGGTGAGAGCACATGGGCTCTGTAGTTTGTGACACGTGGGCTCTCTCACTGAGGTGCGTGAGCTCAGTAGTTTTGGCATGTGGGCTTAGTTGCCCCACGGCATGTGGGATCTTAGTTCCCTGACCAGGGATCGAACCCACATCCCCTGCATTGTAAGGTGGATTCTTTACCACTGGACCCCCGGGGAAGTCCCCCTTGGATTGTTTTTTTAAACAGCTTTATTGAGACATGTTACACATACTACACAATTCACCAAATTGTATGTATGTATAAGTTAAATGTGTATAATTTAATGGTTTTTAAAGTGTATAATTCAACAGTTTTTAGTGTATTTACAGATGTGTGCAACCATCACCACAGTCCACTTTAGAACACTGTCATCACCTCCAAAAGACACTTCACACCTTTTAGCTATCACCCCTATCTTCCCCATTAACCCACCCACCCACCCCCAGATTTAAGCTAATCAACTTTCTCTCCCTATATATTTCCCTACTCTGGATATTTCATATAAATGGAATCATGCAATATGTAGTCTTTTGTGACTGGCTTCTTTCACTTAGCACAGTGTTTTTCCTCATCCCTTTGCACCAGGTTCTGTAGAAGGTGTAAAGTACCAAGAAGGTAAGTGGGAGTGGGGAGCAGCAAGGGTGCAGAGTGGAGCAGGTAGACCCTTGGACTGGTCCAAAATTGGAGTTACACTCAACAGACACAACACGACGGTAAGGAGGTAGCAATATAGATGTTGTTAAGTGAATAGTAGAAATGAACGTTCCCAGGACCCAGGCACCAACATAGATAAGGAGAAAGGAGAGTGGTTAAAAGACTGAAGTTCAGAATGAGATGGAAGACTAGATGCAGTGGGAGTAACAAAATGAGTGACTAGGAAGGAGAAGAGGTTGTCATCAGAATGGATGCTTGAATTTAAGATTTTTGGCATGGAATGGTTTCAGTGATGACAGTGTCTAAGAAGTCACCATGGGAAGAGAGTCTGGAGGTGTTGGAAGAGGTGACCCATAGATATAGATGTCACCCAGGGTCGATAGCAAGACTTGGAGCAGGAAACAAAGTCCCCATGCCAAGTAGCAACGTCTTCAGTGAGCAAGCAGTGGTAGGAAGGCAGATGACACTGATTAGAAGTATTTCAGATGGAATAAGCCCCATGAAGTTTAGATTTTGACAAGAAGGCTGAGAGATCATGGTCTAGAAGCACCAAAGGGGAGTGGGGGTGCTCATTGACCTTACCTCCCAAACCTGAGATACATGGAGAAGCAGCTTCTCAAGGGGACAGGGAGGCTCTGGTTATGGCAGGAGGTGGAGGTAAAGAGGTTTCAGTGGGGAAAGCAAAGTCCTTTCAGCAAACTGTGTTGGAACAAGTGGATAGCTACATGCAAAAGAATGAAATTGGAACTTTACCTAACACCAGATGCAAAAAATAAGTCAATGGTTCAACGATGTAAATGTAAGAGCCAAGACTGTAAAACTCTTAGAAGAAAACATAGGAGTTAAGTTTCATAACACTGGCTTTGGCAACGATTTGTTGCATATGACCACAAAAGCATGGAGAACAAAAGAAAAAATAGATAAATTGGACTTCATCAAATTTAAAAACTTTGTGTATCAAAGTACACTATAAAGAAAAGAAAAAGACAACCCACAGAATGGGAGAAAATATTTACAAATCAAATATCCAACGAGGGTCTACAGTTCTGACACCAGTTCTAATGTGTGAGTTTTTCCCCCACACCAAGCAATTCTCTGACACCATCTGGGTATCCTACAGTTCAACTCAATTCTGATGCTACTTATCTGAAGATAGCATCAGCTCTCACAGGTTAAAGGCTCAGTTCTACAAGACTTGGCCCCAACTTCTGGTGCCAATCAAAATCCAGGTTGTCATCTGGGCTTCTGACCTACAGGGTATAGGTTAGAGGTTCCAACGACCCCTTCTTGGGTTTAATTAATTTGCTAGGGCGGCTCACAAAACTCAGAGAAACATTTTACTTACTAGATTACAAGTTTATCACAAAAGGATATAACTCAGGAACAGCCTCAGATACAAGAGATGTGTAGTGTGAGGTATGCAGGAAGGGGCGTGGAGGTTCCATGCTCTCTGAGTGTGCCACTTTCCCCAAATCTCCACAAGTTTACCAACCCAGAAGCTCTCTGAATCCCATCCTTTTGGGTTTTCATGGAAGTTTCATAATATAGATATGATCGATTAAATTATTGGCCACTGGTGATTGATTCAATCTCCAGCCCCTCTCTCCTCCGTGGAGGTGAGGGGGTGGGAGGAACTGAAAGTTCCAACCCTCCAATCACGTGTTTGGTTTCCCTGGCAACCAGCTTAGGTGCTTTCCAAAAGTCACCTCATTAACATAAACTCAGGGGCGGTTAAAAGGTGTTTGCTATAAATATCAAAACACTTTTATCAGTGTCTAACATCCAGAATATATAAAGAACCCATATTACACAATAAGAAGACAACCAATTTTTTAAATGCGCAAAGGATTTGAATGGACATTTCTCTAAAGAAGATATACAAATAGCCAAAAGTTCATGAAAAGATGTTCCACGTCATTAATCATTATTAAAATGCAAATCAAAATGACATAAAATACCACTTCATGCTCACTAGGCTGGCTATAATTAAAAAAGAAACAGTAAGCACTACTGAGGATGTGGAGAAATTAGAACCCTCACTGCTGGTAGGAATGTAAAATGTAACCGCCAGTTTGGAAGACAGACTGGCAGTTCCTCAAACTGTTAAACATGGAATTATCATATGACCCAACAATTCTACTCCTAGGCATAACCTGAGAGAATTGAAAATATAGGTTCACAAGCAAAACAAAGCAAAATGTACACAAATGTTTTTAAAGGCATTACTAGTAATAGCCAAAAAGTGGACACAACCCAAATGTCTATCAACTGAGTGGATAAATAAAATGTGGTATATCCATACAGTGGAAGATTATTCAGCCATAAAAAGGAATGAAGTACTGGTACATGATACAACATGATGGACCTTAAAAACACTATGCTAAAGTGAAAGAAACCAGTCACAGAAGAACACATATAGTATAAATCCATGTATATGAAATGTCCAGAATAAGCACATCTACAAAGGTAGAAAGATTTAGTGGTTCCCAGGTTCTGGGGGAGGAAGGAATGGGCAGCAACTGCTAATGAGTTATTTTGGCTCCTTTGGGGTGAAGAAAATGTTCTGGAATTAGTGATGATGGTTGCACATCCTTTAGTAATTTTTGTACTAAAACCCACTGAATTGTACACGTTAAAGGAGTGAATTTTATGGTATGTGAATTATATTTCAATTTTTTTTTAATGAGGGATGAAAGAAAAGAATGAGGGGGAATTTGGTCCCTGCAGTACAGCGATTCCTGAAGGCATAAATGGAAAGGTTGAGGAGAGAGGGAAAACATGAGAGTCTGCGTCTGGGTAGAGAAAGGACGTGACACTTGGGCAGTGATAGGGGGGTGTGAGGCACAGGAGGCCTGGAGGGATGGGAGGGGGGTAAAGTGTTCCAGGAGCACTGGTCCAGTAGATCCAGGTGTCTGGAAGGACCAGGACAGCTCAGGAAGCCAACCGATTTGGCCTTATTGATGGTGTTGGGAGGCGGTCTCAGCCCAGGTGCCTGAAGGAAGAGAAGGAAGCTTCAGGGATGGGCACCGAGGGGTCTGGAGATGGTGCCTCTAGAGTGATGCAATTGAGCAAAACAGGCTGGTGATGGAAATGGGGAGCTGTGCTCCCCAGGCTTGAATGTGGCTCTCCAATCTTGGACTCTGAGTTCAAAGCCAAGTCCTGTAACTCCCCAAGGAAAGGATCAGATTCAAAAACACCAAGAACCGCTGCATTCTGTCAGATTTCTCCGTACAAAAACAAGCCAAAGAAAGTTAGATAAATAAGCAAAAGGGATCCAGGGCCCGAGGCCAACCTGAGTGGTTAGCTTCCTTCTGATATTTATAGAGAGTTAGGAGCTATTAAGTGAAATGAGGACGATCAGAAACAGAAGTGGCAAGTTTGTCAGGCATTCAAACAAGAATTTATTTAGCATCTAGGCCCACCAGGGAAAGCGAGACACAGACTAGGTACTGCCTCTGAGAAGCTTGTAGGCTGGGGGATGGCGAGACTATAAGCAAATCACTAAGTAAATAACTACAAAACTATTTTACAAACATATAAGAACAATAAGAAAGGGAGTAAATTGCTCTGATTCTGCATAACGGGAATCTAACGGAGTCTCGGTGTCAGAGCAAGTTTCTCTGAAGAAATGACCCTTCGGGATCCCCCAGGATGGACTGGGAGGTGAGGGCGGAGCATAGGAAGGCCCTGGGGCAGGAAATAGTTTGAGGACAGGAGGAGAGTAGAGAGACGTGGCTAGAGAGGCAGGAAGAGCCAGATCTTGCAGGGCATTGTGGGACACCTGGAGGATTCGGGACTTTATTCCAAGAACAAAGGGCGTAGAGGGGGAGCAAGTGGAGGCACAGTGGAGCTGCAAGAGGGGGCAGTAGAGCAAAATGGTTAAGGAGCATGGAGTCAGCCAGCGAGGGTTCAAATCCCAGGTCGGCCACTTACTACCCATGTGACCCAGGTCAGCTAACCTCTCTGTGCCTCAGTCTTCCCCTCTGTAAAATGGGATCATAATAGTACCTACCTCAGAAAATCATCATCATGCGGATTCAGTACTAAAAGCCTGGTGCTCACTGAGTAGGGAGGAATTGCTGACGTGAGTGGGCTCCACAGGAACAAGCCTGCACCGTGGACTGGCCCCCACCTCCCGACAGCCATTCGTCACTGGGGCTAAGAGCTGTTGGCACCCATGAAAGTTCTGGCATCTCTAGTGGCTGCCACTTTGAAGACAGGAGTCTCTTGGTCTTGGATGACCATTCTGGCACCATCATCCTCTGGCTCTGGCTGTCCTGTGAGCTCCATGAGGACAGGACCATGGTCAGCCCATGCCCGGGGACCAGCACAGGGCTCAGCACATAGGAGGTGCTCCTACCTGCTGGTGAGATGGATTGTGTGGGAATGAATGAAGGGATGGATGGATCTGTGGAAGAATATTTACACTATCCATTAATTATTGAGCATTCTCTATGTGCCAGGCACCTTACTAAGTGCCTTACATAATTCATTTCATTTTATTTTCACAACCGTCTTGTGGGGAGGCTGCTAGGAGACACTCTCCAGTAGGGGAGATCTTGGGAAGGGTCTATGGGGGAGCCCTAGTCATACTTCAGGGAGTCTGATTATTGAGAAATGTGTTTCATTTGTAACCTCAAGGAAAGGCTTTTTGCTGGAAGTTGGGATCCTGGAAGCAGGAATTCAAGCGGAAAGCAAACTCAGCTGAAAACGGTTTCTCTAACGTTCTAGCTGCATAGACTGCAGAGCTACGATCTCATCTTCCTTAGCCAAGTGCAAGGGCAACGGGATCACTTGTTTTTGAAGGATGAATGTGGTGTGTTCTAGAGAGGCATGGGGCCCTCCAGCCCTGTGGAGGAGCTCAGAGCAGAACCCAGGAGTCCTCAGTCCCCCCCATCCATCCCCCCAAGGTGGGAGAACTGTCTTTGATCTCCCCCCATCGTGCCCACTCCCACCTGCTCTGGATCCAGTCAGAGCTCCACACACTCCTGCCTCCTGCTGGCCTGTTCCGTAGGGAATGCAGGCCGCCCTGCGGTCCCAGCCAACTGGTTCGGGGTGCACCCCCTCCTCCCAGCACAGCGCTGTGCACGCGGCCCCCTTCCCGAGCAGCCCTGCTGGCCTTCTTCTCCAGGGACTATTATTTTGGGAGAGTGCTGAGTTCAGCACCGCGGCAAGCTGTAGCGGGACGCGCCCTTCTGTCCTCAGCTGGCCCTCCGGAGCTGGCCCGGGGCCTGGCAGCTCTACCCCTCGTGCAGCAGCCCTTCCTACACAGGGTCACCGCGTCCAACCACTGCCACTGTCCGACAGCCCCAAGGTTGTCAAGACAGGTGGCAGAGGAGCTGTGGGTGGGAGAAGCAGAGCTGTGCAAGGGGCACAGCCCAGTCTCACTCCTGCTCCTAGAAAACCCAGCAAGTTGGGGCCCTCATCAGCACCCCCAGAACCCGAAGCCGGGGGTCACCAGCCTCCCAGGGTTTGCCTTAAAGCCAAAGGAGCGGGCTGGCCCTCAGCCAACTGACCGCGCACGGGGCAACTTGGGTGTGTGTGTGTGTGTGCAGGACGAGGGCCTCGCAGGAGGCTTGTATAAACCCTCCTGCTCTGCAGCCTGCTCTGTGCCCTGGCAGCAGGACAGAGTGACGGCACGGCCCTGCTCTCATGGAGGCGGGGCCTCGGCCACGACTGTCAGTTGAGTCCAGCTGGGAGGAGGCCCAGGGCCGCCCAAGATACTTGTGTCCGGTGGCGGATTAGCTGCCGGAGCCCAGGCTGCGCCCACCTTTCTCCCTGCTGAGCAGAGGGCTCTGTCCCACCAGGTGGGCCCCCAGGGTTGGGGGCTGCAGGGTGGGAAGGGCGCCCCCTGCAGAGGGCCAGCAGCACTACGGGCTCCTTCCATTCCAGGTGCCCAAGAGCTGGACCATGAGGCTGGCCGTGGCAGCCCTGCTCCTGGGCCTCACGATGATGGCCACCGGAGACGAGGGGGACAAGGACCCGTGCGTATACGAAGCCCTGCCTGACAACGACGCTGTCCTCTGCAAGTAAGGCTGGGCGGCCCCCCTACCCCAGAGGGCAGAGGGAGGAGGGCTCCGGGAACCGAGGGCCACTGCCTCACAAGGCGGCCTCTGTGGACAGGCAGAGCATGAGTCAGCTCTGGGGCCGCCCGGCTGGAGGACAACACCCAGGGAAGGACTTTGAGACGGGCCCGGGCCGTCCGTCCAGACGGCTGTTCTTCCAGGATCGGGAGGGCACACGGACCTGGCCCGCTCCCCCTGGGGCCTCCACACCGGAGGGGCCCTGTGGGGCTGGCCTCACCCTCCCTGCTGGGAGCCCAAGAGAGACCATCCCTGCCTACAGCCTTGAAGGCTCCTTCCCCCCCAGCAAAGTGGCATTTTAAAGAAAAGTGGCATTTGACACACGGTGTGTGATGGTACCCTCCCTGTGAGAGGTGGTTGTTTGCTTTTCTCTAACAAGGCCCCGGGAATGTCAGGACAGGCAGGAGTGTGGCCACTGGACGTCGTTCAAAGAAGAGGCTGGGCGTGGGAGGCTGGCTGTGTCCCTTCCAACGGTGCAAGCTTCTCCTCCTCTGCGTCAGAAGTCAGCTCTCTCCTCACCCACTGTGGGTCAGAAAAGCCAGTCTTCATTGTCCTGGAGCCATGGGCCATCCTGAGGTCTGCCCAGGCCACGTTGCTGCCAACACCCTCTGCCAGCCTGGTGGCCGAGGACACTGGCATCCCACTGAGGCCATCAGAGGTCAGAGCGGCTCAAGGACTCTCACTTCTTACTCTGTCTCCTTGAGTACATTTGAATTCTTACAGACATGACTTTTAGAAAGAAAAATGTTTTCCCTTAAAAAGTTAGATAGGGCTTCCCTGGTGGCGCAGTGGTTGAGAGTCCGCCTGCCGATGCAGGGAACACGGGTTCGTGCCCCGGTCCGGGAAGATCCCACATGCCGCAGAGCGGCTGGGCCCGTGAGCCATGGCTGCTGAGCCTGCGCGCCCGGAGCCTGTGCTCCGCAACGGGAGAGGCCACAGCAGTGAGAGGCCCGCATACCACAAAAAAAAAGAAAAAAGATAGTTGAATTTCCCCCCCCCAAAAAAAAATAGACACTGATTTTGTTCCTATCAGTACATTTTTTAACTCTGGTGAAACAGTCCTGGGTGCAGTTTTGTGTGGGGCAGGAGGGAACGGCTGCTCCTGCCATGTGGGCACCAATGCTCTGGGTGCTCTGCTGAGTGGGACCTTCCCAGGGGTGGACAGGCCTTTCCCTCTGGCAGGCAAGTCAAGCCCCGCAAGCTGGGGATGACAGCAGGCCCAGGGCAAGGCCAGGCCGGGCTATGATCACAGCCCCATACAGAGCGCCTCTGTATGTTCACTGTGGAACACGTAGAACGTGATCACATGTGTACGGTCACTGGAGGAGACCAGCTTGCACCCCAGCTGCCCCAGGCTTGGCCCTGCAGACATCCACACACTCGCACGCCGGTGGCCTGTGTACTGTGGCACATGCGGGAGCTCTGGGGCACCTGCTACCTGCCCGGAGTTCTGCTGGTGATTTTAAATCTTTGACTTATTTCATTGTTAACGTAACCCACCAAGTAGGTGTTATCATCCCCATTTTGAAGATGAAGAATCGCCAGAGATTAAATAACTTGCCCACAGTGCTCACACACCTGACAAGTGGCAGAGCTAGGATTCAATCCCCCTCGTCTGACTACACGCATGCTCTTTCCCCACCCACCTTTAGCTGCTGGCCTTCCTCCAGGGCCCAGAGCATCTCAAGGAAAGGGGAGCTCTCTCAGTCTATCTGGGATGCTATAACACAATGCCACAGACTGGGTGGCTTATAAAAACAAAAAATTATTTCCCAGCGCTCTGGAGGTTGAGAAGTCCAAGATCAAGTCACCAGCAGATTCTGTGTCTGGTGAGAACCTGCTTCCTGACTCATAGATGGCCATCTTCTTGCTGTTTCCCACAGAGTGGAAGGGGTGCGAGAGCTCTCTGGGGACTCTTTTATAAGGGTGCTAATCCCATTCATGAGGGTTCCACCCTCATGACCTAAGCACCTCCCAATGGCCCCACTTCCTAATTCCATCTCACTGGGGGCTGGGATTTCAACCTAATGATTTTTCAGTCCATTGCAGGAGTCATTCTCAGGACTTCTCAGAAGACACCAGCAGATCCCCAGTTTGAGAAACATGGACTTACAGCACTAAGCCTGCCTGCTAGGACGATGGCTTTTGATTGTAAATCGTCATTGCACGAGGGAAGCTTTTGTTTGTAAAAGATCACCACTGAATGAGAACACGTCAAGGACATATCAGACCCCAGAGGAGAGATCAGTATGCTGGAGCCCCTCCCCGAGAGCCCTGCTCAGCTCAGGCTTCTGACTCCACCGAGAGCCTGCCCCCAGAAAAGCACCTCCTTTCACGGGTATTGTTAGAGTCTAATAGGGAATTCTTGAAGTTAGGACTCGATACCTAAAGGTATTAATCTATAAGGGAGGAATTTTTTGTGCTGTGACAAGCAGTGGGGAAACATTGTTAAGAGAAAAGTTCTCCCAGAATAATACCTTACCCACTCCTGAGAAAGCCAGACTAGACTGGCAAAAACTCGGAGAGTCAGAACCCTAGGCTCGGTCTCAGAAGTGAAAGAACCATAGTCGTCCAACCCTGACCCAATGGGTGAATCTACTCAACACCCCTCTCCCTGCTGCCTCCGCACGGGTGGCCTCAGTGGGCTCTCCCAGGGACCAGGACCTGCCTCCCCAAGCCCTCTCTTCTGTGCTGAAAAGCTTCCCCCTCAGAGGGAACACCTTTATGTCAAGGCGGGGGCTGCCTTTCTTTCACTTCACCCCATTCTTCCTAGTTTTGCCCCCAGGCACTGGATAGAACAAATCTAGTCTCTGGAGGGCCCTTCAGCTGTTTGGACACAGATGTCATGTCCCCCGCCTTCACCCGCTGCTCTTTCTTCTCTGGGCATCCACCTCCCATCCTTCAGTTCCTCCTTAGGGGCTTTGTTCTGGGCCCCCGCTTTCGAGAAGAGTCAGCTGGAGACAGACCCACACTGAGAACCATGCAGCAGAGGGTGGGGTGCCCCCCGAGCCCCCAGGCACCTCTGTGAGGGCTACCTTCCCTCCATGGGCCTTTTGGTCTCCCTCGCTTTGGGGCAGGTGGGATTTGGAGCTTTTTTCATACCTGATCTGGTTCTTACAATGCTGAAGGGACTCCTGTGACCATCCAGTCCCAGGGAAGTGCAGACAAGACTATGCAGCCCTTCTCTATTGCCTACAGCACAATACCCCAAACCTAGCAGCAGCACACGTTTATCGCCTCGGTTTCTCTGCGCGTGGCCCAGCTGGGCACCTCTGGCCCAGGCTCTCAGGAGGCTGCCGTCCAGCTGTTGTCTGGGGCTGCAGTCTCATCTGAAGGATGTGACTTGCAGGCAACATGTGGGCTTCCATCCCTGGGCAGGCAGCGCTCCGTGGGTATGACGGGGACCTGGGGGGGACAGACCTCACTCCTGGTCCCCTGGCATGTACCCTGTGAAGGCACTCTCTGGGGCTTTAGGCCCACTCACCAAATGTCAACTCGGTGATTTTGCTTAACTGTTTTAACATTTGCAGCAGTTCTACTGGGATCAAAAGAGGAGGCACTTTTGTTCCCTGGGGAAGGCCCCCTCTGGTCCTCAGTTTCCCTCCTCCCCACCCCTTGCCTCTCCCAGTTCCGGGCTGTGGGCTGAATCTCCATCTCTCTGCCAGTAGAGGGTCCCCTCTCTCAGCCTCGGATCTCGATAGCTGCAGTGGCAGGGAACTGTGGCAGAAACAACCCAAAAATTCCTTAAAATGCTGCCGTGATGAGAAATGAAAATCCATCCTCTAAAACTTCTTCAAAAGCTACTAAAACTATGCCATTGGAAAGGCACTACTGTAAACTTGCAAGGAGTTAAACTGGCTTCAGTGAATAGTCCTGCTTCAAGGGGCCTGAGTCCTGGCCTTGGGGGTGCCGGTCTGAGGAAGCATCCTGTGTCTGCAGAGTTGGGCTACCTCTGCCCAAGGCAGGACCTCAGGATCCACTGGAAGGGGTGGGGTGGTGGGAGGGGGAATGTGGGACTCTCCAGCGGGAAGTGATCCCTGTACTTCTCCCGGGTCCTGACCTCGGGAGCTCCCCTCCAGATCTACTCCCCCAGGGACATTCTCAGGGGTGCCCTTCAGGCATCACCCCCAGCAGGAAACGTGGCCAGCTCCGGGTGACCACTGTGGAGCTGGTCTGCCATGCTGGGCTTTTGGAAAGGCTGAGTGAATCATCTTAACCAAATGACCCCAGGCCTTGGTGATAAAACGTGACAGTAGGATAGGGAAGAAGGGCAAGCAAAAAAAAAAAAAAAAAGTTGACACAGAGATGTTTTTCCTGTATCTGTTTGAAAGCCTGGTTTCCATCCCTGAGTTTCAAATACGAGTGAGCCCTTAAGTCTAACCCTGGTGAAGGTGTGGGATCAGCCTGCACGGCAAGCCCAGTTCTCAGGGCACTTGTGCAGTTCAGAGATTCTCAGGGAGAAAGTAGATAAATGGATGCATACCACAGACTTAGTGACTAGATATTTTCCCCCCTGAGAGATATTTGCATTTTGAAAGCACAGTGAATGGCTGATTGAGAGCCTAGGGTAGGGGCAATGCATCACCCAAAGAAGTGGGTTATTTAATTACTGGTGGGATTTGCAGGTATGGAGAGGGTCTTGATAATTTAGGGGCCAGAAAAGTCTGTGCCCATGAAGAAGCCTGTGCTAACTTGCTAAACCTTTCTTTATGTAATAAGAACATTCCAGAAAAGCAATGTGAATATATTGTTCTTATACGCCCAGTCCTACTTTAAAGACACTGACCAGGTTTGCCTCTGGATGTATATATTTTTTGAGAAGTAAACACTGACAGTAATGAATACTTTCTGACCCCTGATGACCTGCCAGGCTCCGTTTTAAACACGAATCACCATTTTACTCCTCTTAGCGACCCTACAAATAGGTATTACTAGTGTCCCCATTTTACAGGTAGAGAAACTGAGGCACAAGTGGTCAAGTAACTCAGGCTACACAGGTCAGACTGAAGTCTTACGCACCCCGGGCTCCCCTAAGATCCTGACATGGGCCAACCACCTCCCTCTCTCCATAGGGGCCTTAAGGTTTTCTACCCAGAGTTGGGGAACCTCGGCTGCATGGTTGTTCCGGAATGCAACAACTACAGACAGAAGATCACCTACTGGACCGAGCCGATCGTCAAGTTCCCCGGGGCCTTGGACGTGAGTGAGCCAGCCTGGCTGGATGGGAGGGTCATGGGTCTCGAGTTCCCTCTGGGTTTGCTCATCTGGGTGACAGGAAGCCACGTGCAGAGCCAGCTGGGTTGGCTTTGGTGGTACCAGATGGCCGTCGCCATAAGCACGTGCCTTCTTTAGAGCAGCCCCGCCGCCTTGGAGGAGGGTGGGGTGGGTAGGAGGGCTGCGGGCGGGAGCTTTGGTGGGGCTCCGGGGCCGCTCCGCCGGGGCCTCTCCCTCTCCTGGGCCCCTGAGCCTGGCTCCTCAGTCAACGTGGCGACCAGCCAGGGTGTGCTTTGGAGTCGGCAGAGAGAAGGAGGAGAGAGGGGCTCGTGGGGAGTTGCTTCTCAGGGTGCAGAGTGGCTGGGCTTTCAGAGTGATCTGAATGGGGAGGGACCTGGCTCTTAACGGGCAGCGCCTCTCACGTAGGTTAAACAAGCAGAGGTCAGTGCCCTTGACTCTTGGGCATCGCAATATGACAGTCGCTCAGAAGTTTGCCCCGAGGGGTAGGAAATAAAAAATAGAAACATTTTAAGGATTGTAAATAACTATTCCTTTTGCTGGGAAATGATTGGCACCATCTTGTTCTGGAAGCTTCCCTTGGCTTGGGGATGCGATAAACCTGGGGAAGGGCGCTGGGGAGTGGGAAACAGGGCTGCAGCTGCTGGGGAAGCTGCTCCAGTGTCCTGGTCAATGTCTCTTTCTTCCTTGACTCTAGGCTGAGCCCCCAAAGTGTCAGGGGTGGAGGGTGACCCTCGCTTTGTGTCAACCCAGTGTCAACCCAGGCACAAGGACTGTGATGTGTCCAGGACTCAGGCCACAAAGGCATGGAGACAGAAGGGCCACGGTCGGGATGTGACCACCTGCGCACTGCGGTCAGCCTCCTGGTCCCCTCTGTTCACCGTGGCAGGGAGAGTCCACAGAGGGCTCCTCCCTTCTGTCGGTCCAGCCTGGGGGCTGTCAACACAGGTATACCTAGATAACGGGTTCTAGGGTGGAGAGCTGCACAGACTACTAGGAAGCAGAGGGGAAGATTTTTCTTTCTTCTTTTTTTCTTTTTCTCTGGCAGCACCTCAGGGTTTGCAGGATCTTGTTTCTCCGACCAGGGATCAAACCCAGGGCCCCAGCAGGGAGAGTGCGGAGTCCTAACCTCTGGACTGCCAGGGAATTCCCGAGATTTTTCTTTCTTTAACTGCCTTTCACTATCAGGGAACAAATAAGTGGCGACATGTCTCAATTTAGGAGGCTGAGAACATGAAGAACATGAATAGCCTTTGACAGGCTATTGTGTTTGTCACCGTGACAAACATCCTTTCCTCTGGGAGGCTAAGAGAGCAAGTCATGAAGACGCCTTCTGGGTGTCCTCTCCCTCCATCCTCCCAAGCCTGGCACACATGCACACGCATGCACATGCACGTGCACACACGCACCCGTCAGCCCTCCCCACCGGGAACCCTTGGGCTGGGTCACACCCCTGGACGGGCAGGACAAGCAGAGGAAACGTAAGCCTCGGTGATCGTAACTCAGGACAGGAGCAGGGCAGGAGCCTAATCCTCTAGGGAAGAGTATAACGCTGTCCCATGGGACAAGACTCTCACCTTCACCCTTAATTCACTTGTTCTTAAGGAGTGAAGCGTTTGGACCAAATACTTTCACAGTCCAGTGACTGTCCCAAGAGGGAGTCTAAACCAAGAGCTCCATCCCATGTGATATTGCTACAGATGTCCACTAGATGGCAGTGTAGACTTTCCTGAGTACCTGGTGCCCTTAGGAGGGGCACGTTTAAAGCCAGCTTGGGAAGCTTTTGCCTTTGATCCAGTCTAGTTGGTACTGATTGTCCTGGGGTACGGACACAAAACGCAGAGGAGGTATCACCCCCTCCAGATCCTGAAATCTCCTATCCTGTCTCAGCTCAGAGGTGGGGCAGGGGAGAAAATCTGGAGATTTATGAAGGATGCAGAGCTGAGGTTAAGAAATCCAAGGAGGGCAGAGATTTCACAAAGGAGGGCTTGGTCAGAGTGGTGGAAAGAAAGGAAAAGTAGTATTCTACTGCTATAGAACTAAAGTTTATGGAAATTTGCCCTTTGAGAAGGCAGGTTCAGCTAGAGTATCAAAAGCTTACATTTATCGTGTGGTACTTACTTTATGTTGGAGACTATTCATGTGTCGTTTCATTTAATGTGCTCATCAAGTTAAGTATTTCTTTAGTCAAGACTGTTAGTAGCAAGTGACAAAAATCAACTCAAACTGGCTTGTGCCAAAAAAGAGGGAAGGTGTTACTGGTTCACAAACTGAAAGCTCCAGGGAATACTTCAGGCATGGCTGGATCCAGGTGCTCAAACAACGTCACCAGGAATCTATCTGTCCCTTTTCTCTACTTTTTTTCTGTGCTCGTTTTTTATGTAAATAGACTCTTTCCTTGTGGTGCCAAAGATGACCTCATCATCTTCAGAGTTATGTTTTACTAGTTTATTAACCCACTGGCAATACATTGGCCCCATCCAACCATTAAAGATCCCAAGACTTGTCCTGTTTGGATTACATGACCATCCCTGACCCAAACAGTGATGCTGGGCAGTCCCACTTAATCTACAAGGGCTGAGAGCAGAAGAGGATGGTTCTCCCAAAGGAGAACCAAGGTGCAGGTTATCAGAAGGGGGAAAGGATGTTGGGTAGGAAAAACAAGAGAAGGTGCAGAGCCCCTCAAAAGTGGGGGCGGGGGAGCCGGAGTCCTTAGTGACAGAGACGAAAATGAAGGCATTTCCTCTGGGACAGGGCCTGATGGAAAAAGCAAGAGGTTGGTGACTGGCTATGTGGAGACAGTGCCTTGCTTCAAAGGGGATTAAAACAATGCCACCAAAGCAGCAGCTGCCAGTGGACATGCTCAGGGAGCCCCCCCACCAAGCAAGCCCCGAAGCCCTGGAAGGAGGGGCCCAGAGGTCAGGGGACAGCGTCTCTGTGCCCAGCAGGGGTCTTCCTGCCTGCACACCATTGCTCAGGCCACTTCCCCAGACTTGGACCCTGTACTCTGGGATACCCTGCCCCTACCAAGATGCTTTCTCCTCCAAGAAGCCTTCCCTGACTGCCTCCCTCTGGGTCCCACCCCCATCTCAGTCAGGTCTCTTCTTTCTCCAAGCGTTTTTCCCCTATCCTCCAAACCCAGTGTTTACTTGCCTCTGTCTTGTATTGCTTATTCATATCTCCCATAGCGTCAACCAGTTTATAAGCTCTAGGAAAGCAAGACCATGTGTTGTATTTCTTTGAACCACCCACAGTCCCTACCAGCATCGCAGACCCCGCATTGGCTGACTGGGTGGCCAGGGGGCCGAATGAATGAATGAAGGAGTGCATGAACGGCAGGTGGACGGACGCCTTCTGGAGGGGGAGCTCTGAGGTGTGTGAGCCCGGTGGTTTGCACTTTAAGCTGCCGGGTGTCCTGGCGCCTCTGCAGAACGCCGGGTCAGCACTAGTCTCTCCTCCGCCAGGGTGGATGGGGTCTGGGGTGGATAGGAGGAAGCAGAGAGAGAGGAGGAAGTCAGGTGGGCTCCCGAGAAGGCAAAGTAGTGCAGGAAAATGTGGATGGTCCTGGTGCCGACAGCCGCTGAGGGCTGAGAGAGGTGCTGAGGTAAGAGGAAGCTTTTCTCCCCTGGTGCTGTGACAAACATTAAGAGGCAGACGTCTCAAAATGCATCCCTTCTCAAGCCAGCGAAGACTGAAAGGCCCTCCAGAAGCTTCTTAACTGGGGCTTAGTCTTCACCTTGAATTTAACCCGCTGGAATCCTTTTGAAGGGAAGAAATTGCCGTTACGTGGGGAACGTGCGTTGCATTAGAAGGAAGGAACGCAGACCACAGCTGTCCTTCCTGCGGTCCCTTGGCTTTCCAGTCAGACTCGGCTCAGCCCTATTCTCCTCCCCAGAAAGCTGGTGACCCCGAGTGTCCTCCTCCCGGGCTGGGCAGGCACGTCCCCATGTCACCCTGGGCCTGCAGCATCTCTGTGGCTGCCTTTTGGGGACCACCTCCCTGCCCTTGGCAGCCCAAGGTAGAGACACAAGTTTGGGCACAAATCTTCTAGAGCCCTGGAAATCTGGAGACATCCACGTGTGGTAGGGTCACAGACGCTCCTCGATGAAAGAGACCTCGGAGCTCCCCGGCCCACCTCCCATCCTTCTTTTTACGCACAGAGGAGAAAAATGGGAGCTGCTGCCGTCATGAAGTAGTTAGCAGAGGCAGGACACAGGGTGCCGACACGCGGGGTAGTTCTGGTCAGAGCAGCCCCTGATGGGTGAGGCAGGCCCCCCCGGCTCGTTCAGGAAAAGATGCCGAGAGGGAGCGTGCACACGTGCCGGGGCAGCTAAGTGCATTTGCTCCTGGGACAGCCGCCGGCACGCAATTTGGTGCTGGGGATGTGAAATGATTCACTAACAAATACAGATGGAACACACAGGCACCCTCTTAGTGCTGGAGATTCAAAGATAAAGGGCACCGTCACGGAGCTCCCAAGTCTAAGGTGGGGAGACAGACAGGTGGACGGATAGCAGGGACACGGTGTCAGTGCTTCAGGACAGGAACCTCAGGTACCACGAGGGCCAGGAGCGGCCTCCAGGAGGGGGTGACCCCAAGCTGACCTGTGCTGGTGACTCGGCAGGGGATAGACAGGGGAGCAGCGTTGGCCAGGTGTGGGATGAGGCTCCAGAGAGGGCAGGACCATGCTCTGAGGGGCCACAGATGCTGGTTCGTGGGCCCTGGCGTGGAGTCTGAATTTTATTGTGAAGCCAGACTGGGGAAGGGGCGTCACCGTTCGATTTTTAGGCTGGTGGATGTGATCGGATTAGCAATTCAGGAAGGTCACTTGGGTAGGTCACTGAGGTGCAGGTGGGAGGATGGAAGAAAGGTGAGGCTGGAGTCAGGAAGAGCACCTGCTGAAACAGAAGGACGATGGCGTGGACCGGGGCCTGAGCTTGAGGGTGTAAAGGAGGTCGAATCCATGGAGCTTGGTGACTGTGGAGGAACGGGGATTGCAGGGAAAGAGAGAGTTGGGATGACCCTTGGGTTTCTGCGACAGGCAGGTGGGTGGCTAAGGGTTAAGCTGAGCATGGAATTCATCCACTGAAACGACGTTTTTGAGAGGGAACGGGGAGGTGCTGTTAATAATCGGGACGAAGGGTGTGATTGGGCACTCTCCCTAATACTGGTGCTGTCCCCAAGCAAGGGACACAGGAGAAGGCCTGGATCTATAGGGACCATGGGCAGCGGAAGCAGCTTTGCATCCCTGAATCTGAGGCCCCTACGTGCACCCAGTACGCGGATCAACTGATGCTGGGAAGAAAAGACAGGGCTGGAGGCCTAGCTTTGGCATCCAGGGGTTGGGGGTGGGGGGTGGATTCTTCAAGGTAGCCAGGCTCCTTGGGGAGAAGATACGGAGAGGCCAGAATCGGTCAGCCCACAGAGGTCAGGTCAGAGAGGCAAGGGAGAGGCTGCTGCAGGGCCGGGCTGGGGAAGAGCCGTCGGATTTGCCAAATTCCCTGGCGCTGCTCTCGAGCGAGGGGGAGAGGAGTTTCAGGACAGTGAGCCTGGGAAAAAGGTAAAGTCAGGACACGGTAAGGAGTTTACTGGCGGGGGTTCACCAACGTGCTAGTGAGGCTTTAGGGAAGAACTGATGAGGTGTAACTGTAACGCAGTGCCTGGCAGTGGACAGGAGCATAATAAATGGTACAGGTTGTCATATGATAAGAGGCTGCTTTGTAGTCTGAAGGGCAAAAGACACAGAAGAAGGGTTTGGGTTTCTGGAGGCTCTGGAAGGAGCCAGTGCGGTGGTACCAGAGACGGGGGCTGACAGGTGGAGCCAGGCCAGGAAGGCAGGTGAGGAGAGCACCCCGCACCCAGGCAAGGACGCATGCGTGGAAGAGAGCCCGCTCCCATGTCCTTTTAACCTTCCTGCTCGGTCAAAGGCTGCTAAAATCACCCAGCTGTGTCCCACCGCAGCCCAGGCCAGTCCACCATCTGTTATGGGAGCACCTCCAGCCACACAGGACCAGGTAGGAGAGGAGCGACGCTTATCACCATCTCTAGCCTTTGCAGACAGATTTTGAGGCCGTAGAGAAACTTCCCATGCAGGATTTCACACAGTCCTCCTAGCAACGTTGGGAGCTAGGCAAAGTAGGGATTATCCCCACAACTACAGGATGGGGGACGCTGCCCAAGGTCAAGGTCACGCTCACCCAAGCTGGGGAGTGGAAGAACCAGCCCTAGATGGCAGGTTTCCTGCCTTCCAGTTTCGCTGCTCTTTCACCTGCGAAATGTTGCCTCTCAAATTTACCCCAGCTCCTGGAGAATTGGCCCCGATGTCCAGACTTGGGGTGTCATGCATGTATCCGTTCCCTGGTGCAGATCCTGTCCCTCTACCGGACACTGTCACAGGAGCCAGGGACACACACAAAAACAAATCCCCACCCCGCCCACGAAGGGCAGCTCGTAGTGGTGAGAATGCTGTCATTGTTAAGAGGATGTCATTGTTAAGAGGATGATGGGAGAAGCGCTTGTGCGGCTAACGTTTTGCTCCCGGCTGCCTTCGCGAGGGAGCTTCCTGGCCTTGATGTTCAGTTCCAGTCCTCTGTATCCCCCGCCACCTTTCCTGTCGTTATACCCTCTGCTCCAGGGTTTACAGAACCTCTGGCCAGACCTTTCAATAAAGCCACCTGTTCCCAGTCTGCAGGGATGTTCCTCAGAGCACAGGCAAAAAGGGCGTTTGTTCAGTAATTGTTCGGTGATGTCAGCTGAGAGCTTCCAGTCCAGTGCTGGGGAAATGGGTTCCAGATGTTTTTCAGATCAAATCATGTTTCTTTGAAAAAACTTTGTGGGCTGTTCCACCGAGGGGGCAGATGGGGCCTGAAAGGCAAGTCCAGCAGGTTTGCATCCTGGTTTAAAGAAAAAAGGTCATTCAGCCGGTGTGTGTTTTGGAGGGGTGGAGCGGGGATTGCCGTATGACTGGGGTCTGTCCCCGGCGGTCTGCTGGGAACGTGAGCAGAGGCTTCTTGGATTTTAAGTAGCTGCCTGGCCTCAGTCGGAGCCGTTTAGAGGAACAAACACTTGAACTTTGAATGCTGCAGCGACTTCTTTTTTTTTTTTTTTTTTTTTTTACCAATTTTATTGATTGATTGATTGGCTGTGTTAGGTCTTCGTTGCGGTGCGCAGACTTCTCATTGTGGTGGCTTCTCTTGTTGCGGAGCGCGGGCTCTAGAGCACGCAGGCTTCAGTAGATGCCGTGCGTGAGCTCATTAGTTGTGGCTCATGGGCTTAGTTGCTCCGCGGCATACGGGATCTTCCCGGACCAGGGCTCGAACCCACGTCCCCTGCATTGGCAGGCGGATTCTTAACCACTGCGCCACCAGGGAAGCCCTGCAGCGACTTCTTGCCTCCTCTGGCTGGAGTTCTGGGAAAGCCTGTGAGGAATTTTAAATGAGTAATAATGTCCTTTATTGTTTGTTAACACTTGAGGACTTGGGGGTGAGGGGGGAGAGGAGGAGGTAGGGAGGGCCTCTGCTGGCAGAGCAGCTGCTGGGACAAGGTACCCACTGCAGTCTGAGCCCTCCTGGGGGCCAGGGCTGGGGTAGGGGCTGGGGGCCGGCGGGGCAGTTGTCATGCCTTCTGGACTTTGAGGGTCTCTCTCCATCACCAGGGAACTCCTGACGCCCCGCCAGCACGCAGCTTTTTTTAGAGCCCATCTGGCCGCTAACCATGACCACATGGGACTGGCAGCGTGAGCGTGGTTGTCTCTGCTTTACAGATGCAGAAACAACAGCTCAAGGGAAATTATATGTCTGTTTCATTTTTAATACTTTATTTTTTAGAGCAGTTTTAGGTTCACAGCAAAAGTGAGTGGAAATTACAGAGACTTCCCCCAGAAAGCCTCGCCTACGATCCACATCCCCCGTCAGAGTGGTACCTTTGTTACAACTGATGAACCTACGCCGATACATCATAATCACCCAACGTCCATAGTTTACATGAGGGTTCATTCTTGGTATTGGACATTCTATGGGTTGGACAGATGTATAACAACAAGTATCAATTACAGCATCATATAGAGTGTTTTCACTGCCCTAAAAATCCCCCGTGCTCTGCCTCTTCATCCCACCCTCTTCCCTAACCCCGGTAACCACTGACCTTTTTATTGTCTGCCTGTAGTTGGAATCACACAGTATGTAGGCTTTTGGGATTAATAGCCTAGGCTACCACCTGGGGCTCCAGTTCTAGCACCTTCTTCACCGTGCAAGGTTTGGTAACGCTGTCTATCTTTCCCCAAGCCAGTGGCCAGTTGTCCTGTGGCTTAACTTCCCTCCTGGGAATTCTGCTTTTCTTAACTGGACGCTTAGGAGTGGACAGAACCCACCTACGCCTGCCCGTGGTGTCAATTTCAGCGTTCTCACCACTTGTTTTCTTGTCTGTCTCTCCAGCTACAAGGTAAACTCCCTGCAGGCAGAGACCTTTGTATGCTTGAGAGACAGGCAAGAAAAATAGGCAACTCCCTGGGCATGAGATTCGTGCTCCGATGTGGAGCTAAGTGCAGGGTGCTGGGGGCAGGATTGTCTCTCAGTAACAAGAATGTGTTACAATTTTCAAAGCCCCTTCCCTGTCCTGAAGGTCCTTATCTCTGATCAGTCCTGAGAGGTGGGCCAGGCAGGGGTCTCTGCCCACGATGGGGAGCCCGAGGCCTCGTTTGAGTATCATCACAACCTTGTGGACATCGGTTTGCTCTAACACACAGAGATGTTAAGTGATGAGACCAGAGCTCGTATGCTCTGGCCCCTATACCGTGCTCTTTCCCATGCCCCCTCCATCCCGATGGTCCCGAGTATATAGTCCGTCTTGACATTTACTGACCGTCTTCCACGCAGCCAGACTGTGTGCTAAGTGCTTATGGACATATCGCACTAAAACCTTACAACTACCAGCACAGTGGGGATGATTACCTTCATTTTACAGGTCAGGAAACTGAGGCCCAGAAAGATTCCATAGCTCATGAGCAGCAGAGTCAGGATTTTAACCCAGGTCTGTGTGGGTTCCAAAGCTCGTGCCCTGACCATACCACAGCACCGCCACTTAAGCGGTAGAGGGCAACCTGCGGTGCACCCCAAATGGCCTGAGCTGTTTCCCGACTGCCGCCAGGCTCCAGGTCCAGGAAGAAGCCAGTTCCTAAACCAACACAGGAAAAAAGTGGGTTGTGGAGTTCCTCTTGTTCATCAGCCCTCATGGGCTGATGGAGACCCAGCAATGTCAAGTGACTTAGCAAAGGGACGGATTGGGGGGGGGGGCGTGCAGAAGTGTGAACAAATCAGGGCCCGTTTCCTCCCCACCTGCAGGTCTGTACCACTAATCCAAGGTAAAGTCAGGAGAATCCATCGGACGTTCTAATTCCCAGGCCTGAGTTCTGCTGGCCACGTCGGGAATGCAGAGATCCTTGACGCGCCCTTAGAGGCAGGCGACCCCCAGAGGGCCAGGAGGGAGCAGGGCCAGGCCCGGCTGGTAGGCGTGGCTCTCCAGGCCCAGCTGGTTGGAAGGCGATGGCCTCCTCTACCTCCTGGAGCTGCAATTGCAAGAGTCGACACCAGGGGGAGATAGGCAACCGTCATCCTGCCCCGTCGGGGTGAGCGGGCTGGGTGGCCAGGGTCTCGGGCACAGGCAGGCGATGGCCAGGGCTGTGGGACGGTGGAGACCTGCCTGGTAATGGAGAAACAGAGGGTCCCTGACTTGGGTTGAGTGTGCACGCCTCTGCACCCCTTGCTCACCTCTCCTTTGCCGGCTGGTTGTGGAAATGCCCTTCTATTCAAATACAAATATGCCTGGACTGGAATTCCTTACACTAGGGGCCATGAACTTGAAATGCCCTCAGGGGCCAGGCCCCTACTGAGGTGGGTGAAACAACTGCTTAGAAGGCAAGGAGGAGGGCAGAGGCAGACCTGCACACAGAGGATGCCCCTCACATCCCACCTGGTAGTAAAAAGTTGTTTTAAATTGTGTTGGTGGCCCTCTGTTCATCCCGTTTTGCTTGCCTACAGACTTGACCTGCAGAGTAGGAAGAGTCTGGCGGGACTGGAAGCTGCTGGATGTGGGAGCTGACTCACTGGTTCACAGACGCTCGGAGCCCCGAGGGCTGGTATGAGAAGCAGCCAGGGCTCTGGCTTTGCACAGACCTTGTCTTACATCCTAGTTGATTGCTCATAACGCCGTGACCTTGAGCAAGTTACTTCTTCCCTCTGAGATTCCTTTTCCTCACCTTAAAATGGGTGTAAGATCCCTTTCTGGTAATATGAGCGATCCGTCATCAATCCTAAGCTTCCCTATTTATTTATTTATTTTTGGCTGCGTTGGGTCTTCGTTGCTGCACACCGGCTTTCTCTAGTTGCGGCGAGCGGGGGCTACTCTTCGTTGTGGTACACGGGCTCTAGGCACACGGGCTTCGGTAGCTGTGGCTCGCGGGCTCTAGAGCACGGGCTCAGTAGTTGTGGCGCACGGGTTTCGTTGCCCCGCGGCATGTGGGATCTTCCCGGACCGGGGCTCGAACCCGTGTTCCCTGCATTGGCAGGCGGATTCTTCACCACTGTGCCACCAGGGAAGTCCCAATCCTAAACTTTCTTGGCCCATCAGCAGCATTTAGTCTAGCTGGTCTCCTCCTCCTCGTGGTTTCTGGGACCCACACACTCCAGATCTGCCTTCTCCGTTTCTAGTTCTTCACTTCTTGGTCCCCTCTGCTGGGTTCTCCTCCCGCCAGCTTCTCCATGCAGGATACCCCAGGCCTCAGGGTTTGGTCTTCTTGTCATCTTTATCTACACTTTCCCCCTCTGTGGTCTCATCCAGTGTCACGACTGTAAATGTCATCTGTATGTATGCTGTCCTACTCACATGGCCACCGGGGTGACTGATGGACACGCTCACAGGCAACACATCCAACCCCAGTGCCCAGTCTCTACCCTCCCACAAACCCGCACCGTCTGTCGTCTTCCCCATCTCGGCGAAGCGCTGCCCCAGTCCCCAGCTGTGTCGGCCAGACATCCTGGCGTCATCAGTGACTGCTCCTTCTCTCCCACCGTACATCCAACCCACCAGGGAACACTCTTGTCTTCGCTTTCAGAATCTATCCGGTCGCCGACCACTTCTCTCCTCCACTGTTAACACCCTGGCCAGAGCCACCTTCTTCGACCTGGATTATTGCAACAGCCTCGTAACTGGTCTCCAACCCACCACACCTGCCCCAAATGCCCAGCGTACCCTCAACAGAGCAACCAGAGCGAGCCTTTACATCTCCAGTTCAGATCAGTTCACTCCTCTGCTCAAAATCCTTCCATTTCTCCTTAGGTCACCAGAGTGAGAGCCAAAGAGCTCACAGTGGCTTACAAGACCCCATATGACCTGGCCCATTGTCACCCCTCTGACCTCGATCCTGTCATTTTTGCTTTGCTCACTGGCTCCAGCCTCCTGGCATCCCGTCTGCCTTTTTTTTTTTAATGAATTTATTTTTTTAATTTATTTAATTTTGGCGGCGTTGGGTCTTCATTGCTGCGCACAGGCTTTCTCTAGTTGCAGCGAGTGGGGGCTACTCTTCATTGCTGTGCTCAGGCTTCTCTTGTTGTGAAGCACGGGCTCTCGGCGCGTGGGCTTCAGTAGTTGTGGCACACGGGCTCAGTAGTTTTGGCACACGGGCTCAGTAGTTGTGGCTTGCGGGCTTAGTTGCTCCGTGGCATGTGGGATCTTCCCGGACCAGGATTCAAACCTGTGTCCCCTGCCTTGGCAGGCGGATTCTTAACCACTGCGCCACCAGGGAAGCCCCTCCTCCTTGACCACAGCAGCTATGCTTGAGGGCCTCTGCATGGTGGTTCCCTCTGCTGGAGTCTGTCCTCCCCTCACATAGTCATGGCGCACATCCTCACCTCCTTCCAGCTCTGCTTAAATGTCATCTTCTCAAGGAGGCCTTCCCAACCCCGGCCCTGGCACCCCGAGCCTCCTTATCCCTCTCTACTTCTTTCCATCGTATTTATCACCTTCTAAGCTACACACAGTTTCTTTAGTCATTATGTTTATGTGTTTGTTTTGCCTATTCCTGCCTCCACCCCACAGCTGGATATAAGGTCCATGGGGGCAAGAATCTTTGGTTTATTTGCTGATGTATCCCAAGCACTAGGACAGTCTCTACCACATAGTAGACACTTAATAAATACTTGTTGAATGAAGATTATTGAATGATGATTACGAGAGGACACGTATGTAAAGGCTGTCGGTGCCAACACAGGAAGCATTCAGTAAAGGATGATGGTGATGGTGGTGGTGGTAGTTATAATTATCTTCTCCAACGCCCAGGTGACTAGTGCATCCTGCAACGTGAAAGCTGAGGCAGGGCAGTGACTAGAAGACATGGGATACAAGGCTGAGGGTTGTGAGGTGTTTTTAGGGGTTTAAGGAGAGATAACAGAGAGCAGGAGATGGGAGGGAAATATTTTATCCCTCGTTGGAAAGGAATAGACCACCATGGCTGGACACAGCGGTATGCAGAGACCAGACCCTAGTAAACCTGTGGAATGAATGAATAAATCCCTTGCCTTGTCAGCACATGCAGAGATGACTTTAGTAAGTGGGCAAACAGCCTTGGCTAAAAGTTTTGGGCGCTGAATTGAAATAGGGACAATGGAAGGAAGGCAGTTTATCTCCTGAGGCTGGACAGAGCGGGGACAGTCTGCAGCAGCATCTTCCCAGATGGCGTCCGAAGTTAACCACCCTCTGCTTGGGATCACAGCATCCTGCTTGGGATCACAGCATCCTGCCTGGTACTCACTGACTCTTGGGGCCCTTTGGGTGATTGAACTGAAGAGAAGGTCCACATCTCTGGGGAGCTGAAGTCCCAGGTTCCCTCTCCCCCACCCCCACCCCCTGTACCTCTTCTTCATGCAAACCTGGTATTTGGTGAAATGCAATGCCAGCAAGACAGGCTTTAGTTCTTGCAAGTAGAGTGATGGTTAATTTCAGGTTTGGAACCTACTCCCTTGATTTCTAATGTGCTAAGGATGAAGCTGCTCGCCAGCTCTCCATGCATCTGGCACCCCCCATCCTCCACCTTCCCATCTCAGATGGGAAACAAAGCCACGTGAGGTGTACCTTTTTCAGTGTGTAATCGTGAAACAGCTATTTCCTCCTCCCTGTTCATTTCTCCCATTCACTAGCAAAAACCAGGACTCCATGGAAAGGTGCCTGCAAGGCTGAGATCTCCTGAAAGGCAGGAGCAGCAGGTCAATTCCTGCATCTCCCCGGCAACCATCTCTAACCTGGCCCTGCAGACTCCAGCCTCAGGACCATTAGACAAGAAAATGCGGAACCACACCTGTATAAGAAATCC
The DNA here is from genome assembly GCF_949774975.1 of Lagenorhynchus albirostris. Lineage (NCBI taxonomy): Eukaryota > Metazoa > Chordata > Mammalia > Artiodactyla > Delphinidae > Lagenorhynchus > Lagenorhynchus albirostris. The sequence goes on along the minus strand of NC_083101.1, from coordinate 99,823,420 downwards.
AGGCGTTTTAGAGCAGTCAGTGTGAAATCAAAACCACAGAGCCATAAAATGGCTAGAAAAGCAACATACAGATAAATATTTATCGGATTTCAGGTTAGAGAAGGTCTGCCTGGGCATAAAAATCTAAAGATAAAGTCATAAAGGAAAAGAAGGGTGGATGTGAGTTACAACAATATTTGAAACTTCTGCACTTTAAAAAATGCCATAAACAAAATAAAAATCCAACGACAAACTGAGAGAACATATGTGCCATAAATATGGCAAAGGGTTATTATCTTTATGCATAAAGAGCTCTTATAAATCAATAATAAGAAGATGAATATCGCATAGAAAAAGGAGGCAAAGGATGTTAATGGGTGATTATAGACAGAAGAAAGTTTATTAAAAATGTGAGGGGAGGGCTTCCCTGGTGGCGCAGTGGTTGAGAGTCCGCCTGCCGATGCAGGGGACGCGGGTTCGTGCCCCGCGTCCCACATGCCGCGGAGCGGCTGGGCCCGTGAGCCATGGCCGCTGGGCCTGCGCGTCCGGAGCCTGTGTTCCACAACAAGAGAGGTCACAACAGTAAGAGGCCCGCGTACCGCCAAAAATAATAATAATAATAATTTTTTTTTAAAAAAGTGAGGGGAAAGCTTAATTCCATTTATAATTCAAAGAAATGTAATTTTTTTTAATGGTATAGACTTTATTTAAAACCTACCAAATTTGAACTTTGGATTTTTTTTTTTAAGGAGCGTATACATTACAGGAAGACGTACAAATTGCCCCAACCTTTCTGGAGGGGATTTAATAATGCATATTAGAATTATTTACATATTCATCGCGTTTGAACAATAATTTTAGTTCTATGAATTTATTCTAATCTGATTAATGAGACACACACAAATTGATGTAAAAGGATGTTCATTGTAGTGTTATTGAAAATAGTGAAAGAAAAAAGGAAAATCATCTAAAAAGCTCAACAATAGATTGGTTAAATAGAATATGTTCTATCCATATGAAAAAATACCATGTAGCTATTAAAAATCATGTTCTCAGGGAATATTTAAGGCTATTGGAAAGTCTTACAATATGTTTTTAAGTGAAAGAAACCAAATGATAAAACAGTAATTTCACTATAGTCCCAATTTTCAAAAATTATATCTTTTTATGCATGCATGCATGCAAAAAAAAAAAAAAACTAGACGAATGAAGAATACATCAAAATGTTAACATTGGATTGCTCCGAGTGGTGGGATTAAGGGTAATTTTTATTTTCTCCTTTACACTTGTCTGTAATTTCCATATGTTCTCCAGTGAATGTGTATTACTGTAATAATAACAGAAAAAATGCTATTTGGGGAGAGGAAAAAAGTGAATGCTAAGAGGAAAAGGCTTCAGCTACCCAAATGGTCTGAGTGCTGGTTGCTGTGGAAACTGTAACTTTCAATTGCCCAACTTTTTGTGAATTACTTCCCTGCTCTGCAGGGTTAGCGCAAGGGCTGGATTCAGTGTTATCAGGGCAGGCGTGGGCATGCGTCCAGGGGGTGTGGTAAAACTGACGGGCGCTGCCTCAGGCGAAGGCCCACAGGAGGACCCGGGGGTTCATTCTGGCTCCTCTCCCCTTCCACGTATGGAGGGGTCTTGTGTCCCCCGGGGGCTGCCTGGGCACAAGCTGCCCCACGCGCAAATCAGCTAGGGAACCAAGAAGAAGCCCACTGCTTCTCTGAAAGGGTTCCCCCAGTGCCTTGTGGAGTGCTGATGGTTCTAATTAATCAGCCTTTCACCACTCCCAGCCTGGCACTTAAGGATGGGGTCCCAGCAGTGGCGTGGGGAGGTGGGGCAAACAGCTGATACAGCTGAGTCCCGGAGACAGTTCGCTGAAGTGAGGCATCTAAGCAAAATCCCAGCTCCAGTTTGAGCCTTGACCCTGTGCCGTCTTGCCTGCCTTCTCTTTACCCCCTGGAGAGCAATCCCTGCTCTGAAGGGGAGCCGGGGATGAAGCACTAGCCCCAGGGCCTTTCAGGAAGCTGCCCGGGGGGGCTGGGTACCCCGAGTGCAAAGGCACTTTCAGATGCCTATTCTCGGAACACGAATGTCTCGCTGCCATTTGTGAATCCTGCTCCGAGCTCTAGGGTGTGGAGAACTGGTTGATTTATAGATCGAGGCAGCCACAAGTTGGAATTTTAAAAAGCAATGTGTCCTTTGAGCAGGAGCCCGGGCTGGGGGCTTTGCAGGCTGTCGCTTTGTCCCAGGGACCAGATGGAACTTGTTTTTCTGTTCACTTGGGGGTTTAACCCTTCGTGCACTCCCTCCCGTACAGCCCCACTCAGGAGTTGCTGCCTTTGGGGCAAGGAGTCAGCTATGAGACAGAATCCACACATCTGAGCCTCCTAGACATTTATTGGATATGCCTCATCTTTTCAATCCCCTGCCTTGGCCGGATTATTTTGTTTTATTTAGCACAGTGACATGTGCCAGGCGCTGTTCTAAGCGCTTTAGAAATACTAACCCATTTACTTTTCACAATCATTATTCTCCCAGTCTTACAGATGAGTAAACTGAGGCACAGATAAGTTAAGCAACTTGCCCAAGGTCACACAGCTGGTGAGTGATGAAGCTGGGATTTGAAGCCCAGCTGTCTGGTTCCCAAATTTGTGTGTTTAATCACAAAATCATGGCTGCCTCTCAGATAGCAGGCAAATGGACTCTGCTCTTAACAGTTCGGAGTTCCTGGGGTGATTCTTCCCACTTAAGCTATGAGAATGTAAGGCACCATCAGCGTGAGATGAAATCCAAGTCCCAGGCGTTTGTGCCTGAGATATCACTGCCATCCTGGGTCTGTCTCACCTGATGCTCCTTCAGGCTTGTCACCTGATTCTCCCTATTTATGAGGTCCGTGCGGCGTAATGAGAGAGGCCCAGTGTTCAATGCCCTCCTCCACTCCACCCACAGCCTGTGTGAACCCAGTGGGATCCAGGGTCCCTGAGTTTGGAACTTGTTCTGCTGGAAAAACTTTGTGTCATATATAGTTTTCCTCCAGCAGGGGTCCTGGGGTCTGCCTTTGGTCAAGCTCTCTTGCGTATTTATGGAGCAAAACCCACAGGGCTCTGCGAACATTTGTAAAATATTGGAACCCCAGGCAGGCAGATGGAACTGTTCCTTACCCTAGGGAAGTCAACACGGTTCTTTGTCCCTTCTGTACAGGGAAAGGAGTTGGACAGAGACTGGGGCTGTGACAGCGGTGGTCAGAATTGGGTGTCCACGGCACCCAGGCTGCATAGGGAGAGGCTGCAGCCTGGGGAGAGGGTAAGAAGGCATCAGGTGGGGCTTGTCACCTCCTCACCGAGGTCACGGGTGCCCGCGGGAACACTGTGCCTCATGCCAGGGGACCCGGAGAACTTGGGGTGGTTTACTCAGGAAATGACGTGGGACTTGGAGTCATTTGAAAAAAATGGCACTGCAGTGATACCATGCTGGAAGTGAGCTGTTCTTTCTAAGCTCACCTTCTGGATAATCGAACCTTGCCCGTTGACATACTCCAACTTCTTATTTTAATCGTTTTGTATGGCAGTCTCTCTAAAATAGATTACATACAACCCCGCCTTCTTAAACAATCTAACGAATATAGCTTAACCTCTGTTAAATGATTCCATGTCATCCTTGTAAACATCTGTCACAGCCGGTGCCCTTGCTACCTACGGCCGCTTCTTCAGTGCGGCAGCAGGAGTTGCTGAGTCATGTTGTAGCAGGGCTTCCAGGGACTTCTGGCGGCTAAGGCCACGCCCCTGTGGGCAGGTCCAGCCTGGCCCTGGGGGGAGGTAGCCCTGATGATAAGTCCTCTTAGACAGGGAATCAGAACCCTGGAGGCTGCCTCAGGGGCCCGCAGTGTTTTCTCCCACTGGGCTTCTGATACCAAATGCGGGGTTTTATCCACACCGACAGCTAGCTCTCCGTCTCTCCAACGTGGAGCCCTACAGTTCAACTCAGTTCTCACCAAACTACCCAGACTTAGTATCAGACTCCACAGGTTAAGGGCTCAGTCCCACAAGACCATCCCCTACTTCAGACGCTCATCACAAGTATTGGTGCCAAGGGTACCCACACTTCTCTCCGACTCGGCTAAAGAATTACGGTCCCCACTACACATTCCCTTTCAAGTTCAATAATTTGCTAGGAGAGCTCACAGAACTCAGGAAAGCAGTTTTCCTACTATTACCAATGTATTATAAAGGATACAACTCAAGGAACAGCCCAATGGAAGAGATTCATAGAGCAAGGCATGGGGGCAGGGGTTACGGGGGGCATCCGTGGCCTCCTCCGGAGCAGCACCCTCCCAGCACCTTAAAGTGCTCACCAACTCAGGAGTTCTCCAAATCCCATCACTTAGGGTTTTCATGGAGGTTTCATTACAAAGGCATGATTGATTAAGTCGTTGGACATTGGTGATTGACTCAATCTCCACCTCTCCCCTCCTTGGAGGTCTGGGGTTGGGGCTGAAAGTTCCAACCCTCTAATCATGGCTTGGTCTTTCTGGGACCAGTCCCCATCCTGAAGTTATCTGGCATCTTCCCCCACCGCCCATATCCCCGCCCCCAACCAGTCACCTCATTAACACACAGAAGACATTCTTAATCACTCTGGCGATTCCAAGGTGTGAGGTGGAGATTCTGGAGATTCCAGGAACCAAGGATAAAGACCAAATATATGTTTCCTATTATGGTACAGTTGTGTTTGACAGTGTAGGGAGTGGATGGGTGGTATTGCAGATGACTTTATATGAAGTTAGGCAAGACCAAGAGGGGACTCATCCCTCTCCAGGGGTCGCAAGCTGCTGATTAACATGACACGCTCCCTCCAAGGGCACAGGCAACACCAAGAGGTCACAGAGAGTCAGTTAACTTCACAGCTGAAGGCCCTGAACCTAGGACTACGCTGGCACCTGGCAGGTGCCCGATCGATCGTTACTGATTGTGTAATTGACAAGCAAATGGCTATTTTGCACCAGTCACCTGGTTTCACGTTAATGTCTTCATCAGCTTCCCTTTTGCTGTCCCTGAGTCTTCAGTGAACCTGTGATGCATTGCTCTTTTCACAGTGGTACTGAGAACAAAAGCTTCAGTTCTGTGTCTGTGCTCTGCCCTCACTGTAGAGGTGGAACGTGCCCAGAACAGGAGCTCAGAAAGAAGAACAAGAATCTTGAGGAACAGGAGTCTGAGATGCTTGTGGTCCAGCTGCCCTGCCCAACACAGAGTTTCTTTTTTCTGGAGCCAGTTCTGCCTTAGGAATATAGGTTTTATTTTATTTTCATAAGGAAGGCAGACTTTTTTTTTTTCTTTTTTCTTTTTTTTTTGCGGTACGCGGGCCTCTCACTGCTGTGGCCTCTCCCATCGCGGAGCACAGGCTCCGGACGCGCAGTCTCAGCGGCCATGGCTCACGGGCCCAGCCGCTCCACGGCATGTGGGATCTTCCCGGACCGGGGCACGAACCCGTGTCCCCTGCATCAGCAGGCGGACTCTCAACCACTGCGCCACCAGGGAAGCCCCAGACTTTTTTTTTTTAGATCACTCACAAGTGATAGCTGTAGAGATCAAAGAAATTTGTAAGGTTATTTGTTTCTACACAAAACCACCCAACACTGCTAAAATTACTTTTAAAATTTATTTTCCTCCTGTCATCTGTTATTTCTTGCTCCTGTCAAAGATGATTGGTATCCTTATGTCCCTTCTGATCTGCAGCAGGATGGGAAAACTGATAACCAAACAGGTCAGAATTATTTCTAAACCAAGAGTAAACAGGCTCAAAGTGAGAACGTGAGTCAAGTGCCTGAGTTTTCACCTACAAGCCCCGTGACGTATATGAGATGCCTCTGTGTGTATTTTTCGGAGCCGGGGGCGGGGGGGTGGGGGGTGGGCGGGGTGTTCAGGAAAGCATCACAGGGGGGTCAGAGCATGAGCTCGAGGTCTAGAAAGACAGATGTGAGTTCAGATTCCAGTTCTGTATCCAACTACCTTCACTAGTTTCTCAACTTCTTAGCCTTACTTCCCTCATCTGTGAAAGCGGATGATAATATCTACTTTGAGAGGATTAAAGAGGAAAATGGTCAAAGGAACCAATTTGAGTGCAGGGAACTTTCCCACAGTAGGCGCTCGGCCTTCCCTTTCTGATGTTCCGCCGTGTTCTGGACACTTGGGGTCGTGGGAGAGGTGACCTCCCGAGAAGTCGTTTTTATTGTCTCTCACATTTAAAGAACCTATTATACATTGTGTGTTCCTCATCCTTGTCTCATAACGGTCCCCTGGGCCTGGCACAACCTGTACCACGATCCCCGATTTGCAGATGAGAAAGCTGAAGCCGAGAGAAGTTAAGGATTTTGCCCAAGGTCACATGGGCGGGGGGGATGGAGCCCCCACCAGAAGCCCGCTCTCCTGGCCTTCTGCTTTCTCTGTGCCTCGCCCCTCCTGTTGTCACAGGTTCCCCCTCCACGTTCTTGACTTCCTCACGTGCAACGTTGGCTAATAAAACCTTCCTGGCCTTCCCTGCTGTCTCTCGGGGTCCAAGATGGTTTAGCTGTTGTCCCAGGCCCCAGGTGCTTCAAAAGACGTGGTGCCCATGAAAGCTCTTCGAAAAAAGTAAAAGCGGTACACAGGTGAATTCTGCCATTTTTCTGCTCTCTTTTAATCCCTTTCTAATGACACTGGGTAGGTGAGACGCCTGACAGCCCTCTTCCCTCCATCCCCTCTATCCCTTCCCC